>NW_019174545.1:4164284-4271784 GCF_002260705.1 Seriola dumerili | reverse complement strand
ACATTACCTAATGTGCAAATTCCCTAAAACACACTTTCATTAGTTACAGTAATGATAGTTTGCCTTTTGTCCCTCATGAGGTGACATTTGAATCCCCAGATGACTGCTGACCTAAATCTTTATATAGTAATGGGACTCTTGCAATATAGCATTTTGTTCAAAACATGTCCATTCGAAAGATCAATCAACTAAGGCTACAGATGTTAAATTTGCTACACACAGATAGCGTTAGCTTTATGGCTACAGGTGCTGACTAAAATTGATTAATACTTGGGCCCAGTTAATTATGTCTACATAACTTCACATGAAATAAAAAAAGTTATTCAACATTTCTCTGTTCACTTTCCAAGGAAATTGTGTACTAATTGACAATTACGTTGCTTGAAATTTAACCGAAGAATGTTAAAATATAAGGTTTTCAAAAACCTTTGACTGCCGCTGTATAAGGGACCATAGGAGCAGGAAATTGTCTTTCTGACTGATAATGATTTTCTGTCTGAGAAATAGATGAAGCGATATGCAAGAGACGTTAAGGTGAAAGAGAGGTGGAAGAGTCAGAGGAGAAAAGAGGGGAAAATCCCATTCTGGCAGCAGGAGCTGTGACTGAGTGGTGACTACACACTCACAGACGGTAATGAGGACACACTCTGCTGCCCTGCCTGAGAATGGCTTTAGGATCTGGTTCTCTCTCTCTCTGTGTGCGTGTGTGTGTGTGTGTGTGTATACACTCCACCTATACTGTGAAAAGAAGCAGAGAGTAAGATTGACCTTAAATCCTGGATATCATTCATTCTGAGCATGGCACATTTCACCTGTCTTTTACCAAGTCTGTCTCTGGGGGATAAAACTACGTAATTGTATGAGAAACAGGTGGGGATTCACATTTAAAACCTATTGCTTCAGTTAATTTAAAGTTCTCTTGGGATTTGGGCTAATGTATCTTCTTGTCAATGAATCACCAGACAACAGATCAATATAAAGAGTGTCATTGACCATATAGTAACTTTCCCTGTGTCAAAACCAGAGCCTAAGTTCTTTCAGTAAGACCTTTCCAAACACTACAATTTAACAATAAGGTTCTACTCGTAGCTTTCAGTTTGGAACCATGTGACAAATGTCGAGCAAAGGTGAATAACACAGTAAAACCTTAAATCTTTAGTGTTCTATTAACTCCTGTATTCCAGGCAGGGATTCATAACCTATTGCTTTCCCATATCAGACACAAGCTATTCTCAAAGACCATAAATAGCACATTTATCCAAACATAGGAGTGGTTCTAGGCTACGGTAACCGCACTCCAAACAGTGGGGTCAGGAGTTGGTCAATCCTGCGATGACCGCAACGTGAGAAGAAACCCTTCTTAATCAGCTTATTCTCCTATCTCTCTAGCTGACCTCAGAAATTCAGGGGTTAAGCATCTTTTACAGGGTTATTAGATATTCACTTATTACATTCTCCTAAATGATGGTGTTCCATTACTGCTATCTTATTGCTCTGCAGCCATCCCCGTGCCTGTCTGCAGTAACCCTATACACCATATTTTAGCCACTGATGAAGACGGAATGCCTACGAAAGATGTGATGGTATATGGTAAAGATTTACTATGATGCAGTGTGTGCATGTGTGCTGTGTATGTGAGTGTGTGTGTGTGTGTGTGTATAAATATGGCAGCGGGGACAACAGAAAAAAGGCTTATTATGGCTGATGTATTCCAGACAGCAAAACTGTCATGCCTAATGTGTAAGACATTCACTTGATTCTTTGTGTTGCGTTCAAAAACTTGGCCTCAGCTTTGCCCTCTCCACTGTGCTGCAGTATGCCCAGAACCAAAACTTCTCATCCTGTTAAGTTGTGGAAGTTACAAGGGATACAAAAGCTATTTTCTAAGCAGATATCGCAATCTGTATTTTTTTTCTTCTCCCATTTTATCCTAGCCTGGAAACCAGACCAATCAGCGAACTCATGTTTATTCGCTCTCATAGATGGGTCTGGCTCCACTCCCATTCAGAAGACAGATTTCAGTCCGTCCAGAAACTGGTCGCGCTAATCACAACCACTTATCTAAAATGCAGCGGGTTTGATATGATGACTGACACAGGATTGCTGCTGAAGCATTTTCGTTAACAACCGAGATGGCTGCTGCTGATGTGAAGAGGTCTGTTGAATCCTCTATTGCAAAAGTATTAAACCTACTGGACCGTATATTTTCTCTTAAAGAAGAACAACTGCACCCATGCTGTAGTCTGTTTACATTTTTCCGTTGCTCTGTGCTACGTCACCCATTTTGTTCTGGTCTCTCTCTGTTGATAACGCCCCTTAAAAATCAAAAATGAACTGAGAGGTTCCAGACCTGATTGCAAACGCAAATTGGTCCTTCATTGGCTAATTTTATCCAATACTCATACCAATACTTACATGCACTTTTGCAAGAAAGAGGTCAAGTTAGTTTAAATTTTGCTGTATTTGGTAACATTCCTGAAAAGAAAGGTGATTCGTGACACTATTAGACTGTTATACAATTCTGACATTAATGTAATGAAGTCCATTGATGTATCAAGAACTTAAAGGTGCTATATGTAGGTATTTCAGTTGAAAACATTCAAAATTATTAACTAAAATTATCTGACGTTATGTCAAAGATCTCTAAGTAAGATGTATTGTGTTGCAGAGATACCGAGTGAATTTACCATGTTAACCAGCTAGCAACTCCCCGCCCCATCTCGTAATAACACTTTGTACGTCAAGAGCAGTAGAAGAGGATTTTTCCAATAACATTCACTCCTCATTAAAATGTATCAAAGTTTATTTTTAATGCATGAACGTGAAGGACTTGAATTTTAATAGCTGTGTACAGTTCTGGGCTCCGCTCCATTCTCTGTAAGCCTGTATCTATACATGTGCACATGGAAAATGATCTCACAGGAGTGTGTTTACATGCGTGTAAACATACACGGATGAGCACACATACTTCTTACAAGAGTGTAAAAACTGTGTAATGCGACCTCAATAAGCACCATGTGGGTGTCACTTATCTCCTTTGATGCCTGTCTGACCTGGCCAGGCGGTAGCCTCACAGCCTGATTGATTAACACAATATGCTCATCTTCAAAGTGCCCAGCTAAACTGACTGGGGTCACACAGAGTTCCAAAACGAATGCAGTAAACAACATACCAAATAAAGCACTTGAAGCGCGCGCACACACACACACACACACACACACACACACACACACACACACACACACACACACACACACACACACACACACACACACACACACACAAGAGGCGGGAGACAAGAAAGGGACTGTTGCTTTGGCCTTTGGTGAACTGAGAATTAACAAATTAAAAGCTGTGAGAACTCAAGGGAACTGAAGAAGACATGCAGACAATCCGTCGATTTAGAGGGAAAAAAAATAGCTGGGCTGTGGAAATGAACGTGAACTTGGTGTGACAACCAGGGTTTATCTTTCAAGGCAGATAAAAAATAAGCAGATACAACGGGGAAAAAAAGAGAAAGGGGGACTAGGAAAGGGAAAAAAGAGAAAATGAGTGAGGCAGAGGTTCTGTGAGGTGACGTTCTTTGCCCTGACATTTTGGGCAAAGGCAATCAAAGGCCACGGGGAACTGAAATGAGCCAGGCTCGGTAGAGAGACACACGAGAGAGGAGGAACAGATTGAGTGCGACACAAGAAGGAGGGAGAGCACTTTATGGTGGGACATGCTCAATCTGGGAAATTAATTAGGCAGAGGGCAGGGAGAAAGCAGTGTGCCTTCTTGTACGTGTGAGCACTGAGGGCACGGGCATTTTCCCCATCAGCCTCAGATCTGATGTAAACCAGCTGACATATACCATTTTGTGGCAGTGTGTGCCTATATTGTTTTATGTGCTTTTTGTGTGTGTGCGCATGTGTGTGTGTGGGTGTGTGTGCGTGTGAGAGAGAGAGAGAGAGAAAGAGAGACTGAGAGAGAAACAGAGGCAATCAGCAGACCCTGAAATGTTTAAGTGGTGAGGTAGAGACAGGACAACAAACTAGAATTACCGCCTTGCGGTTCTACGCCTCCGCCAACCAGTCAAGATGCAGTTTACATACATGTCTGTCCAGACTCATTTCATTTATGAAAGGAATTTAATAAAAGATAGTAAGTGTATTTGCAGAGCATTATGATGTCACAGTGAAATTGACCTTTGACCTTGTGCATATAAAATGTCATCACCTCATAATTTTATACTATTACACATTTGTGTTTGATTGTGTCATAATTAGCGTATGAATTCTTGAGTTGTGGCCAAAAACGTGTTTTGTGAGGTCATAGTGACCTTGACCTTTGACCACCAAATTCTAAGCAGTTCATCCTCCATTGTCCAAGTGGATGTTTGTGCCAGATGAAATGGAATTCGCTCCAGGCATTCCCGATGTATCGTGTTCATAAGAATAGGACGGATGTGAGGTCACACTGACCTTGACGTTTGACGTTTGACCTTTGACCTTTGTCCACGGAAATCTATCTATCAAAATCAGTTCATCATTGAGTGCAAGGGAGTGTTTGTGCCAAATTTGAAAAAAATTCCTTCAAGCCATTCCTGAGATATCCCGTTCATGACAATGGGACAGACAGACACGACATAATGCCTCTGGCCACGGCTGTCTCCGGCACGCAGGCATAAAAAGTCACTTTGGTGTTTTATGATGGTCTAGCTTCTGAAAATAATATGCTTAAACACACACACACACACACACACACACACACACACACACACACACACACACACACACACACACACACACACACACACACACACACTGTGTTAGTAGTTGATGTGCAATAACCTTGTGGAGGGGATGTGAAGTTTGAAGTGGAAAGGAAGATTGGAAAGGTGAGTGAGTGACAGCAAGAGAGAGAGAGAGGGAGAGATATAAAGGAAGAGTGATGGCCAAGGACAGATAGACAGAGTGAAGGGGTGATAAGGAGAGATGGAGCTATCACAGAGGTGACCTACAACAGGATTCCCTTCACTACTGAGAGCAAGCACTTGTCACACACACACACACACACACACACACACACGCACACACACGCACATGTGTGTGTGTGTGTGTGTGTCACTTAACAGGTTGGCAGTATTCATCAGGACTCAATTAGGCTAAACATACTATGGTCTAAGATAAGAGCAATAAATTTTGTCCAGTTAAAAAGAATTTAATGAATGAGTCCAACAGGATCCACTCACAATTCAAATAATGTTAAGAACTTTAAACACACCAGGCATTCATTATCATATGTATGCCAGGGCTGCACAATTCTGGCAGCCAAAAATATCCCCAGGAATTCAATCCATATTGAATGATTCTCCACCATGTGGTCCAGTTCCAACACAGGGAGTGGTATGCTCTATATGAGGCAAGGTGGAAAGAAAGGCTGTTAGTGTTGGGGTGGTATAGTATACGGGAATGTAGCACATCTGAATATCATGCAGGAGACTGGAGTTCAGCACCTCTAACTATTAATGTTTATTAATAGTCACTGTAGTCACCATGCACAGATAGTGTCAAAGCCCTTGAGAAAGGCTCTGAACCCCCAGCTGCTCAGGGGACAACAGCTCAGACTGATTTTTACTGAGCAGCTTTCAGGTGTAAATATGTGCAAACTTAAGGGTGAACAGGTCGTAGCTGAGAGCTTGTCAGGTAGGCTGATGCAGTGCAGACAGCTGCCGTTATACTTATTTGTGTGGTAGGGTGTCAAGGTTTTGTGGTATTTTTGTGGCTCCAGGTTGAATTTTGCTTGGTTGAATACTTCAAATTTGTGCTGTTCTGTCATTATCGTCATCGAATCCTGAAATGTTCCAAGTAACAGAGAGGGGCCCTATTTTCAGGATAGGCACAATGTTTCTGTCACAACTAAGATTGGACAATTTTATAAATACTTCCTCACTGTTTTTCTTCCACTGTTCCATCACTCCCACTCACACCCGTTACAAGTATTTCTGTGCATAGTTCAGTTCGTGTTGTCTTGTCATTCGTTGATACAGTTTACAGTTTGTGTGTATGCTTATGTGTACAGACTGTGTAGAAAAAAGTGTGTTTTATATTTTCATACTTCTTCAAAGACAACATTAAGAGTGAGAAAACAGACTCTAAAAAGTAAACACACATTCACACGCGCACACACACACACACGCACGCACATAAACCGAGGTTCTCATTGCCATAAGCAGTAAAAGCAGGATATTAAGCTCTATTTCAAACCAACAGCACCTCTGCTCCTATGCACCTCTCCTTTGAGGATATTAATCCTCTCCACCTCTCTCTCTTGTCTCTTTCTCCATTCACTCTCCCTTACTCTCTCTCCCTCTCATTCTCTATTTTGGATTGTGTACAACAGCAAAACTGCTCTCCAATTCTGACATCACAGACGGAGGGGCATAAAGCTTAACAACTTCAATTTGAAATGAAGAAGGTGAGAGAGGAGCGGAGAGGAAGTGAAGAGGAGGAGAGAGGACACAGATGAAGACAGACGGCATCCTAGTCACTGAACTGTGTGTTGCATGCGTCTGACTGGAATTAACGTAGCGTAGCAATAGTTATGGCTTTGGTTATGGATTATGGCTAATCCTTTAGCATAGGGAGCAGGTCTTAAAGGTAATTACACGCTACTATTGGATCCAGAGCACAGAAATGGGCCTCTCTTACGTCACGCTTATTAAGATCCAGAAGAAAACTGGCTGCTCTTACATACTGCTGAGACACAGTACAGGTTAACATACTCTGCCAATCTTAATACCATTTTTACTTGTGTGGAAGGTAAAAGAGTATTGTTGCTGATCTCAGCTGTTATTTTGGTTTTGTCATGGAAAGAGGAAAAGCATGGCTTAAGGATACAGAAGAAATCTTTGTTTGTATCTGTAATCATTGTGACTACGAACAAATTTAATCATCAAAAAGCAAAATAGTGAGCTGCTGATTTACACTGGGTAATTAGGTAATTAGCAGCACCACTCAGCTCCCAGTGAATATTACCAACACTCACAGGAAGATGGTGGAATTCACGCTGGACAGTTTTGTTCCTTTTTATTCTAGTCATTTGCCATGCCATACCCACAATTTTTTCCCTTTCTCCTCAAAATACCCCCCTGACTCTGTCAGCACAATCCAAGTGCCGCTAAGTCTGTTTCTATGCCTTATCTCGAGCATTTAACGGTCCACTCCGTCTGCTTTAATCCAGCGGGAATCATTAACCAGACACACTTCCTCTACCCCTGACGAAACCCTCCAAATCGTTCTGATCACAAGACAGTGTGTGTCTGTGTGTGGTTTTGTCCATGTTCAAATTAGAGGTCGACATAGCCCCTAGAACAACCCTAAAACAAATGACCCATTACCAAGTAGTTGCGCAACAATTAGGTTAGTAGACCGTTGATAGCAGGCAGACCCACCCAAGGAAAGGCTTGGGAAAAGAAAAGATGGACCAGCCATAATGTGTTCTGGGTGGGTAAAATGACATGTAACCTGTAAGAAAATCTTGAGGCCAGTTGTGTAAAGGTAAAAATAGATGATCTGTGTTAAACACTGGTTTAATGTTGCTGATAGTGTATATGAATCAGTGCACCACAGAAAGAGAAAAGTCCCAGGTCTCAACATGGAAAAGTGGAAGATCTTAAAACAATAGAGTATGAGACAACACAAAACTTAATTAGTTAATTGTAGAGTATTCGTTTTAAAAATGTCACAATTTTGAACAGTGAACATGCTCTACAGAGAGTAGACAGTGAAAAAAATCAACATCCATCACGTTGAAAAACAGGTGAAAAAAAGGCGGTGGAAAAAACTATTATCAGTGGCATTTGTGTCTGGAAAAAAAAGAAAACTTCTGACATTCAACATTTTCTTTTCCACTCTAATTGTTCTTTGTTCGACTCACTTTAGTCTCTTTTATACAAACTCCTAATGGCTCATGAGTCTGTAACAGCACTTAGTCAGGTCTCACCAAAAGCTGTTTAGCAAAGTTTAAAGCTGCCGTGATGTTTTCTGATCAATACCTGGCCATAGCTCAAATCACACGTCAAGAGCCATTACTGCATACACCGCACACTCTCTACGAGTGCACCAACGCACACACACATACAGACATGTACATTTTCATGAGCTTAGACAGTGTTTTTGATCAATACCTGGCTATAGATCAAACACCTTTTTCAGTTTATGGCTAACCTTTCCCAAGGCTCATTTCAGGCGCACACAGAATAACTCATGTCTTACTTGAGACTGCTGCTTTGACTGCGTCTATGAAATTGATAAGTGCTCTTAAATGCAAAATGACAGTTTAAGAACCTTGTTTTTGTACCGCTGCGTAGTCAGAATGTCTCATAAAAACACAAAGCGCTTTTCTCCAGGAGGTGACTTCATAGTCAGAGCCAGAGAGAAAAATACACAATAGACCAAACAAGGAGCTGACGACTTGAAACTGCGTGAGAGTTCGTCTTTAAAGGATAATTTGTCCAAATGCATCAAGGGAAAACGGTGTGCTGGGAAAATTATTTTCCCCTCATATTTTACATTATACGTAGAATACATGAAGTAGATGAGTTTCTTTCACTACAAATATTTAATCTACCTGAATATTGCTGACTTTACAATTTGCTCGATTGTTTCGGGAACACACTAACAACTGTAACAAGGGTATCGTAGTTTAGCTTAAATACAATTAGCCAAGAATCTCATTGAGGAAACTTTTTTTTAAATCAAATCACTGTGCAAAGAAAAATAACCTTTTTTCTTCATATGGCATATTACTTCAACGTCTGCCTCAGCAAACAGACAGGAGCTTACATTTCTGCCCATGTGCCTTTTATTGCTTTCTCTAACAGTGGGTCAGTGTATAATGTGCGTCATTTTGCTTAAAGATCAGTTACTAAATCCCACAAACTGCTTCACTACTCAGCCTATCATCAAATCTGTATTGGAAACCTGCAACACAACAACCTGTGCCCTGCATGCAAGTCTCCCCCAAGTTGTTTATGTGTGAATGTCTCTTGGGTCTTTTCTCATCATTGATTCAATTCCCTCTTCTCTTACTTTGCTCATCCTCTCATCTCTTACTTCCTCTTTTCACCGTCTCCTGTCGCTCATCCTACCCCTCCCCCCTCCCTCTCCTGCCTCTGCCCCTTTTCCTTCCCTCCAGTATAAGCTTTACCCTCATCCTCTCTCCCTTCCCCCCACCTCTGTCTTCTCCTCCTCCTGTTCCCCACTATAGGATGTTCCTGTGTTCAGGGTCACTGTCAACTCCTTAGTAGCTCTGTTGACCTTTAACCTCTTTACGACTGGGGTCAGCGCCTGTCGCCATGGTGTTTAACATCCCAGTGTGAGGCCATCCGTGTACATGGGTATAGTGTACAATTCAAACATGCGCATACGCATTATTCATAATGTCAGAGGCTTGTGACAGTGACCTTTTACGTTCACTTAAATCTTCCGCTCAGGTTACCAGCCAAGACAAACAGTCAGAATATCCAAACCTCCCTGACTGTCTGCTTCAACATCTTTTACTCATTCTTTTACCCAAGCTCCCTCCCTGACCGTTTCATTTTTGCCCTTCTTCCTCTGTTGGCCAGCCTCCCCTCCCATCTCCCTGTGGTCTAAACAGGTCTCTTTCGCTTTGGATGTTTGCCTCTCTGTGACTTTCAACTGCAGGCTATTGAGTTACACAACCACAATAGAAAGACATCCCACAATGACAATTATCCTGTGAAGCGATGGCTGTAACCCTGTGCCTGGGAACCAAAGAGGAACATTTATGAAAACTGCTCTTCCCGCTGAAATAAAGGGCTCAGTGGCAGCATAAACTAAACAGACCAATTTCAGCTTTTTGCAGTTCTAAGTTAATAGCCTCGATTTTAAATCAAGTAAACATGTGGTGAGTTTCTCTTTTGCCTCCTGAGGGTAATGTTTAGATGCATTTCCATTTTCTAATATATTCACATGTGGAATCTAATAAAGGAATCACACACATGAATTTCACTTTTTAACTTTTAAACTCAAAGAAAATTTATATCTTTAATCAAGCAATTTATACACAAAATGCTTGTTGGGTTACAAAGTATTATGGCTGTTTAATGAAATCATCCCCCAGGTGGGTCATCTACTCTGGTTTTAAACACGTTTTTGAGTTGATAGATATGAAATGAGATATGTCTCAGTTTTAATCAGTGCAGCTGGCTACAGCGGTTGGTTAACAACACCCTCGCTTTTTTATATCATCCAATTTTTTCTTTTCATTTTTGCATGTAAAGTATATGATTGTGTACTGGGATGTGTGTATCTGTTAGTTCACATTAGCACTGTGGCTGACCACATCCAAGGTGTACACTGACAGAGAACGCACAGCTGTTGCTAATGTCCTGCTTTTGTTGCATCACTGGGGTAAAAAAGTGTTCGTCTTGAGTGTTATTATGTGCACTTCTTACAGTACGTGTGTGTGTGTGTGTGTGTGTGTGTGTGTGTGTGTGTGTGTTTGTGTGTGTGTGTGTGTGTGTGTGCGCGTGTGTTTTAGCGTGCATGCAGTATGCCCATGCTTACTTTTTGTCTGTGTGTATTTGCACTTGGCTCTAAGAGTGTACGCATGCGTTTCCAGAGGGAGTGGTTGAGCTTGGGGAGGCCAAACACTCAATGGGCAAACGATACAAGTCCTCCACTCCTCCTCCATAAATTACCAGCTCATTACAGTAATGCAACCCATTTAGAATAGGAAGGAGGTGGGGGAGGAAAAAGAGACAGATGTAAGACAGGATAGCAGAAAAAAGTGTTTGGGGGTAACACGATGCGTAAGAGGTGCAAGAGATGAAGTATAAATGTCAAGAAAGAAAATGGGGTGAGGGGGAGGAAAAAAAGTGTGTGGAGGGGGGGAGGGAAAATAAGGAGGAGGAGAAGAGAATGATGGAGAAAACAGGGTAGGAGGAGGAGGAAAAAACAGAGGATTTGCTGTGACGTGTTTAAGGAGCTTTTCAATCTCAACAGAAGTGCTTTTCATTAGGTTAAAATCTATCATCTATGCTGCTGCAGGAAAAAAAACAATGGGGAAATATTAATATAGATAGTGGCTACAGTAGGAGACAGAGATATAGACCCAGACAGAGCGAGAGAGTGGAGGGCAGAGAGGGAGGAGGGGAATGTGAGAGAGAGGGGGAGAAAGAGAGAGAGAGAGAGAGAATGGGATGAGATGTAACAGTTGTAATTGAATAGTGAACTAGAGAGGGCCTGAGTGCAAGCACTGATTAATACAATTCAAATTGATTGTCTCCTAGTAGCTGTGAGAACATCTCATTCTGACTTTCATATTTGAATGTTCAGCATGTTCTCTGTGTGCATGAGTGAGTGTGAGCGTGTGAGAGAGAGTGTGTATGTGTGTGTGTGTGTGTGTGTGTGTGTGTGTGTGTGTGTGTGTGTGTGTGTGTGTAACAGAGAACCGTCTGAGGGGTAGGGAGATAGAGAGTGCCCTCTAGTGCTAGCTGCTTCTTTTACCCCACCTATATATGGTGATATTGTCTTGGTTTATGTCCTTTTGTTAAGTTTCCAGTCTTTTGCATTATTCTCAGTGGTTAGCTACACACAGTAAGTGTTGTTGGCTTCATCTCACTTTTAGGAAAAGCCATCTGCTGCCTTTTATTTTTAACAAGTATATATATAAAAAAAAAACCATCTTCCATAAGCTTGAAAATTACCTACTACCCACGCTTGATATCTCATCACAGTAAACATGAAGTCTTAATTATGTTTGGTCGGCATGGTCCGCTTACTGTCAATCAGTTGCAGAGATCTGCAAAAAGAAATACACGTCTTTTCACTCATTGTTTCGATGTATAGGGCAACAGTTACCTTCAGGCTGCAAAGTATTTTAAAAGAAGAAAAATTAGACAATTATAAAAATCTAATAACATACAGGACTAAAAATGTAGTATATGTAGAAGACAATAAATGTGTTTTCCATTTACACATTCTTGCTGTTTCATTTCTCTCTATACAAAAAACAAAGGAGAGCAGGAGAAGCAGTACACACTCATATAGATGAGAGTGAAGATCGCTGAGGGCGAAGACTCGAGTTTCATTTGCACCTCAGGAGAAACAGAGAAGGATTTATAGTTGGGGTGTGAAACAATCATTCACGTTAGCAAGTCAGGCCTTGCGTTCAATTAGCAAAAGCTTGTGTCTCACACTGATTCCCTCTGTCTGTGAGCCAGAAAATCCAGTCAGCGTTGTGAACACAGAAAGCTCAAGCTTTTCTACTAAGACCCCCCGCAATTCACCGCTATTCTACCTGCTTGCCAACAGTGGGCGGCCATTTAGACATCTGCCGAAAACCACAATTTTCAGAAATGGTACTAATTCTGGCTGGTAAGGTATGTCCTCGAAAAACCCCAGGAAAAGGAGGAAGCTGAGTGGAAAAGGAGAAAAAAACAAATAGAGAATAGGCTGCTCAGTAATGTTGCTTGTATGTACTTTTCTGTCTCCCTGTCCTCAACAAATAAAACATCTATGTGCTGCTGTTGCTGTTGTATTGGCTTCATTCCCTTTAAAAACAGGTGCATGATTCAGGATGTCCCAGGCGACCAGGGGAGAAATATTAGTATCAGTGCTGTACTCTGAAGAGGCATTGTAATCATGACCAGATCAGTGCCTTCTAGCTTCATTTGAAGTGGCCAAAGTTTAAAAAAAAAAAAAAAATGTGAAAATTATTTTACTTTTAATTATCTAAAAAAAAAAATGAAGGTAACCCTGGGACTTTAAAACCTATGTTAGTTCTGAGATACCTATGTTGGGTGCGCTAAATAATCAGATGCATTATAACGAGAGATGAAATGATCCTCACTTCACTTGAGAGATTTTGGTCATTTTATTCCCTCTAATATGAAATCTGACAACCTGTTTAGTTTAGTGTGTAGTACAACACTGCTCTACTCTTTTGTTTACAGATTATCAATCCATGCCTTTAAATGTGAAACCCAAATTAACCCAGAACACACTAACATTTCTTCTCTCTCTCTCACACACACACACACACACACTCATTTTCCCCTTTCTCTTTCAACACAGCACATTATTTTGTGAGAAATATTCTCTTATTCATAAAGCGACAGAGTGCCCAGGGACAATTACTGTATTTTATAGCCACTTCATACAAGAGATGGGGACAAAGCAGTCTGTTGTTGCTGGACAGCAGGAACCTATTTTTCCAACAGGCCTCCTACACTGCAGATTGTAGTATGCACTTTATTTCCCTTTTACCGGAAAGTACTTCATGCTTATTGATTGAAAAAGCTATATTATCATTATTATGATTATTATTATTAGTATTAAACCTGAACAGGAGATATAGCCTTTGCAAAAGCTGTATATAAATAAACAGTCCAAAACCTCCAAAAGTGTGTGATTTTCCACATATTATCGGCCTGTATCCTTGAAGAGACCCCTACAGACAGGAATGAACGGCTTCATGTTAAATATATGAAAATGCTTGGAGGTCAGGTGTCAAGTAGCTAACAAGCTGTGAGAGTGTGCAAGGTATTGATCCAGGCAGCTGATCAAACCCTTAATTTATTATGGAGAACGGAGGAGAGGCCAAAGGTCCACGTATATGAATGATTTAGAGACCAACCTTCTGTATAGTATGTGTGAAGTATGTGTGAAGTATGTATGTGTGTGTGTGTGTGTGTGTGTGTGTGTGCGTGCACGCCTGTAGAAAAACGAAGCAAAGAAAAAAGAACCATCTGCTTAACTAAACTACAGTAACGCACTGAGAAACTTGGAGAAACTATAAATCTAAAGTATCTGGACAAATTGTGGGCACCCACATGACAACCTCTAAAACCAGATGGAAAAGGGGGGCCTTTGAGTTTTTCTCATCTGCTCCTGTCAGACTTTTATCTTAAGCTTTTATACTGAAATCTGCCCTGTACTTCCAAAGCAGCTTTTGTGTACAGTTTAGCTGGTAATACAACATGCAATATATGTAGTAAAACAACTACATGCACCACTAAATTTGATGGTCTAACCTCCAAACATTGTTTACATTAAAAAAAGAGATAAATCTTATATTTAATGAATACAAACTTCCTCACCTCACCTTCCTGAACCCTCACAACTCCCACACTCCCCATTTTACACTTAACTCTTGTGAGTCCTGAAGCTCAGAAAAGAAAAGGCTTAGCTAATGTGTACTCTCGACCAGTTGGCAATGTTGGATGAACTGCTGCTCAATAGAACATAATGGCCAATTACCCAGCATGTTCACTAATGGCCCACAGTAACTGGCTGGAATATGGGGGCGGGAGGTGGATTATTTAGCAAAACAATGTTTTCCCATCTGGAGTTACGTTGAACAGACGTAGGCAGTTTGGGGAATTGGGAAACTGTAGCCTGCTCAGGTAAGGTTGACTCATTCATCAAACTAAAGCTGTAGACATTAAAAAGACAAAGGTATGCTCACATTTTGCAGCATCATGCCTCAGAGCCCCAACACGCAGGAGAGAAAAATTTTGTTATGCAGTTCTGCAATATGCTGAAATCTTGCACAATATACAAGCACCTTGCTGTACTTCTGTATTATATTTCTGTACTTTAGCTATTCTTAATATTTTTTCTACCATGCTAAAGAGAAGGGATGAGAATATTTGAGATTTAACATTTTACAAACTGATTTCGATTTTTGGGGCCACAATTAGATGCTAAATCAATTGGCAATTTCAAATCAATACTTTATTGAATACAAATGCTACTTTATCTATGCAAGTTTTTTGTTTTTTTTTACTATACTATGTTGAAAATCTGTGATTTGATGCAGAACTGTTAAACTGAAAACTGAAAGTAATTTTCAAACAACGAAACAAATGCTTATTCACTCAGACACATCTTTGCTTTATTCATTAGACAGTAACCTTGATCAGTACCAGTCGGCTTGATAACAGGTTACCTTGACTACATTAACCCCTGCTATTTTTCATGGTGCAATGGACTGACATAAGAGTAGAATCATCCTGTGTTAATGTGAAGCATGCTGCAGTAAGAGCCTGATAATCAGAGTCTTGGGATAGTTACATTTACTTTGTTTCTTCTTTTGCAAACTATAACAAAGTTTGCAGGCAGGGTGCACTTCGTTTTGCTTCCCTTCGGCTAAGCCTCGAGTAATGTTTGATTTATTTTTTCGAGGGAGTTTTTCCTTATCTAAATTGACGGTCTAAGGATAAAGGGTGTCATAGATTGGACGAATTAAGGTTGTTATTTTATATTTACACTTAAACTTATATAACTAAGCAGGGTTTGCTACTATGCAACTACAGTTTTCAAACGTTTGTGACCTGTTGAACAAAGGGAGACTCTTAATAGTGGATGTAAGCATTTTATATGCTTGCTGCAAGGTACAAGAATGATGAGTGATGGAAGGATGGTCATCTTGCCACTTGCAATTTTTAAATTCTCCACATCAATTGGATGTAAATAAAAACTCAGGAGTAAAAAAAAAAAAACTCATGTGAATCCAAAGGAATTGCAACACTTGACAACACTCCTCTTATTTACATGAAGACGTATTGGTTGGACTAAAATCACTTCTTTAAAATCACTTATCTCAATGATTTGTAGTGCTACCAATGCTTGATGCTGAAAATGTTTTTGGCAGAGGCTGCACAAAGTCTGATATAGCTATTATTTATTCTTTTCATTTGAACTCCCTCCCACATGTTGTTTATACACACGCACTCTTGCAGCTGACGCCTGCTCACAAGTGAACACAAACACAAGCGTACCAACAGCCAAGACCAGCTACGTACACACACCTTCTGTAGAACCTGTTCACCCCTGGTATCTCCCTTCACAATCACCTCCACAGCAATTAATCAAAACTCGTTCTTTTTCTTCCACGAGTTAAGCCTGTCACACTTACCTCTTACTCTTTCATCATCCCTTGCTTCTTAAAGAGCCACGTGGCGGACAATATGAGCCCTTCGGGGGTGGCGATATGACACAACGTCGACAGAAAGTAGCGGCCGTGGTTTAAATCATACTGACGTGCAGATTTATCACTGTTTAACTTGTCCAAAGTGTCTCCTCTAGTTGGTGCAGATCTGACTGTGTGAGCAGGTTGGCTTTCCTCGGGGAGGACCCTGAGTCCCAGCCAAGCCCAGCTCAGTTCTGCTCAGCTCAGTTCAGCAGCCAGTCGCTGCTACAACCGACATAATGCAGGTTCAGTTCACAAAAGGTCTTTTCCACTGTCAACACCTCTGGAGGTCAAGTTGTTGAGCTTGACCCCAGCTCCATCACAATCATGATCATATTCGTAAGAATGATATATGAAGTAAAATATTTGGTGGACAGTCTTTTTTACCCACTTTAACAATGATTTAATGTAAGAAATCGGAGTTACTAGTATAAGTTATTAGTGGTGGAAAAGAGAGCATGTACAGGCGATCCAATATTGAGCTCTCTCTCCTCCTCTCGGTTACACAAAATACAAGATTATACCCTATACCCATCCTTTGGGGCGTTGTCCAAAGGCAACCAGGGAAATGTAGGGAATCAATATCTTAAATGCAGGCCGACAAGTAAAATTTAAAGTGGATACAACAACAAAAAAAAAGGATTAATTTTAATGAATTTGAAAAAAAAAAATCTTTATTCAACGGTACAAAGCTACATTTTGTTCTGTTCATATCCCCTTTTTGTAATTTCCAACACTTCTTTCCTTTTTGCCCTTTAAGCTTACTGACAATGCATTTAATTCTGTCCACAAAAAGTGAAATTATTTACTATAAAAAAAGGTGTCATTCATTGTCATATAAATTGTTCATATAATATTTTATTCACTAAACAGTTGGCCAAAAACTTTGGTATTACTCATTAACTAACTGTTCAGAGGCTGATTAGAGGCTTCTAAACTCTAAACCCTCTTGTCTAGCTTTCCTGTTTTGTCATTATCCTTTCAACTAAAACAATATTGTGTCTGTAATGACCTGGTTCATTACAGTGTCTTTCTGCACACTGTATTTATGACATTATAAGGCAATGTCTTTTATGCTTGTGCTTCGAGCTACAAAGAGTTCCAGATAACATCGCTGTTAGTCCCCTGACAATCATGCATAATTCATCAAGAATGAGGGGCACATTTTACAAACACACACACGCACACGCATTTACTGTACATGTGAGCTCCCATGCACATATGTATAAGTACCGCCATGTTCCACTCTAACTGTGCATGATGGATGTGATGGCAAACTGGATCACACAGGACCAGACATAAGAGACTGGTGGAAGGAACAGTGGAGGGAAAGAAAGCAGGGAAGGAATAATGAAATGAAAGTAGTAAACCAGGCCCTGATGAGTGACAAAAGGCAGGACGGATACCAGGTCATATACTGTATGCCAGGGTGGTCTTGATTGAGCAAATTGCAAAAAAAAAAAATCAAAAAAACATTTTATATTGTAAATTTGTAAATTTTCTTCACCGATCAACTGGTTTTTAACATTTCTCTTCCCCTTTTCCTCAGGGCTTCGTCAATCCATGCACATTTGGAAATGTTACTGGTAAGAAGCATTCATTTCCACCATTTTGACAAAGGCAGACAAGTTGTTTCAGATGCTCTGGTGGCAAGTTCCTCTATCCCTGTCAGCAATCAATGCAATTGATCAAAGTGGAGACATGCATCATTCTATCATGTTTAATCAAGATCTAGCGAATGGTGTCTGAGATATTGCAAGTGACGGATGGATAAACAAACAACCAGATGGAGACCAATTCACAGTCCAAGATAGAAAGGGCTATTTGCCCACAAATACAGAGAAAAATGTGCATAGGCACAGTGAACCTTAGAGCAGCGAGAGAGCAATTCAGAGATGGAAGGCAGCTGTGAAGGGAGGGGGAGAGAAGGTAAGCAGCCTTGTTGCACGAGGCGACAGGGGGTCTGCCTTTAGATGGATGGGTCCCAGCTATTGATAAGGTCAGACCTCATTTGCGCCAGACCTTTTACATTTTGCGAAATGTTGGCCTAGGCATTGGATTGTCAGAAGCAATTCGTCCCTGTGAAAAATGGACTGGCTCATAGAAAACTGTGACTCCATCGTAAAAGCATGAGGCCCTGGCGCTGTGCTGCTACTGTAACTTGTCATAGTAAAGCCTCCGAGCCCAGCCTCTGCTTATTTTAAACCTCCACAATGCTGCTGTCTACAGTCAGGCCAACTTTAGTTTCTTTCCCTCCTCTTCCACATCATAGCAACTGAAAAACCATCGTCTCAATGTCATGATTTTTCTAGCACTTATTTTTGTCGACATTGCAGGTTGTCATTTTGGCACTTTTCTTCAGAGACCATTCTCAGGTTCAACCCACTGTTTTTTTTCTCTCTCAACTCATCTGCTTTCTGTTGCTGTCCTCTTATTCTCTGATTATGGCACAGAAACGGTGCGTAGCTGTATGTAAGCCCATTCATGTGGGTATTTAAGTGTGACATCCCTTTCTCTATTGAGATCTGTGTCATAATGTAAGAGGTGATTGCATATTATCCCACCAGGGACAAAGGAACATATAGGGAGAAAAAATGAGTGTGCAATCAGAGAAGTGGAGTGTATGGTCAAAGGGATGGCCTCAGTATACATATCATTTAACCCTCATTGACCCAAAGCCTGTCATCATTCATGTGTTAAACGAAGGTCAACTACCACCACTGATGAAAAGCTGCACTTACAAATTATCCCATATTTTGTTTAGACAAGTATTTTACAGTATACACACGTTATTTCTCAGATTTTAATAAGATTAATATTACTCATTATTCTTACAGGGTTTTCAATTACATAACTTAAAGCAACTATGAAAATAAGGGTTTTCCTTTTAAGCAAATTTTCAATCTATTTCTTTCATACAGCCTGTGTAGCCTGTATGACAAAGCTACGCCTAAGTGGTAATTCATTTACTAGTGGAGGGAAACATTCAAGGCCCATTAATTTATGCAGTAGATGCTTATATCAGCGTAAAGCACATTTCCTAGACTGTCCAGCACACATTTCAGATGAGCCCGGCATCTAATTTGTTTAAAAACCAGCCGATCCATGTCAGCTTTTAATGTAAAATACAACCACTTTTGATTAAATTGGACTTTGTGCACCACAAACAACCCCATATTTCAAAGAGTATAGGAATTCACTTTATTTCTCTTTTTTTTCATCCGTTTATCATTAAAGTACATAAAAAGCTGACCCCTCCTACTCCTTTGAACAAGGACGTATAACTTGAGTCCAGAGGACTGTAACTCCCTACACTAAGACACCAACCTGGCAGAGCTCCAAGGCACAGTAAAAACAGCTTCCATAAAATAACGCTACCATCAGTGTTTCAGATATGCAATTCAATTGCATCTCATCAGCCCACTGGTCACTTCCATAAAAGACTGCTGTCTGCACTATAGCTTGAGTTCAGGGTTTATTCAGCAGCATTTCTGAGGAGTTTAAGACACAACAGATCAACTGACTTCACATAAGAAAATCCAGCCATGCAGTGCACTGAGCATCCACTCACTAACAAGGTGACTAAGGGGTTGGCCTGGCTTTGACTGGAGGACATTTCAACCATATCCACCTTAATCAAAACTACAGATGTACTTTAGACTCTAATATGCCTATTTCCAAAATATGCAGCAGCAGCAGCAGCAGCAGCAGCAGCACAGAGCTGTAACGGTACATTGTCACAGATCAAAGCAGTAGCAGCAAACTGGAGGTAATGAGAGGGCCGCATGTTAAAAAACACGAAGCACTGTAATGAGTTCTACAAAACAGATGAAAATGCTAGGGGCACCAGTGTTGTCTTTGATGCTGTATAGAGCGAGGTGTCTTGCCAGGTAGAGGAAAGTAACTCCTGTAATCCCATCCACTATAGGCTGCAAACAGCTAGCGTGACTGAGGCTGATACAGACCTGAGGCTGATTGACATAACAGGCCAGATCGGTGTGTCTGCACAACCTGGCCTCCCCATGTTTACATTGGAACTCACTCACCATTAGTCATAAGGGGCGAAAGGAAGAACCAAATCGAGCGAGACGGCACTGTCATGGATGCATGCAAGCATCTTATGCACATGTATAAATATGTATTTTTTAAATTTGTTGTAAAAATCTCATTCCTGACAAGAGCCAAAACACAAAATAAAGCCTCAGTGTTTTACATTCATGGTTTTGCTGTGAGGTATAAATCACCACCACATTGGTATAGGGTTTACACCCCATTAAACAAACCGTTTGTTTGTTGTAGCTAGCGGAGGCAAAGTTTTATCGCCATGCTAAGGTAGTAACTGCAAGCTACATAAAGTACCTGGTTGGCCAGGAAAAACGAAAGAGGCCTTATCATAGAGAGGGCCAGCAAACCCCTCTGGTTTTAACACTCTACCCCTTGGCACTTAGCTCACACATTTCATGAAACCTGTATTAAAAATGCAAATACAAGCGATGGAAAGAAAGAGTAAATCACATCCAGAAAAACAACTGCCGTCTAGGTAACCACATACAGCTGTTCTTCCCGGCATGTGAAGTTAATCGAGCAGGAAAATGTGGGAGACAGTCATGGACCAAATTCCAGCCCTGTAAGCTTTTCATGTCAGATCACATTATTGTAAACTGATGATGAAAAATGCTTCATCATCATGATTTTTAAGCAACCCAAGCTGAATTCAAGCAGTACAATTACATTTTCTTTCAGTATGAAATGCTCTGAAAGAAGTTCAATAACTAAATGAAAGTTGCCCGAGGACACAAAATAGCAGTCAGTTAAAATTCCAGGTGCAACACAGTGAGATTCCTCTGTGCCTTCTGCAGTTTCCTATGGGAGTGATATCATAAACTTGCAGTGCACGTATTATACCCCTGATTCTCACTGGCCATGACGATAATATTGTCTTCTCCCACATCTCCCTTTCCAGGCTAATAGCCTGCTAGCTCTAGCTTAGGTGGCTGGCCGACCCTGACTGCTGCCATATCAGGCAGAGACCTCTGAGCTGAAATCAATAGTCAGAGCTGAGGGTAGAGCTTGTTTGTCACCCTGTCCCTGGTCTGTCAGTCATCATCCTCCATGTCCTCCTGCAGCCACGTAACCTGGCTGATGCGCTGTCCACAAAAGAGCCTTTGGAGTGACAAAATGTTGAATAATTTTTGATTGGGATGCTGATAATTGCAAAATACATTAGCTCAGATGTTTGGTAAGAGAGTTAGGCTGTAAGATCTGTGGACGTAATTTAGCAGGTGTTTCTATACAACGTGGTAGGGGCTATAATATCTTGTCCAAGGCCAGGGCAGCCATTTGTAACATGCATTTATGATTACATTAATATATTTATTCACCATAACATACCATTAACCACACATTAGCAATCAACCAGTTGTTCAGTAATAAAAATCAGACATACCGGGACAGGATAAAAGTACATGTCTCATAATCTCTTATATAAAACAACACCAGATCAGTCATACCTAGCAAATCTTAACATCTTGCAAAAAACACAAAAAATTATTCAGTTAAAACATATTGTACTATTCACTTGTAAATGAAAAAAGAAATACATTCATAATTTTTCATCAGAAAAATTATAACCATTGGCCTATAACCATAGCTCTGAGTAGACGTGTAGCCAGTGAACATGGGTCTATAGGATTAGCAACACATCTATTACACAGTACACCAATTAACTTAAAACTTGCATTCACATGCTCTGGCAACCACTGTGGTCCTAATCAACCCTATGAAAGCTTTGTTATTAAAAGGTCGAGGATCATCCCACTTGTGATTGTTGTGTAAGACATACATGTAACACACCAACATTGCAGGTCTCCACCACGACACACATCTCACACCCACAGATGGTGCTCACAGGTTCTGGGTAAAATGCGTCAACTTTTGCCAGTCCGTCTAGCCAGCGTTCTGACCAGGGCAAAATATGCAACTAGAAAAACCTATGAACAAAAACCTACCAGCTAGATTCAATGGCCAGATAATACACTTTCACAAGGAACACCCTTTTTTGTTCTTTCTAAAACTCCTCACTTTGTACTGCAATTGGCCAGTTCTTCAAAAGTAAAAGTTAATTTATATAAAGAAAAGGGAAGTTGACAGTGTGGCACCTCTTTTTAAGTTGACTTTAACCTTAAATGTCATGAAGTAGTTGCACAACAGAGACAGCAGGTTCCTACGAAAACTCATTGGTCCTTAAAGGTATTTCAGGGTGGCTGCAGTCATTTTGAAAGAATTGATAAAAGCTAAAAAAGACACTGCCCAACAGCTTCAACAGCTCGTTTGAAAGGGTGTCAAGAACTAGCAGCAACTCCACTTATCATTGGATGTTGGCACCTCACTCCCTGTAGGAAATGCCTCAGCAGAGGGTGGTTGAAAACCAATCTCTCCCGAAACCCCATATTAGAACAGATTTCTGGCACATGGCAATTGATAGTGGAATGTGACAGACTTCTCTTTAATAAATGCAGCACAAAAGAGAGCACAGATCCAATGGAATCAAGTCCTCTCTCCTCCAGGAACCACTGAAACCTCTCTGTAGGTAATGTTTCATTTGCCCGTCTTAGATTAACTCAGTGGGGGATGGTCCTTGATGTGCCTACCAGTCCCTCTCCAGGTACAAGCCTTGAGAAACTGTCCCATGTAAGGCACTGCACCTTTAACACAGTTCATCTGAGAAAAATGTCCTTGATATTTAAGGATTGATCGAGGCAACTAGTAGTAGCCGACTCCACTGTGGTTCTCACACTGGAGGCAAGGGCAGAGGGCAAATGGTGCCGGGAGCGTTAGAATACACTCTTTTGTGACTTCTGAAGGTCAACCAAGCCAGAAAAATACATTCTGTGGACCTGAGGCTACAGGGAGAAATTTTGTTATTTTAAGATGACAATGGGTAAGTAAGGCTGAAATATAGGTGTCTAGCTTGGGTAGAGCATGATCTTATTTTCCAGGCATCGTATGAATGCAATTATCATCCACCGCTAAGTTAGTTGGTGGCCATTCTTAAGGTGCGTTCAATACAACCACAAGATAATTGTGCAGTCTGTGAAGATGTTAGCTGAAGTTAGCTTCAAACTGATGCACCAACTGCACATATGGGGCATTATGAGGTGGGCTGTGGGTCGTCCACCAATCACCAGTCAGCGGTTCAATTCCCGGCTCCTCCAGTCCACTTTTCGAAGTATCCTTGGGAAAGATACTGAACCCCAAATTATCCCTGGTAATTGGTGTAAAAATGTGCATGTACATGTATGGTAGAAAAGCACTATATGTGTAGGAAAAGTACTGTATGAACTTGCGTGTGAGAATGGGTGACTGTGGCTTCCATTGTAAAACGCTTTGTGTGGTCGATAAGACTAGAAAAGTCCATTTACCATCGTGTGTGTTTGTGTTGGAGTTCAGCCCTTTGACTGATCTCGCAACTCACAAGGATTTCCTCCAGTTCCTCTGCTTTTTCGTCTCGTCCCTGTATGTCTATGAAACAAATTCATTTTTTCACTCACACCTGCTTGCGCCCACTCATGTTTGTCCAATCACTCTGTGTGCAGCTCACCACCTCTAAAATTTACCTCATGTTTTATCTGAACACACATGTAGGAGTAGACTAGATTTGTTGAAATGAGTGGGATGAGTTGAAAAAAGATACAGAGCCTCATTAGAGGGCAAAGCGTTTGTGAAATCAAACTGAGATGTCAGGTCAGTTGATAATTTTACAAGTAAGCCCCTGCTGCTCTGACAGAAGTGATGTGACTTTAAAATCGTTGCTATTGTAGTGGGTTTTGCTTTATATCATACACACAGCTGCATGCAAGCGTTTTAAACCATAACCTTTCACCCCTGCTGTTACATAAAAGCCACGTTAGACTGTCATATACGTTTTATGAATTTCTACAAGCTTTTTATGGATCTGAGCTCTGAAGACAGAAAAAAATTTGAGAGCTGTAGGGAAATGTTCATTAAAACTTGACTTTGGATACTCCCAACACTGAATCATCTGAGTCGTTTCAGCGTATGTGTTTCTGTCACACACACAGACACACGCACACACACACACACACACGTACAAACACCCAAACGACATGCACGTTCATACACACACACACAAACACACACACACAGGAACTTGCAATGCTGCCTCTACTCAGAGCATATGGTGGATATTTAATATATTTTCCAAATGTCAGGGAAGCCTGTTCACAAGTGTCACCACCAAGTCCCTGCTGGGATTTAAGAAAAAGAAAAAGAAAAAAAAAAAGCAGAGTGAGCCAAATGAAACCAAATGCAGAGCTCGCTCAGATACTAAACGACTCTTGATCTCACCATTTGAAGGAAACTATTAACGGAAATAAGTCTGTAAGAGTGGGAAAAAATATACAAGGATATATTGATATGAACAACAAATATGAATAACATGAAAAGTAAGCCCTTAAAGGTTTTTTCCTTATTGCCAAGCACTTCACTGCACACACACACATACACATACACATACACACACACACACACACACACACACACACACGCGCACGCACACTCTTTGCATGCACATAACATGAACATTCCATTCATTAAGCCTCCAATTTCTCCGGCCACAAGAAACATTTCAATAAAATCTCTTAATTAACATGCACACCGATTAGAATGTCATGTTTCAGAATGGGCAGCAATCTGTCTTCCTGTCACTCCCTCACACACACACACACACATACAAGCCTCCCAGCCAGTGACTTAATGGCTTTTTTCACCTGCACTTAGCAGTGGACTACTGCCTGTGAATAATAAGTGGGAAGAAAGAGTAAAAAACATGAGAGGGGGAGTAGGAGTGAGAGCGAGAAAGAGATGCATTTCATGGTTTGACTGTCAATGCAAATGCCATATTCTATTGAGCATTTCATATTTCTGCCCCTATTTCCCCTAATTCTACTTTATTGATGCATGTACTGGGAGTCTTCTCTCTGCAAACAGCCAGGACTGATATTAATGGATGTTGTCTACGTAGGCCTGCTATAATTGACTGAACAGTGGTGAAAAATGGAGGCAGACACTGAAAACTCCATCACAACCATTCTGACTTAGCCACAGAGGCATGAGCACAACCCACTTTCAATGTATTTTCTCTATACACGATACAGCCGGCTTCACTCGACTCCAATACGACATAATGCCTTTTCTCTGGCTACGTTGAAGGCTGTAGAAGAAAGAAAGCCCGTGTGCGTCCGTGTATTTGTGAGTATGCATGTCTACACCCATTGTATTAGCCAGAAGCCAAGACCACTCAGATACCTCTGATTGTACTCAGAGGAGTGGAGAAATAGGTGTTGATAAAAATGCGTCTTATGCCACTGTGGAGACGCGTTTGCTGCATTCCAATGGGGCTGCTTTGTTGAGCACCTGCGGCACAGTGCAGTCATACAGAGTGGAGAGCCACTCAAAACAATCGGTGGGCCCCTGGGTCTCACAAACATAATCTTTGGAGACAAAACAGGAAAACACACATCCACAATTACAGCTAAGAAGCGCAGTTTCATTGTCATTAGTGCTAGAAATACACTGCTGTGGCTCATCTGCGCTTGCGTGTGACTGCACATGTAATGTTACAGCTGCAAAACACACCACACTGTTTTCATACAACAGCTACACTTTCCATCCCATAAACTGTGTCGAGACTGCAGATTGGAAAAAAAAAAAACAATCAACAATGTCACAGCCTATGACCAAACAATAAACAGAAAAACACAGAGCTAATGTTTACCTGAGCTCCCCAGGGTCTGCCTTTTGGCATGAGGCAGGATCCCTATTGCCATTTCGGTGAGCATATCGCTGTAGAAGCCTGTGCATCTGTGTGGGTGTGTGTTTATGTAAAATCTCCCATGAGGTATAATATAGACTAATAAGAAGTAATAAAGGTAATGTTGACCTTGTAACAGCTGGTTTCCTGCCACGCCGAGGGCCTGAAAGGCTGTCTTTGTGCGATACAGTGTGCTATTTAGGCAGATCATTTTGAAGGGTTAACTAAACCAAGACTAAAGAAGACCTTTCTGTATCAAAACAGTCAGTCAAACACA
This sequence comes from Seriola dumerili, assembly GCF_002260705.1. Lineage (NCBI taxonomy): Eukaryota > Metazoa > Chordata > Actinopteri > Carangiformes > Carangidae > Seriola > Seriola dumerili. The sequence goes on along the minus strand of NW_019174545.1, from coordinate 4,245,691 downwards.
AAATGACACATTTTACTGACTGCCACGTGAATCACACGGTCAGTACGCAAATCTGGTGCGTAGACGGTTGGGTAGCATTAACTGTTTGTATGAAAGTTCCTACAATTTTTTTTCAGTGCTATGTTGTTAAACTGTCATGCCTTTACATCAGCATCACTTCACATCATTTTAATATGAATGTTACATCTTAGGACTGACTGTACAGAAGACAAACAAATTACATCAAGCATGCATTTCTCTTTGTACAGTCATTTGACAGTCAACTACTGTGCTATTTATTATTTTAAATAGTTGTGTTGACAGTAGTGTGCAGTGACAGATGAAGAACATCAGTGCGGCCTGGTGAATATTAATAATCTATGTACTGGTGAACGGATGCGCTGTAACTGGCCACTTGTGGTCTCTCACTTCATCTTCTGGTGTCTCTGGATGATACATCAGATGAATTAAAACTGCATTTCTTATGTTGACATCATTAGCTATTTCATGTACGGCAGTTTGGTGTTTTTGCTAATGAATGGTGCTTTGTAATTTACTGCAAACACAGCAAATTAAATGCACATGAGGGTGACATCTGGTGGGTGACCAACACCATAAGAAATCTTCGTTTAGTCTTTTGAGCTGGTATCTCACTGCTTATCCTTTAGAGAAAACAGGTGAGTAAAGATGAGCAGTAAATGTGTACAATATTGAGGGCAGTTGGTTTGCCTCCTGTTGGCAGCTTTGACCATACTTAATCACTTTATTTACCCACCAGTGGTCAGTATGGGCAGATAATGAGGCAGGCAGATAATGATCCATGCTTAGTGCTGAATGGCAACATCATCTCAGAGCTTTGGGTCTTGTGCGGCAGAGGCCTTTGAGTTGACCGTATTAAGTTCAGACATAACAAACTCTATCATTGACGAGATGTTGCATATTAGTAATAACTGGCAGTAAGAGAATGGTCGGCTCATACAGGTCAACATGAAACACTATAATATTAGTAGCATCAAATGAAGCTTTGCTGTTTGCACTGGAGGCTGCACAGTAACGAAACAGAAAAGCAAGGTCGAATTTGACTGTGATTTTTCGCTAAAGGTTACACGCCTCTACGGGACAATACAGCAGATGAATATTCCATCTGCAGAGGTAGGCAGCCTTGAAGCAGTGAACTCCAGCAGCAGAAATGTTCAAACACAATTCACTGTTTGCTCTCCCAAGCTCACCTTTTCATGCTTCATCTGATTCTATTCTGCCGTCTCTGTGGGCCCAATGCCACAGAGCTTCACCATAAGCTTTGAATGGCCTTGAAAGTAGAATGGAAAAGGGTTGATCTACATACCCACTGTTACGCTCTCCACATTAAAATGTGTAGATGAAGGTTTTAGTGAAATTCCACTTACAGGTACTTTAGGTATTATTATATTATATTATTGTATATTGAAGTTGTGGCTTCACTGTATTGCTGAACTTACTTCAAACTACTTGTGTTTTATTAATTATATCTCACTTTTTCCACAGTGCTCATGAACACCCATTTGAGACTGCTCTTGAACTCACCTGTGATTTCTAGAAAATGATAAGTGGTAGTGATAAAAGAAATTAGTAAGAATCGCTCTGCTTTTTATAAGACTTCAATCTCTTCTGTGACACAGACCGGAGTTCAGCAAACAGAATAAGTACAGAGAGAGGACAACAACACAACAATCACTGCCAGACATGCACAAGCATACACACAAAACAGCATTAGAAACGTTCACAGACATCTCTAAAGAGGTCTTAAGTTGAAAGTGTGAAATCACCCAATGGGGAAGTTTAGAAATGCTTTGTAATTAATTTCGTCTAAGCTAATCAGTTCTTCTTTGGCTACATTACATGATGGATGTCTGTCAGTTGAGACTTCATGGATTACTGCCTGTGCTAAATAAATGCAAAAATAAGATGTTTTAACAAAGAGTTTTGGTCTTTGATTCACAATGGACCCACACATGTACAACTAGTTTTTTTTTCAAGTGTTTGTTTAGAGTTTTTGAGTGCTTTTTTTTTTTCTTTCTTCATTAAATCAGTGTGTGTGTTTCTTACGAGCACAGAGACAAGGATGAGAAAGGCCAAACTACCGGTTTATCTTAGATAAGGCAGCTGCTCTCAGCTAATAATCACTGGTTCTTCCCAGTCCTAAAATGCTCACACCTGTAACATGCATACGCACAAACACCCAAAATGTTCACACAAGATCCAAAGTGACAAAGTGACCCACAGACGTAGATGTGTCTTGTACAGGAAAACTATGAGATTTGTTGTTAATGAATTACAGTATAGCCTTCTTACAAGTTAAGATACGGTACTTTTAAAAATACATACTTACTCACTCCTTAGTCCTTTCTTTCACTCTGTTCACTTTTTGCAGCAAACACTAAGAATAAGCATATGAAGCCATACGCGCACAACCAAACACACTCAAAAATGACACGCAGATAAATGAGCAAAAACACAAACAGGCCTCCCGAGTGTCTCTTTCCTCCATCTGGGTGTAAGGCATATAATTGAGGGCTTACAATGCGCTCCCCTTCTGCTAAGCCTTGCTATCTATTGGGCCACACACTGCTCTCACAAACTGCCCTCCACTGTTACACATCTGATTAGGGCTGCTCTGTAAATGAAGCTTTACAGGACAGACCGATAACAGAAGGAGAGAGGATGGGAGGAGGAGAGGGAAAAGAAAAGATTACAATATGTAAAGAGGTGGCAAGGCGTGGACGGACTTTGAGCACCGAACAAGAAGACCAAGGTGGGGGACTAAGGTGTGGGAGGAATGTGATACTACAGTGAAGCAGAGTGGTTGACGGAGGTCGTGACATGCAGCCACTGCAGTGTCACAGGATTTCTTCTTTCACATCTGTTCAGTAACCATTCGACTATTTGACTAGGTGGGGTTTTTTTGACTAACAAAGGTGGCATCACTATCTTTAAGCTCCAGGCCTTAATAACTGAACTAGTACTGTTTGATATTAATTTTCACATCAATGCAGAAAGGCCTTGATCAGTCAGAAACTGGACAACTTGTTAATACAGATTCTTTCAAGTACAGTTGGCGTGTTGAAAGGTGGCATATTCTACATCTAGAGGCAATATTTCATTCTGATAGAGTATTTTCAAATTTCAATTAACTTTGAATGAATTCACATAGTTAATCATCTATTTTATATGACCCCCAGGAATTTAATTAATCACTTTTCACCTTTTTTCATTCATTAACCTGAACTCATAAGCCAGTGCTACTCAACTGGTAGCCTTAAGTCATTTCGAAAGGTCCCTTGGATTTGTTTTGAGCAATTAATTGAAAACAATATTAATTTAATCTATAAGGAATGTATGTGCCTTGAGATATTTTCCACAAAAAAATAGTTGTTCCAACTTTAACCAATTTCACTTTTATTTTCGCCTCAAAATCAGTAGCCTTTATGTAGGCCACAAAATGTGCAAAATCTAACCCTGGATGCAATTTTTTACAAGAGCTTTCAAAATAACTCAAAATAACAATATCAATTATTTAAGTCATGAGGAAGATATGGATTTTAGGAAAACCTGTTCTACGTCTTTGACAAAGGAGAATTATGGCTTCAAGGTGGGGGCATCAACATCCCTGCCAATCACACAGTCCCACACAGATCTAACATATTTTACAAAACACATGCATGCTGGATGAAGCACATATGCTGTGTCGCAGTAAATCACAGTTGTGCCAAGACCGCAGCTCCCCGCCGCCTTTTATGTTTAAAGAGCAGCCATTTATACATGCCTTTTATCATATAATCATGTACATGCACACAAAAACATGCAGAGCAAGTGGTATGGCAGGGGTTTTCCTCTGCTTTATCAGTGCCACTGATGGAATGATGAGGGGAGGATAGCCAGCACCCTGTGTCTGACACTGTGGCTCTTTGCCAGAGCTGTCACAAGCTAAGCCATATGAACACGGCCAATGCATTGCGTACTATGCCCATTCCCCGTCAATTAACTCATGTACGGCACTTTTGTCAAACAACCGCAAAACAGCAGGAATCATCTGGACAGAGAAATGAAAAAAAGCATGGACCTGAAGAAGTCAAAGAAACTGACACGAGGAGCCAATGAAAAGTGAGGGGTGAGAAAAGAACATGAAAGATGATATTAAGAATCCAAATGAAAAGTGACCTTTAAAACAGATTTTGCATTTAGATACTTCAGTAACCTTCCTGTCAGGAGGGGAATCCTACAGAGATAAAGATGGGGATCTTCTCTTGGACAGCGGCCACCAAGGTGGAGTAAACCATGGCAACGACAGGAGGTAAATGACAGGTCAAAGGTCAGAGCCAGTAGGAGGAAATGACATCAGCAGGAAGTATGAATAAACAGTGGGGGATAATCATCCAATACAAGCACTGACCTTGCAAGGGATTAGCAGCGGCATTATCTCTCACATATACAGATGTAGAAAAATGAGAGAGCCGGTGACCTTCCAAAAAGAAAGTTTGTAATTTGAAGTTTTATGTTTGACAGCAAATTAAACACATAATGTTATTACACTGCTAATTTTAAAGTTAACTGTTTAAACTAAAAAACTAAAAAATTCTCAAGTGATGGCATTTTGATGGTTAAAGTGATATTTTAAGTTACATACATTATATTAATTATAATATGAACAAATACTAGTTTTTAATTCATCTTTTATTGAACTCGAATTAACATGAGTTATGTGAAAAACCCATATAACACACGTGCTATTATTACAAATGTGGCTACAAAGTTTAGCATATTTTACATGTTAACAATTTCTTTGACTGTAAAGTTTAATTGTTATGAGAGTGAATCTTATAACACATTATGATGAGAAAAGAATCTTCTCTCTCTTCACACGTTTCCTGAATCTGAAGAGAGACCTGTAGCTGTCTCTTGTATTCACCTGTTACAATAAAATAAGCTTAGTCATAGATAACGTGAACGTTGTTTTCACATTCATTCATACAGCTGTTGCGTGTGTGTTATGCTTGGGTGTGTGGTTAATATTAGCTTAGTGATCGTTAGATAGCATACTTGCAACCTCAGTACAAACATATTAAATAAAACAGCACAAAAAAAAAGAAAAGTTATTTTAAGTTGAAGTAGCTACATGCACAGTTCTTCAGAGATCATAAGAAAAAGGCAACTGCCAGCAAAGCTTAAAAAAATAAAGCTTTCTTGAAGCCTCATCAGTGAGGAAGAAATCTCAAATGAAGAGCATGCCCTACAGCAAAAAGAGCCCCTGGCATTCTAGTACTATTACATGCTGCTTCTTCTTTCTGCCTTTTCAAAAAGCTGAAACTACAGTATCTTACTAAACAGATACACTGAATATTTTGTTACATGGTGGGCTTTGACTGACTTTACACCACTGTGGTTTTATGCATTGCAGAACTTTTCATATTATGAACCACCAAGTCAGATAAATGTAAGATATGAGAAAAAACACCAGAGGGCTTTTGTGATTACCAGCTGGATATTGACTCGAGAGACATTTTCAAATCAAAAGAGTGGAATTATGTGTAACTTTCATTCAGTGGGTTTAAAAATAAAGGAAGTGGTCTCAGACTTTTGAACCCCACTGAATGTCGCCAATATGGCATTAGTCACACATGCTGTTGACATTTCTAGCAGTGAATGATCTTGGCTCGCTCATTTGCACCGCAAAACCGTTTCTGTGGGCTTTCCAACATCATTGTGGCAAGACGCTGTCTCTTGGATACTGGCAGTAGGCTATTATCAGCTGCTGGCATTTTAAAATGTGTTCATCATTTTTGCATCTATACTTATTCATCTGTGTTCCAGCAAAGTTCCATAGTAGCAGCATAGTGTGCTTAGCTGTCCTTTCTGTTAGTCCGTAGTAAACAAGCTTAGTTAAAAGCACGGAACAAGCTCTTAACCTGTTAGCAGACACCTCCATTTTTGTGAGTCTGAAAACGATGCATTTCAAAATAAAAAGGCTGCTGTTCTTCAACCTTTTTGATTACAGTCAGACCTCTGGTCTCCTTTGAAAGATAACTCTTTAAACTTTATAACCAATCTGAACTAATTATGTGAGCAGCTGTTGCAGTGATATGCACAGACAATCAGGGGACTTAGCACTTTCAAAGCATCTATAATTTGACAAGATTGTGTGAAGACTCAATACAGTATGGACCAAAACACACCTAAAGAAGCGCTAACAAGGCCAAAGTGACCCACGAGTGGGGCAATGTATTCTAAAACAAAGTCAATATCATCTACTTTTTATATTGTGAGGATAAATTAGTACGGTTTAGCTTGGTAGCAGTACATTATAGTGCAGTAGTTTGTCCAGGTAATATGATGTCTGAAAAGTCATGAGAACATAAAATCAATCCAAAAATGTTAAGGAGAAACTATTGAAAGTAGTCCAGCAGCAGTGATGGTACTGGACCAAAACGATGGTAAAGAAATAAAGACTTCTCATGGACAGGAAGTGGGCATCTCCCTCAGCTAAGCTTTATCAGAGTGAGGCAGAGCTATAGAACCCACAGCAGGGTGCTTTAACTATTAAACACTCCCAAATCTGGTCCCCAACACACATCAACACCCACATAACCTACAGGACAGCTCCATTCACACCTGAGAGAGATGAGGAGGAGGAGGAAGATGAGGAAAGAGGAACAGAGCAAGACAGTGAAGTGTGAAGAAAATAATATGAGATAACAATAGAGAGAGAGAGAGAGAGAGAGAGAGAGAGAGAGAGAGAGACAGAGAGAGAGAGAGGAGCCTCTGAGTCATTATAGCAATGCAGAGCATTTTACACCTGTCCACGGGCTATATCGGTGCTACTATGAGGCAAACGCACAGTGGATGTGATGCTGCCTCTGGAGAAATACTTGTCATATCCAGACAGACACACACACACACACACACACACACACACACACACACACACACACACACACACACACAATGGAACTAATAAGAAAAATAAGAAAATGCAATGTCTCACTTCTATAAACAAAAACCTTACAGCCAGCAATAACAGGGACATCTACTACACGCTTACATAGCTTGGTGTTATTGAGTCCCACGGGCACACTTACAGCACGCTGTTATTAGGAACTACAGGGCTGAGATGATGGTGGACGAGAAAGAAAAAGAGGAGGAGACGAGGGCGAGTGAGAAAGAGAAAGAAGAACGATAGAACAAATGGACCATTTATATCAAAGCTTCATAAACACACATGGGGCCTATTGTTACTAAAGCCACCTCTATGTGGAACAGAAACATTATTGTCATTCACTGGCTCATAGATACATGATTACATGCTTTGGCACCATGTACACACAACACACGAGACACACACACACACACACACACACACACACACACACACACACTATAGTACACTACACAGGGACACATACATCTGTGTACACAGAGACAACCACACATTACCATATAAATCTGTATATACACACACACACACACACACACACACACACACACACACCCAAGTCAGTTCAATCCTTCTCCTCCATAGACTTAAGCGTAAAATAGCGGGGGCTTAAACATTTCTTTCCTTAAGTTACGGCAAAGTGTGTGTGTGCTGAAATTTGATAGTGTGAGTGAAGGAAGATATTAGCATGAGCTCAAAAGTGCATCTATAATATGTGTGTACTGCCTGTGTGATTGTGTTTGCATCTGAGTGTGTAAATGCAAACGGGGCTTGCCTGGCTGTAATCCCCGAGGCAACGGTGTGTGTGTGTGTGTGTCTTAGTGGGTGAGTGAGAGAGAGAGTTAGTATGTGAGTGTGTTTGTGTGTGACCAGTAAGATGGTAGACAGCGTAAGCTCCAGCCTTCACAGCTTAAGCCCCCCTCACTTTTCTCCCCCATAAGGCAAACAGTGGATAGACCACAGGGCTTAGCTGGAGAAAGAGGAGGAGAGGACAATATATGGAAACTAATTCAATTTCAGCCTCTTTGCGCTGCTCCCCAATCTGCAAATACCAGTGAAGGCTGATGTAAGGAAATGGAAATCTCGACTTATATACTGTACACTATGAAGAATCTGTAGATTGGAACCCTATGGAAGTGTACTTATGCACTTGAGCAGCAGTCTTCCAGTTAAATGCCTTCCCTGCGGAGGTTCAAGTCCGGCCTCCCGAGCTGTGTCAGCTCCCTCCTTACCCGTCACCCTCTCAGCTTTCCTGTCTATTATTTAATGAACTTTCCAAACTTGTAAATGGTGGGAGAATGGTCATCCTTCTTGTTCTCAACAGAAAGGCTATTCTGCAGAGTTTCCATGGCTGAAGCCAATTCTTCATTTACTTTTAGAGTTTTACTTATGGCATTGTTAAACAGAGCAGTTTGAAGAAAAGACAAATTCTAACACCAATTTGCAAATAAGGAAAAGAGTGTGTTTTATGCACTGTATTTCTCATGGTTAGTGCATTTGATTAAATTAAGATTCACTGTTTTTCTCTGCTTTCCATGAGGAAATTTTGAGGAGCTTCTTTTTTTTTCGTTTTTTTTTTTCATTTCATAAAAAAAAGACCATTCATACACCGAATGATTATTTGATTAATTAAGAAAATAACAGGTAGATTCATCCATAACGGAACTTGTTAATTGTTGCAGCCATTGATAACATAGAACAAACATTGAAACCTTATGCTGCAGCAACCAGGTGGTCTACCAGCAGTACTGAAGTCCAGCTCTGAGCCTGGTGAATTGCTGGTTGTTTTCCCCCGCGGCTCAGGAAGTCTCATTGATTTGCAGAGATAATAACCCACTTTATGAGTCTTTGCCCTCCCTGTGTCTAGCAACACATGTTACTCTCTCTCTCTCTCTCTCTCTCTCTCTCTGCCTGTTCCACCATCTTTCCTACCCCTCAAGGAGAAAACACCACCGCTTATGAATTTTCCTAGTATGTGCTATTTCTGTATACTCCTGCTCCATTGGTTTTTAGGGTCACAGCGTGATATGGAAAAGGGTCATGGGAGTTGGCCTATGGGCTTGGCTACCTCCGGTTCCATTGTTTTACGCTTAATGGAATTGATGTCAGGAGGATCGCGCCTGGGTAATTCTCCTGTCAAGCTGCATTGTGATGGTTACACTCCTTCCAACATTTAAGTTGCCAGGTGAATAAAAAATGATTCGACTCTCCTAGACCGAGGACCTCAAAAATTTAACCCAGTGATATGCTGATATTCACTGACCACTGAGCAACAGCTCCAATCTCTTCCTCTCAAGAAACATCATCAGTGATGAAATAACTCACTTGACTCAATTGTTTCTCCATAGAATTTCTCAATGGATTTATAAATAAATAAAAACAGCTGCATTGTTCTATGAATTGCTTTCAACATACTTGTACATGTATCTTTTAGTTCCTACAATGTAGTTCCTGGGTATCAGTACCCACACAAAAAGAGCAATACCATAAATCTTTGGTGTTTGAAAATAGATTTAAACAAACCTAATAGACATTAGTGAAACCAAAAAATATGTCATTAACACCAAGGCATGACAAAATGACTCTCAGGTTTGAAAACAGTTTTGCATGGCAGTGGCCATGAACATGAAAAGACCGAGCGATTCTAAACAGCAAACCATCCAACAGGCATAACCTTTTTCCTTCTCTATACAAACACATGTATACACACACAACCAGTCACAGTGGAGATACAGACGGACAAAGACTGTCTATTAACTTGCTCCCCTTAGCAGCCCACATAAATCTGCTGTACAGCTCTGCGCATTGTAATCGACTGCTTGTAGAGTTACTTTATTTACCTACTGAATGCCAGGCAGAGGGGAGCAAACACGCTATTACACTATCTAAGTTTACATCACATTATGTTTCACAGCACTTAGACTGTATGGTGGTGAATAACTGCTTAGCAAACAAACAAGATGGAGGGAAAACACACAAATGCTCAAAGAGAAACAGAGATGCGCAAAAGAAAGAAGGCAGAGAGAGAGAGGGAGCTACAGCCTTTTACACTGTTACCACATCATCATGAAGTTTGATCATGCCACATGTAGATACAATAACTGATCGCCTCGTTTAAGTCCTCCTCACTGTTCTTTTTTGCTGAAACTCCAGTGTTGTGTATACTTTAAAAATGGCACTATGTCACACAACCATGGCCTGCAAGACAGGGATATCACACCTGAGGGGTTTGACATGAACTGATGTTCCATAAATAGTAGAATAATAAAAAGCGAACACAAGCTTAAGGTTAAAAACTAGCACAGTAACTCTTGAGCTTTGAGGGTACCCTAATGGTTTCATCATATCCTATATGGGGGCATAACAATCACATGTCATTGTCACTGTCAGTGAGGTAGTTACCATGCTGTTTCAGCTGCTTTTATGCTAAGTAACCTCACCTTGTAAAAAGCACTGTGATACTCTGGGGAGTAAGTGTGTCAAAATTTGCCCAGCAGCAAGTGAAACCTGTTAAAGTACACACAGGCTCCCACAAGGGCAATGTAAACAAGCACAGAGTCACACGCACGCACGCACGCACGCACGCACGCACGCACGCACGCACGCACGCACGCACGCACGCACACATGCACACATACAGCGATTCTTGAGGTTCTGCTCAAGGGGAGGGGCAGGGAAGCCCCATCTATCAACGTTCGGAGCATTTAGAGTAAAGCACCTCAGATGAAAGCAAGAGCTGAAAGATGAATGGAAAGAGGGATGAGAGGGGAAAAGAGAGGAGGAAGAGGTTTGGTCTTGCAACCGGGTTCATAGCTTGAAAAAAAAAAAAAGAAGTGAAAAAAAAGGCGGAAAATGTAGATGCATGTTAACTATGTGAGAGCTGTGAAGGGGGGGAAACAAATAAGAGAATAAGACAAATGAAAATTGAATGACAAGAATAATCTCACAAGCTGACAGATGGGTAAATACAGATGGACATAATGAAATGCACAATCTGAGTAGCTCAGTCCCTCTTATACAACAACACAACACAATCACAACAGTCTGGTAGATAGGCTGTCATTGTCAAGATTTCCGATTAGGAGCAATAGAGTTGCAAAGTAGAAGGAGACGCTTGTTCAGGAAGTACTTTTCCCCACTTTTAATTCTCATTTCAAAGATTTTTAAATCATATCCTTAATGTTCCACAACATTGAACCAAAAAGAGTCACTGGATGATTCAACTATACTAACTACTAACTCAATTTTGTTTCTATTTTGTCAGGCAGATACCACGATACCCGCCTCAGTTCCCATTGCTATGGTGACACCATCAGTCCAAAGTGCAAATCAGAGCTGTAGCACATCCAAGACACTTCATAGTTGCAACTGGGAACTATACACACAATGCAGGGCTTATCCAAAACTGACTTGACTTTGTGTGACCGCTGTTTGTATTATCAGGTTTCTACAAAGCTTAGCTCAGCTTGGTTTCCACTTGTGTCAACAACACACAACAGAATTTGGTTGTTTGAAAGTGCTAATATTCTGCCGTGATGATTCAAACAAGAGAATTTCATGACCATCTAAGACTTGGAAGTGCTCAAAATGCCAGTCACCTCACATTGCCTATGCAAAAAATAAATGGGAGTTTGACTTGCATCACTCTGGAAGCCTGAAATAATTCCTCCCACTTCGCAACCGAGACCAAAGCTGCTCCTTTTCTTCCCTCGCACTCGCTCAGTCTCCCACAGGTGTCTCACTCGATCCTGTATTCGCACAGATGTACACAGGAGGCCGTGACTGACAAGGTAAGGGATCGTGGGGAGGCGTGTGGGTGAAAGAGGAGAATTACCATATGTAAAGAACGGAGGTGCCATGGTCTCTCTTTTTGTCTCCAGATAAAGCGGGTGGTGCTACAAGGGACAAGATAATCGCAGGTAGATATACACACACAGTGCAGACACACAAATGGACGCATGTGAATGCAAAGCACGCACGCACGCACGCATCACACACACACACACACACACACACACACACACACACACACATATATGAGGACAAAAGACGCACACAAACAAGTGCAAGAGGAGAGAGGAGACATGAATGTCTATCCAGGTGTGTTGAAGATACAGTATGGGCTGCTACCTGTGTACTGGTCGCTCAGTGAGAAGGACAGAAGGTGAGAAGGTGGTGTAGAGATCTGATTAGCACTGGGAGAGAGGCGGAGAGGGTTTTCCCATCAGGATCAGGTTTCAAACCCTTATCTTATACTGGTACTTTTATTTCTGCAAGGGTAATGGGCAGACTGTATCTGTAATCTGTATGCCTATGTGAATAAGGAGTTCAGGTGGTCTTTTTTTAATTTTCATGTACATGTGTGAATTGTTATAAAAAAAAAAAGTGGTGGGTGTTTGGCAAGTGTTGTCATGACTTTAACTGCGTCACTACCAGTCACCTCATGGTATCTCGCCATTCACTGGAAGAGAAGGGAAGGATATACTGTTTTTAAATGTTATTTTCCTTAACATTATCTCAAACCACTTCAATTAACCTCTCTATCTCATGAGCTTAGGAGAGGCCAGATTTCTTTACTTTGATTTTAGATAAAGCAGTGACATGCTTTTTTTTTTTTTTTCCAAAATCTACAACACAGGCAATCTGTTTCTAGACCCCATCATCTTGACTATCGCCCCATTTAAATATGAAATTAGCGAATGTGTTGGAAAGTCTCTGCAGCCCTCAAACCCCACAAGTGGCAGTGATAAGTGGGCACTCGGTAGATTAGGGGTTCTTAAACAAAGGGTCAGGTCTAAAAATTGCTCAGAGGTCTGCAGCTGGAGGGTCCCCTAATGAAAAGTAAGTTGCATTATCTAAATAAGCTTGGGACTCAGGGTAATACTAAATGTATTCCATATGTATTTCCCTGTTTTTGGAGTCCAAGAATTATAGAGAACTCCCAGTGTCTGAATAGATGTGGGTATACTTCATACACTGTTTCTGGATATCCTTGACCACATTTCTGTAGTTATAGAAATATCAAATACTGAGACATAAAATGTCAACTAAATTAATTGGGTTTTTTTTTTTTGAATCAGCGCTGCTTTGCTGAATTACAAGTTCTACTCAAAAACCATAAATTAGTTCTTAATGCAGATTAAACTCAATTCAGGTTTTTCACCAGAGCCAAAAATATTGATGATGAAGATCTCATTATCTCTACTGAGAATGGCACAAATATTGAAAGAGTCACAGAGTGCAATTATCTTGGAATTTGGATTGATGAGAAGGTAACTTTTAAATATCATGCTACTAAACTGGTGAGCATATTAAGGAAAAACAAATTGTTTTTTTCTATAGGACTAAAAGCTCTGTGTTGTAGAGGGACGCTTAATGAGGCAACTTTCTTATCAGTCTTGGATTATGGTGACATTTTACACATGTATGCTTCGGTTGCGACTCTGAAGCCCTTGGATGCTGTTTATCACTCTGCACTAAGATTTATTACCGGTGATAATTATAATACTCATCATTGTGAGCTGTATGCTAAGGTTGGGTGGCCCTCTCTCTCTCTGTGAGGCGTGACAGACACTGGGTTTCATTAATTTATAAGGATCTTTTTTTACACTATATTGTAAATGAGGTCTCTATTTCAACATCTCTGAGTTAAAATAAAGGTTGAATGAATGAATGAGTGAATGAATGAAATGACCAATGCCTTAAAACAAACAAATATTGTAGTTTAAGGTTTTTTATTTATCTTGAAATACTTAAAAATAAACAAATAAAGTAAATAATTTTCTACTGTACCTTCTACACTTAAAACTGCCACCTCTTGATACATGTGTGTGGATGTGGACTTGTGTATGTGTGGCAGGTGTTAATTGGTTTTGAGAATGTCAGTGAGACAAAGAAAAATGCAAAGTTAGAAAAGATCTTATCCTTATGTACAAAAAGATTAGGTATAGCACAAAGAAAAATGAGTGAAAAATGAATGAAAGACGGAGGAAATCTGGACGGTGCACTTCTAGAGATTTAACAAAATCTTCAGTAACATGATCATAATTCATCATCAATCCTAAATTACAGGTGTGGAAAAACCAACAGCTACTGAAATGCATAAATACGTGAATCAAAGGAACCAGGTGTTTAGCAAGTCTCTACACTTCCTTGATTACAACCAAAATGTTAGCTAATTAGATTTTATGTTCTTTGATGAATGAGAGAGAAGTCTAAGAAGTTCTTTTTTTTTCTCTCTCCACAGCACTAATAGGGCTTTCAGTAAGATCATTACGCCAAAAAAGCTCTATCCTCGCTTTTTCCATTTGTTTCCTTTGCCTCACAAAATAATCCCTAAAACCATCTGCACTGGGAGTAAAATTACATGTTGCCTCGCTCTCTCTTTCTGTCATCTAAACCTGTCTTTATGTCTCTCTCTCTGCCTGTCCTCAAAGCTTCTATAAAATCACACAGGAAGCAAAAGCTGGGAGGAAAAAAAAACAGAACACTCAAACGTAAGAGGCTTGTGGACATCTCAAATGCACTCAGTGAGGCCATTAATAAAAATAATTAGCACAGGAGATGGGCGGAAAAAAAAAAAACGGGGGCCCGGCTTGGCAGATGTAAAATCTCATTTCTGTTATTTAATTTATCAGAGACTGAAGCAGGAAATCCACCAATCATTTTGTTAGAGCGCAGAGCTCCTACAACAGGCATCTCTATCATGGAAGGACACACGTACACACAAATATAAATACACACAGACCCCATCATCAGCCAAAGAGGGCCAGAGGGGTCATTAGTGAAGGAAGAAGATCAGATATCACCAATTCATCTTGGTCAAAATGATTAGAGAGACACACAGAAAGAGAGGCATATATAAGGGGGTGTTTGTGCGCATTCCAGGTTTTAATGTACTATTGTGATCTTGGAGTCATTAATCAAACACCAGTAGACACACACCCACATAATGTTTCACACGCACGCACACACAGTTAAGGTTCGGGTTCAGAGAGGTCAAGGTGATTATTGTCACTGTAACTCACAGACATTGGCAGCAAACTGCAGCTCGTGTTGGAGAATAACCATTCGACTCTGCGGCAACACATATGACATAATCACAACTTCCTGGCAGAAACCTTGAGAATTTAATGCATAGCATCAAACCTTATTTTCCATATCTGCTGTAACTACTGAGTAAAACTACTGCAGAATAGGTAAAATAGTGGTGGTTCACTGAGGGCAAAAAAGATAAAGAACTCTCTGGAGTCCCCCAAAGTTAAGAAAAGAGGCCAACAACTGGAGCTGTAAATTCCTAACTACCGTGCCTCCATAAGTACAAAATGAACAACCATCCGATTCAGACAGATATAATGATGCAGCTTGCAATGGATCTGAATGGGCCAGCATCATCGATGTATGCAAAAAAAAAAAAAAAAACTGGATATCTTATTCCTAGATGTTGCCCTATTCAAAAAAGTTACTCAATGGGAACACAGGGCCTCTGCAGGATTGCACATTTTGAGGCACACTGAGCATGCACACTAGAGTCCTTCTCAAGCTGAGCCAGTAGAGAGCATACACCTTAGAAACTTCCTCTGGGCAAGACATCTGACTTCCTGTTAGCTCCCTCACACATATGAACAGCTTGACTTTGCACATTTTATTTGTGTATGGGAACAAGTCTTTTTGGGCCAGTGTGTTTTATTTGATAAGGTGGGTCACTATCACAGCCCAGGATTTCGCGGGCAGTTTCATGACTCTCCTCCTAAACTGGGTTGAATATGCGTCAACCACAACAACTACCAAACAAAACAAGTGAGAAAGAAAGCAAGATCGACAGGTAAAATAACTGCGGCAAGTTTCTATGACTGTTCAAGAACAAATGTTCAAGCAGGCTAACCTGTGGTTTTAAGAGCCGACATCATATATACTACAGCATCATACAAATCAAGTTAATCTGTACATCCGAATATTATACAATGCCTCGATGAGCTTTACAGGCCCACAACAAAAACAGCTCCCGACCCAGCCAAAGCTCCCTAAGCTCTCAAGCAAACACCATGGGACTAACAAGCAGAAGGCGTGCTTGTCTCTTATCTCAGTAGTCTTTTTGTGCAATTTTCAATAGTCTAATCACTCAGACAACAGCAAAGTCAAAAAAACAAGCAACTGAGGCAATAAGAACTTAAGAAAACTCTGTGAAATAAACAAGCAGAGGATCTCTTTAGTCCCTTTGTGCATTTTTGAAGAGGGAAATTTATTCAGACAATGATGAGTTAAGGTAATATAAAAGCAAGACAAAACTGCCACAAACCATTTCTATTGCAAGTATGTGGAACTTCATTAAAACAAAAGTCAAATTAAACTTACTTTGACAATCAAACTGAAGCGAATATGATTGATTCGAGTTAGGGCTTTGTTTTGACCACAATGGGGATTTTTGGTATTTTGATTTGAAAATGTGATTGGACCAAAGATATGCGACGAAAAAATTTTAAAAAAGGAACTTCAGATTGTGTCATATTGAACACCTCTTGAAAAAAGAAGGCACCAAAAAAAAAAAGTCTTTGGCTTCACAGCTGGTACCTCTCATTTGTGGAACTCCCTGGGGACACAAATGCACAAACAAACAAACGCACACACACACGCACGCACGCATGCACACACGCACACACACACACACACACACACTGGCATTGCCACAACTAAACAGACAAACCCAATGCCACACAAGGAATCAAATAATTCATACAAGCAGTGTTTGACAGCATTGGTGATGCTTCGGTACTGAAGTACTCCGATTGTTTATTGTACTGCAGGTGATAAAAGACTAAAATATTCTGCAAAGCATATGGCAGAAAGGAATCAAGCAGAGGAGGGAGGTAAAGTAAACAAAATGAAAAGGGGAGATGATGCTAGAGGGATATAAAGGCTGCCTGTCTGTATGCTGGGATGGAAAACACCTTGTATGTCTCCTGTCAGCCAACACTATAATCCAGAAACACAAGCAAATGCATAGAAATCCTACAGTAGAGCACAGCACGGTGTGAACATCTATGAACTGCACCGAGGAGATCCAACCTAACCTTGCTTAATTCTGTGTGAAACTTTTCAATAATATTTTTACTGTTTGCAAGTCTCATAAGGGGCGAGTCGTAAAATCAAATGAGTCCTGAATCATGGTAGTGACTGTGGGTAATAATGGTTATGATAATAATGTTGGAGGTTGACGGCAACAAAGGGACGGCGATTGAAAGTATCCTACCGTGGTCTGTGATTTTACAAGACACAAGGTAGAGCTCCTTCAGACTTCTCCCCTCCTTGGCGATGATTTCCACGCACCTACAGACAGACACAGAGAAAGAACAAATGTTTAAAGTGTCACCCGAGGCGTCTGTGTCCCGTATATTGTCTGTCACGTTCGCTCGAAGGCAAGACCTGTCTCCAAAACCCTACAATGCATGCACACACAGCAGCTCTCTCTTACACACACACACACACACACACACACACACACACACACACACACACACACACACACACACACACGCAGTAAAGGTTAAACAGTACAGCTGCAGGGTCATAACTGTTCGCATATTCTGCCTCTGCTTCTTGTAACACACACATTAATAATTAAACACCTGATCTGATTAAAGAAGCATGCACCAACACAGCAAGCAGTGTATGTGTGTATTTGTGCGTGTGAGCGCGCGCACAGACGAACACATATATAGCAAGCTTGCTCACTTCAAAGAGAGATATCTGCATTCAGCCCAGTGCCTGAGCCCACAGGACCTACAGAGTGTACGTGTGTGCGTGCGTGCGTGTGTGTGTGAGAGAGAGAGAGAGAGAGAGAGAGAGAGAGAGAGAAAGAGAGTATACACTAGGGAGGGCCGAGGGGAAGATCAGAGTATCTGTATCAAATGATTCTCTTTAAATGCCTCTAATGAGAGGAGTGTGTGCAACAACTAGATTTTGATCAACGCATTTGACCTATTAACCTTCAGGAAAAAACGTTTTGATCTTTATGCTGGTGTTCTATCATTAATATTTATGAGACAAAAAAAGACTCATAGCTCACACACACACACACACACACACACACACACACACACACACACACACACACACACACACACACAAACTGTATGGCTCTCACTTTAAAAGTGATGTTGAGTCGTCTTCTGTCATTGAGCTTCATGTCAAAGTGAAACAGGGAGCAATATTGAGGTATTTGTTCACTGTGCTCACACACTTTCACGCAACATGACAGACACCTGAGGTTATTCTCAAATGCACTGCTCATATTCATTCACTATCTGCCGGCTTATCTCACCATGGACCAAGTGTGATGCGTGAGGACTTGTTGGGAGAATTTCAGCTTCTTTCATGTTTTTTTATGCCACATCCTCACTATCGAGCAAACAGTGAGTGGAAATAAGTTGCAGATCAACAGGGAATTCGGTGCAGGGAAATTTTGAGGCTCTCAAACACAGCAGGATTTGTAAGCCAGTGTGTCTTTGCTTCAGGTTTCATTTAAGGTGACACTATTCACAGATGTCTTATTGCACTGTAGGATCAAGGAGAAAAGAAGAGTTAAAATGTGTGTCACACTTCCAAAATCCTTATTTCTGAGTGGAGCCAAAGCTGTTAAAATGTGCAATGGCTTATCTGTTTTAGTTCACTGGGCTGCATCTTCATATTTCACCTTTTCTATTACATTTCAGTTGCAGTGGTCCTGCGAGCCTCTCCATGTTATCATGTTGTCTTTTCCCCATTTTTTCATTCTCCCTTCCCTCCTCTCCTTGTTTGTTTTTCTCTCTTTTGCCCTGAATCTTACTTCATCCCACTCTATCAACCACTCGTCTCCTCTCTCTGTGGCCCACTCTAAGATGCGGTTTAGAAAAAAACTCCTCATTTAAAAAGAGAAAAACCTGTTGCAATTGGTCATTCCTGACCCAATGTTGTGCTCTAGTCAGCCTTTGATTAGATTCAGTTAAGCCAGCAGGATCACAATATCACGCTGTGCGTCTTGGGGCTACGGCATTAGTGCTGCTAATGAATGAATGCACTGGGAAGAGTCGGTGAGGAAACAGATAAGAAGAAAGTAGCGATTCAGGGATGCAGCGATGAAGGCGGAGGCAGAGTGTATCCACTGGGAGCTTGTTACACTGTGCCCGGGTCCCCGGGGTCAGAGCAAAAGCAATTAGATTAGACATCAATGAATGAGGGAGGGAGTGAGGAGAGATGGAAAGCGACTACAGCAGGAAACAGAGTGAGTAGAAATCTCTATACAGCGGATAGTGGTTGTACAGAGACAGAGGGGCCACATCATGGGAGATTGACAGAGCTAAGGAAAGGACAGGAAAAGGGAGCGAAAGAAGAAAGAATAAGAGGTCATTAATAAGGCCAGAGCGAGGTGAAATGAGAAGATGTGAAAGGAGACAGCAGAGGAGACAAGGGAGGACAGAGCAGAGGTGTGGGATGTGATGGCTAAGACATGGTTCAAGCCACATGAAAGGCCTTCAAGAAGCAACAAGCTCCCACCCACCTCCACGCAAACCCCACAAGGCTCAGCTGACATGAATTAGTGATCTGCTCGCTTTCAATAATGTACAGAGCCAGTGACAAAAGCCCCAGTTGGACACAGTGTGCATACTAAACATTTAGATAGAGGCAATGCTACAGGAGATAACGTTGAGGGAAGCACATTAGGATGCAGAGTAGAGAGCAAGTCAACAGGGTGGCAAGGTGCTCGAGCTCACGAGGCTGCCGCCGGTGATTTAAAAAGGGAAGGAAACACCAGTAAAAGGTAGGATGAAGAGGAGAAAGAGGAAAAATGACTTTTTTAGAGACTTTGTTGAGGAAAAACACATTTTAGGAGAGTGGTGGAGAAGATAAGGAGAGCAGAAAATGGATGGAGGAGGATGAGGACAGGATGATGCAGCTGATGGAGGTATGTGGGATGAAGGATTAAGAAAAGAGGTGGGATAGGAGAAGGAGCTGATGAAGTGACAAAGAGAAAATGTGTAGGATCATGATGATGAGGATACAGTGTGAGATTCAGGAATATAAATAAGCAGAAGGAAGAAAAAACTAAGAGGAGAAACGGCAGACAGGGAGACGATGGAAATGCGTGACAAAATAGAAGAACAGAAAATCAGAAAAAAGGTTATATGGAATCAGTGAAGAGGATAAGTGGAGGAGAGGAAGCAGACAGTGCAAGATGACAAAAATGAAGGGTAAGTTGAGGGGGATGTTAATGAGGATGATTTTGAACAATAACAGAAAAATGAGCAAGATGAAGGAGTGCAAGAAGATGAGGAGTAAATGATGATGACAAGTGAATAATTCGAGAAAGTCAAGCAAGTTACGTCTGCTACCAGAGGGGGAGAAAGATGCTCTTAAGAATATTATAGACGCATCAAAAGAGCCAGAGAAAGCATTTTGTTATAGTTATGTAGCTAGCTAATATAAAGCTCAAGGCCACCATTTCCAATAAAATGACAATAAAATAGTTTCCATGACAACTAAAGGACTGCATGTTTAAGCAATTAGTGTTACCAGCAGGCAGGAGGGAGGGAGGGAGGGAGAGAGAGAGAGAGAGAGAGAGAGAGAGAGAGAGGACCGAGGGAGCGAGCTTCATCAGGGGTCAGTGTGCGTTTGGCTCACTGTCATCACGCTGTCGGCGCAAACAGCTAGAGGTAAACAATGAAACTGTCACTCCTCCCTCTATCTCATTCTTACAGTCGCACACAAACAAAATCAAACTTCGGTGTTGTTTCTTGGCTGGCCCGGGGATTTGTGGGGAATTTCTCATCCTTAAACACAAAGTCATACACACATTTTCTATCTAAATTGAATTACTGCACCCACACAACTGGACCTCGAGGACTTTGCTTAACCCTGAAACATCTTTTATATTAAATTCTATTTTCTTGCCAGCCAACTAATGCTGCCTGCCAAAGAATTTAGCCTTTGTTCGACTCCACGCTGAAGGATAGGAGGCAGAACCATAGTAACCGTAGTAAAAAAAAAAAAAAAATAGAGTTGGCCCCAACTGATGTAACGCATCTTGTAACTGAAAGAGGCGAAGGTTTTGTTACTCCATTACTAATATTCTGTAGTTATGAGTATTCATAACAGTAAGTAACAGTTTAATCATCTCTCCAAAACAACTTAAAGAGCCAAGTGCTGCTATATTTTTTCACATTATCAGGAGAAAAACATGCAGTAATTTGTGTTGCTTGTACTTAATTGCTCTTCCCTTGGAGTTTTTAAGAAGAAAACTCAATTTTGTTACTCTGAAACCATGGTAACTACATCGCCGCTCATTTATTTTGTGATTAACATAAGTATTTTCCTGGGTCTTTACATGTAAATGAGGCACAAAGGTATGATGAGCTAAAGCTGGGTAGATTACGGTGGAAATGTCACTGACTGAGGAGCCTACATGTTTTTTTAAACATCCATTTTTATTTCCTGGAATTAAATTTGCTCTTAGACCATATTTGCCCAGCTTCTGCTCACTGCTGTTGCAAAGTTACATATAGTATGTTCACTCACTGAAAATTATTTTAAGGTTTTAGAAACTACTTTGGTCGCATTACTACTCATTTCCAAAAAGCTGCAAATAAAATGAACATAGCCCATCTTATTAGCATCTTAAAATGTTATATATATGCACTGAATAGTATCATTGTAAAGAGTGTTTTTTTTGTTGTTTTTTTAATGTTTGTTTGTTTTTTTTAATAAGCCTTGCTCTTGAGAAGCTCTTGAATATTAAAATGGTAGACCAGCATTATCAGTGGGATAAAATCATATCTGTGCTTTACTGAAGTTTTAGGAAATGGATTGTCAAGTCAAGGCCATGGCATTATAGTAGGTTCGTCTTCGCCTTCATTCTTCCAGCAAAGAGCTTTAGTCTCCAACGCCTCAGAAAAATAAGAAAGCTTTTTAAAAATCACTCTGTACATCTGCTGTAATATAGCCACTTACACAGCCTTGACCTGTGTTTCAAACATGAGAGAGAAAAAAAGAGGATTAGCACTTAGAAAATCATCGGCCAACCAGCAGAATACGTCTTTTATCTGAGCTCTACTGTGCTTAAAGCTGCCCTACAGGACAACTGGCCTTTTGAGTATGTGTGTGTGTGTGTGTGTGTGTGTGTGTGTGTTTTCTGTCTTACAACCAGAGGTTAAACCTTGACAAAGCCTACTGATCAGCCCTTAATCCATGCGTTGTGTTTGATCAAACGTAATCTCTGCTATGAGCTTGTTGCTATGGTCATGGTGTAAATTAAGAAACTTCAACATTTATTTTAAGATGCTTTGTACACTAATTATTGTTATTTTCAAATTATATTTACTAGTATTATTTAGTATTTTCGACTGGCATTCTTTTAATAAAAATTTTCAGTCAAAACTCAAGAATAATATTAATAGTTGTCATATCCATTGATCAAGATATACTGTGTATAGGGGGTGTCACGATATACTAGTGTTGATGATAACTGATATTTTAAAAGTAAAATATTGATATTGTATTAATAAAAGCCATGTGATAATAGTGTGATGGTAGATGTTAGGCCCTGTAGCTCTTTTGTTTATCAGTTCATCTGGTTGTTTTTTCACCATCCATTAAGTGTAACCGCTTGGACGCTTTTGTACAGTTACGATTACAGACTCTCTCAGTTCAAAAAAGTGTCACAACACACAATACACAAGGTTAAAGATGAATTTGACTGATAGCCTCATTTATTTATTTTTCAAATTTTCCATAGATATCTCCATAATATGCTGAATTCTTTTGGCCACAATAATCTGATAATATGACAGTTTCGACCCCTCTATTGATTTTTGTGAATGTTTTCATTTTCAAACCTTATTCCTTATCACAGTGACATTTTTGACTGAGTTCAACATATGTCAGCTGGTTTAAAATTTGCTAATTACTACAATGAAAGGCCTCTCTGATTCCAAACATACAAGTCCAGACACCTTAGTGAGCAATTTCCATACACAGAAACTGGAACAATTCTACAGTGAGGCTCAACAAGGAGATCTGGGACAAGAAAGAAGGGACAAAGGGAGCAAGCGACAAAATAGTGCGTGCGTGCGTGCGTGCGTGCGTGCGTGCGTGCGTGCGTGCATGCGTGTGTGTGTGCCATTACACAGAGTGTGTTGTTTGTGTCTTTCAGAGGTGAAGCTAATCTTCTTTTATGCGACACAGCCAGAGGTATCCAAACAGACAGGCAGCAAGAGGAAGAATAGTAACAATACTTGAGAGAAACAGCGGACCATATTTATCACAAAGACTGCAGACAGTCTTGCAGCCAAACAACATGTGTAGCGCTTCTCTTTAGCTAGCCTATCACAATGGAGCAGGAACAAAGACACTGCTGAGAGAATGGCTGTAGGTAGGTACACTAGCACGGTGCCGACCAACACAAGGCCTCGTCTCATCCCGTTCCTCACACAGTCCACAATTACACGGCTGTCTAGCCACACAAAAGGAGCAGGGAAATAGAAATGGATGATTTTCGAGAGAGGAGGGCGAAAAACACAAAAAGTAAGCATGAAATGTATAAAGAAAAGCGGTTGAAGGTCTAGGGAGAGGTTGAAAACATAAAAGCAGGAGTGGGGAGGAGGCAGGCGGGTGGTGACAGACCAGACTTCAGACTTCCATGGCTGTCTTTAGACTTAATGAAATGGAAGGGCGGAGCAGCACAGAGGAGGAGAGCAAGGCAAGACGGCGGTTTATACTTCCGTGGAGAACGCTCTTGCAAAATGATTCTTGCTGTAAATTTTCTTTATATCGCCCATAAATCCATACACAAGTGTAAGAGAGCAGAGTTCTGCTTCCTCCGATGATCTGCAACACTAAGTTTCTGGAATCCTCTGAACAAAAAAACTTTAAGGCTTTTTTCATTGGGCTAATATAAATGGATATAAAAATACCAATACCTCAAAAGAGCCCTTCAGTAAGCAAATACTTCATACTGAGGAGAGCAACAATCTTAAAATGAAGCAGTACAGGTTTTATAGAATGAGAGGGAACATGTTCATTGTTTTTCAAATTGCTCTGATAATAAGTGTAGGCTTGGACTATTGTTCTGTTGCTTATTTGGAATATAAATAACATTGTGTTTTCAACAAATTATCAGCATTAGTATGTGTCTATGACACTTTCAAAACAGGTTTGATCGTAAAATATGTAATAAAAGGGTGAGAAGTTGGTAAACGCATTACGCATTACAATTTACAACATTCACACCTTAGAAAAGCTCCCACTAACTGTTGCAGCTCCTTAAATGCAACCATGATAGAGTTCACAGACATATCCCATATTTGTTTATTGTTATGATATAATTATAAATCCAGAAGCCAAGGCTGTGAGATGCACTTTTCATCTCTATCCGTTCGAGCATTTGTGTGTGTGTGTGTGTGTGTGTGTGTGTGTGTGTGTGTGTGTGTGTGTGTGTGTGTGTGTGTGTGTGTGTGTGTGTGTGTTCCAGCTGTCTGAATCAGGGTCTGCTTCAGCAATTAGGGCCTGGATGATTTCCCAGGCTAGCCTTCCATACCCACCGCTCAAATGAGAATCACATTCCTATTGTGTTCCACCACCGTTAATCATGTTTTCAAATGACTCTGCAAAACGGCAGGGCATTCCAGCAGCTTGTCATCAGCCTGCTCAAAAATGTACCGATGGGGTCATAACTGGAGCCATAAATGCCCATCATCCTCAGATTTCCTGTCCAACCTCTGCTTTTTTTTTTTTTTTTTTTTTTTTGTCTGGGAAAGGAGAGGCGAGCAACGAATGAGCACACTTCGCAGGCCAACTAACAGAAAGCAGCAACAGTAAGGCCCTTCAATGTGCCGCTGCTTCCTCTCATCCTCAGTCAAGGTTTGGTTCTTTAAAAGCATTTTCTTCAGTTGTAATTGCAGGTTAAATCACTTCTAGTACTCCACTAAGTGGCCAAAGTTCTAATAGACAGCAGGAGTCCTACTCCTACGTTAATAGAGCAAATGGTCATTTGGCAGTTCTAAAGGTATATACATTAAGTAATACTGAGTTCAAAAGCACATCGGACGTGCGAAGATATTTTGATCTAAATTCACCTGTAAACTCGTGGCAGTTATTACATACAATATCAGCCGACACTCTTCAACATCTCCAAGAACAAGCGTCACTCACACACCAGTCGATTTGTCCATCAAAAACCAGAGGGAAAAGCCAACTAAGCACTTTGTGAGGTTAAGTGGCAGTTATTCACTTGAAGCTCATCCAAATGGACAGCCTGTTGCCTTGCCAACGCTGACGGGCCTCCGTGATGCACATGCACAAACAGCATTTTAAAGCAGCTTCTCGGCTGCCAGCGGAAACCAAACTGGCCTGACATCGCTCACACAGCATGGATCTCTGATAGCTCTTCACTCTGCCTCTTCCTTCCTCCGTCTGCACCGAAGCAGTTTCCCCCCCCCCGAGGACATGCAAGTGAGATACTCACCTGTAAATGAACAACTGGGTTCTGTAGAGCAATGCCATGCCCCTATCTGCCTCCACGGTCAGCCCACTGCAGCCATAACACAATAAATAACTCAGGAGAAGATGAGCACTGCCCCGTGGCAGATGGAGATAACACTTACAGCCTCAGGTCTGAGTTGACACAGTGGTGTGTGTGCCTGTGTGGGTGGATGTGTGTGCGTGTGTGTGTGTGTGTGTGTGTGTGTGTGTGTCTGTGTGTGTGCAGCAGAGAAAGTTAGTGGAGCTCTGCCCATGAGAGGTGAACAGTTAGGTTAGAGATGGTTGCCCATGATAGATGTCACTGTAGGGAATAAAATGTAGTGGATGCATCTGTTTTTCCTTATTTCTGAAACACACAGTCAGGTAGAGCAGGAGCAAAACTGACTATGACTCAGCATCCTGAGCATGTTTTTGATAACTGCATCCACAGCTTAAATTAGCCTTTTGTTTTATGATTTTTGCAGAAAATGCACCATTTAAAGTGTCTATCCTGTACACATCAAGTAAATACAGCAATGTGACTCACAAAAGAGAACCTCTGTTTTGGTTTCACTACAAAGTAATCTTGGTATCAAGTCATTATTGTCTGTAATTCACTTTGTCAAACAAATGAAAAAGAACAGTCTGTATGTTAACCCCAGGCCACCAGAATGAGCAGATGCAGTTTGTTCTAAATTGTCAAAAACTTTCTTGTTTTACAATTGAGACACTGATTTCTAAAAAAGAAGTCGATGTTGATAGAAGTCGATTTGTACTGGAAAGTTTAAAATATTCTTATTTTACTGGCAGATTTCTTAACTTGTTTTAAGAGGGGAAAAAAAGGTTTTACGGGACTCAATTATGAACAGATATGGATTGATAAGAACATTATTTTTTTGCTTTTGGAAACAGGCCCCTATTTCTCTGAATTCCTGTCATAAAAAATACTACAGCATTTGACTAAGATTAAATGTGATTTCTCCAGAGCAGATAATACAACCAATAACTACCAGCTAATAACAGAATCTTGTTTCAGGCACTAAAGAAAACAGCCAGTCTGACTGTGATAAATTGAGGTGAGCATACCCCTCAGGGCTGCATATCGTAACTCTTGTGCTCCGTGTCCACATGCAGAGAGAGAGAGAGGTGAACTATCACGATGTTTACCAATAGGCCTGACACAGTGGCACACGGTAACACACAGTGTACACCCTCCGCCCACTCAGCCATGGCTAATTGCTCTGCACTTTGATTACCGCCATCTATTTTAATGAGCGCTTACCAACGCATTCTCTCCTGCCCGCTCTCTCTCTCTCTCTCTCTCTCTCTCTCTCTCTCTCTCTCTGTGTGTCAAACACGCATGCAAACACAGCACACACATTCAGGAGTGTGTGCATGCCACTTGGAAACACATACAAACACACAACACACAGACACACACAGAAAAGAGAAAAGAACAATACTGTGTGCCTTGTTTGTCCCGTTGGCAGGAAATTGGAGGGTGTTCATTAGGCTAATGGATATGAAGAGGAAGGGAGAAGAGGGGGATGAAGATAGAGTGGGGGAGGGAAGGAGGGGGTGAGGATGGGAGGGTGGGAGGCCACTGAATTATACCACAACAAATTCTGTACAATGGCCCAACAAGTCATACTGCAGCGTGTAATTTCCTTGCTACTATGATAGAGAGAGGAATACTTCAATTACACAGACTGGCTTTAATTACGCCGAATTTGCCTCATAAGTCGGCTCCTGTTGAGAACGAATGAGCTGTTACATTTTTGGTGCTGCTGCTCACTGCTCCTGCAGCTTTGCTGGATGGACTCAGCTTCATTAGGATCACGGGTTTACCAGCACACACACCAGGATGACAAAGCCTAATCAATGGACTCACACTGTTCTAAAGACTTGGAGAGAGCAGAGACAGTAGATACCGAACTGGACAGGGTTGCTGATCGATGGGGAAAATGTGTGCTTTCCAGTGTGGCGTCTGTCATCCTTTTGTTTTTCCCTTTGCACATATTGTAGCTTCTGTCCCTGAGGTTGTGCACAGTCTCTTCCTCAAAAGTTATACATTTTATTTCTCAACTGAGACTGAAATGACATGAATAGACTATGCTGAGACAGCCCTTGACTAACAGTATTCTCCACAAAAAAACAAAAACCCACATAAGCTGAATGTACAGTGAGAGCAACAGAAAGCAAAAAAAAGGAAGGGGGGGGCGAACAGAAAGAACACAGAAATGAGGAGGAGGAGTGTGAAAGGAAAGAGTGCATTAAAGGGATCGAACGCGACAACCGCATTACAACCACAGCTATGCCAGATCACATCGTCACACTCTGTCTCATCATTTTACGAGACGGTAGGCCGTCCATGAAACTAGTTCAACATGTCTAGTATAACAGTCATCAATACCACACACACACACACACACACACACACACACACAGGCACAAACACACACACACATACTGTACACACAACTGCTAAGCTGGAAAATGTTGTTCCAGGAAAATAGAGATCGAAATTTTACTGAGATGAGGTCACAGCACTGTGCAGTAAGTCAACTAGAAAAGGTGACTATGTGTGCTACTTTAGGGTGAAATTTGTATTTTTCCAAGGCTTCAAAATATAATTTCAAACATAGTGAAACCTCAAGTCTTTACTGCCTTAATGAACCTGGACCTGGAGTTGAAGCTGAAACTGGAGTTGGAGTTGCGCATCACCCTGGCAACAATCACCCCTGACTCTTGACCTCTGACCGGATGTCTGGAAAGCCCACATTGACCTGACCATGTCATCCTGTCTGCCACTGTCTCCATAGCAACATGAGCAAGGCTAACACTTTCACACTGCAACCTAAAATAGTGGCACTATCTTAGACTTAACTATTAGTACACCGCACACTGGGCTCCAAGCATTTGGTACCAAATTGTTTACAGTTGCTACAACGACCAGGTTTAATGTTAGTAGTCCTTGTGTTCCTCTCACCTCATTTCTACACCCTTACACCTACTCCTTCTGGGTATTATCACTGAATTGTCCTGTTTGATTTACAGCATATAATGCCTTCCAATTCCCTTGGTGGCGTTATCATAATATTAAAGTATCACACCTTCCCAATAAAACACACGGCACACTACAAGGATACCCCCAACCCCCAACCCCCCACGTAAAAAATAAATAATCTGTAGTGTAAGGAGAGGGTTCCAGCATATACTGTATAAACTAGCTGCTAATCCAATTGTTCCCTCCATGGGGACTGGAGAGAGAAAGATCCTAATGAGAAACCGGTGGCTAAATAAACATGATGGTAATAACAGTGGGAGCGTCTTTCAGAGCAGGCGTTTGACTCTGGTGACACACAGCCATTAGGTATTCATGAAAACAGATGTTGCTTGGCTCACCAGCTCATTGGCCCAAACACCCCTCGAAAAAAAGCCAGAATCCTAAATGAATTTCCCCAACGGAACGCACTGTTTGATCCCATGCCAAGAAAAAGTGAGGAGATTTTCAAAGAAGGACAGGGGAGGGGGTGGTGGCGGGTGGTGGAGGGGTGGGTGGGGGGTGGGGGGTGGGGGTGTACTTTATCCCCCCTTGAAGTTCGCTGTCTTCTTTGCCTCATATAATGCCTCTTCATCACCAAACCTCATCTCTTTCTCCTCATACCCAAAGATGGCATCTTTAGCATGGGCTGAAGAAACAAAATCCTATTAGCTTGATAGCAAAGTGAATTTGTTGAAGCAGTCTCAACCAGGCGACGCTCCAGTGGCTTATCACTGGCTAAGCAGACAGAGCTTAGGCAAGAGGAGGACAGAGGAGAATGGGTGAGGAGACAGAGGAAGAAGGGGGGGGCAATGGGGACCAGGGGAGTTTGGGTGCTTTTATATATATCACTGTATAAGTAGGGCTCATTGTGATCTTTTTTATCCCCTCATTCACCAAAAAATGAGTCCAAAAATTTTGTTAATTTTGAAGAAATATTTGATGGGGAAAAAAGAAAAAAAGAAAAAACTGATTTGAGTCACACAAACTTGTTTCAAACTTTTTAATTCTGCTTATTATTTATGTAAAATGTTTGTTTTTTTCTTCATGATTAGATTCTTTTGCATAATCAGGAGCACATTTGTACTTTGTCCCTGTTTTTCTTTTTCTCTCTCTTTCTGTATTACTGCAATTATTTTCTGAACTGTTAATGTCAAAAGAGACGCTGTTTTACTGCCAACTGCCGTGGCCAGCATCCACCTCCATTACACTGTGTCAAACATGGGGAATAATCTGCTACTAATATTTAATAAGCTGCCTGATGGGCCTTCAACTATCTCGCCCCGTGGTGGACAATAAAACTGCATTTTCTTCTGTTCTTGCTACACTGTCTAGGAGTATAACAAAACTTCAATGTATAAACCCTCTCTCTCTTTCCCTACTTCCCAAAGACTGAATGTCAATGAGCAGCACATATACCTGAAAACATGAGGAAGAGGATAGGGAGTCAGATGCACAGCCTTTGTTCTCTTTTCTTTCCATAACTATTGATATTACAGTCTTCATCCTTACAAAGATCTTCTATTTAGAGTGCTGGCGAATTGACCGGGGCTGGTGGTTTAGAAGGACAAAGGGAAGAAGACAGAGTAGGAGAACAGGCTTTAATAGACAGTGCTGTTGATGTATGTGATTACAGCCTCTTCATGCTGCCCATCCAGTCTCTATAGATTCCAGATGATAACAGTCCTCGGACCCTCTCTTTCTTCATCTCCCTCCCTCCCTCTCGCTCAATGTTTTTCTCTTATCCTGTGATTTTCACCCCTTTATCTGAACATCCCGTCTTCTTCTCCTGTCTTTCAGCCTTTCTGTTTCTGTTTATCCCTCTTTTGGTCTCTGTGGCATTGTTCTTTCTCTCTGTGCTTCCCTCTCTCTGCTCCCTAAACCCTGTGCACTTTCTTTTGATTCCCTCGTCCTCACAACACCATCCTCTTCTCACAATCACTTCCCCTCTACCCTCTTCATGTGCTTCACAGGGAGCCAACATATCTAAGACCCCCTTTCTCCTCCGAAACAACCCCTCGTGTATCCCCTGCTTTCTCTCTTTACCACTGCCTCTCATCCTTTCGTGGCCATCATCTCAGTGCGCCTCCTTACAGTTTACAACAGTGTTCACATATCCAAAGAAAAAATACCCCCTGATGGGTGGTACGTGTTTGCCTCGAAACACATTAGCACTGTCGAGTAAAACGCTATGACAAATGACAGGAGACTAACAGTGGGGATCCTGCTGGCCATTCAGCCAGCCAGCAGAAGCACTGGAGTGCACTCCGCCACAACACTGAGGCTCAAAGTGAAACCAATCCTCCAACGCCATACAATATCTGCCTTAATCTTACTCAAGCTCCGCTCATTACACACTCAGCATGGGCCGGAGACAGACGACACAGGGAGCTATGCGGCTAGGATTTGTACGCCAACCGTGTGCGAGTTTGTGTGCGCGTGTGTAGATGCAATAAGGTGGTATCACTATCACTGCAAGACGAAGCAACAGCAAAAGGGTGTGTAATTCGCCATGACACTGTACGCAGATCAAGTAGATTTATAGTCCATATCATCCCCTCCCATAAGAAACAAAACCATAGAGAATGTTAATTTCCATCGTCATAAACAACCATAATAAGCATCACACTGACATGTGAGCATGTTTGCATGCCTCTGTAAGAGTGAGCATGCTGTGATACAGAGAATAATATGCAGACATGACATGTACTGTACACTGCCTGTGTAGATGTGTGTGAACACAGGTATGTGCTGTATGTGTGTAAGAGTAAGCGGTTGTCCACATGTCTCTTTTTACCTCATTACCACAGTAAAAAATCCTGACCATGCTACGTTCATCACCTCCGTCATGCGAGGTGATGTCATCCACAGTAAATTCAGACAATCCTAATTGTGGAGGGTGATAATGCACCCACATAAAGACTAACATATTTCAAGACACAATAATGCTCTCTGCAATCCAGTAACTTTTCAGCACCCTCCAGTATCCAGCTAACATTCAAGGACAGGCAGAGAAAGGCCTCTGCCAAAAGCTGGAGGGCTGATCTGAAAAACAGAAGCAAAATCTGACCAAAAAAGAAAGTTTTGTCCACAAAAACACACACTACGAAGAAAAAATGGCTTCCTTGCATACACTGTTTTCTCACATGCTTAAACAACCATGTGCACACACACATGCAGACAGACTCAACCCAAAGCAGCAGACTGGAGGGCTGGAGTAGTACGGCTCCCAGTCTGCCAGTTCAGTTTTATGTCTCGGCTTTAATACAAATCCACACAGCATGGGAGCTCACTTCACCACCTGAGGTGTGTGTGTGTTTACGTATATGTGTGTGTGTCTATATATGTGCGAGTATGAATGTCCAATCCACCACCTGTTTGTTCGCACACAAAGCCAAACTTCATCCACTTCCAAAGAGTGCAATTGGATGCTTGTGTGCGCGTGCACATGAGTATTTCCATGTGTGTGTTTACGTGCACAAGTCCTGCATGCGAGTGTGTATCTCTGGTGTGCGATCTGTTCTGTTTTCCACATGAAGCTGTTCCTCATTAATCAATTTATGGAGGGACAGCTATATGAGGCGAGGCTGTCCTCCACTCCTTCACAATAAAACTTCACTGGGCTTCTTTCCTCCTTCAGCTCACATAACCCACCTTCTGGCCAGATCAGGTCATACACAGTAACAAGAAAACCACAATGAGGATCACTGGCCTGGGCAAAGCACATGCTATGATTATTCAATTTTTCAGCTAAACTCCTGTGTGTATATATAGAGTATACACTTACAAAGTATTGTTTTTACTGAAATGCTAAGATCATTATTTCCTTGCCAAATTTTCTTTCACAGAGAAGTTTGTATGAGTGACCTAATGTCTGCAAGTGATAATCACATTTTGCTGCCAACCAAATAATTTATGGTACTTTTTCCAAAATTCAGAATTATTAGGTTCTAATGACAGAGTTGGCTGAGTTGAGGTACAATTGCTATAACCTGTGTAACAAAGACAGAAATAACAAAAATAATAAAAAGTCAAAAAGCCAAACATATTTTCAAAAAAGCATGCAGTGGGACACCTCTTAGAGCTGAGGGCCAATCTGTTCAACCACATGTCCTATAACCTAAACTTTTCTCATTTCTCATGAACCCTGCAGAGAGGACATGACAAATGCAGCAGAACAGTGTTTTATCTCATCTGACATCCCAACAACAAGGAAATAAACATAGGCTGACAGCCAATCAGATCGCCCATCTGCTGGTCTGCCTCACAGTGGTTGGATCACCCGACAAGTGGTGAAGGAATAATTTCTGTGAGGGACGCACCCCAGAGATGGTAGGTGGGGTAGCTGGGGTGGGGGTGGGGGTTTGAGGTAAACAGAGAGAAAAGAGAGCAAGAGAGAGGGAAAACGGGGAGAGTGGAGCGGGCAGCCACATGGCAACTCTAGGCTATTTGATTGGTAGAGGCACGCAGTCAGCCAGGCAGGGAAGACCAGGAAATGTAATTCAGGGAGGCTGTCTGGATATGACATCTCTGGGAGCTATTCAATCTGCAGCCAAACCCTCAAGTGGCGCCTCGCCTGGCATGGTGGCAGGGAGGTTACAACTGTGAGCTCACTGCCTGTCAACCCCACTACACCCTCCGTGGAGAAAAAGATATGACGGAGAGGAGAGGAGAGGAGAGGAGAGGAGAGGAGAGGAGAGGAGAGGGGCAGCAGAAATACTAGAATGAACTAAATATATTTATATACTGACAATATAACTAAAAAAAGGTAAAGCCAAGAATAAACAAGATTTAAATGGAGTGGGTGAACGTCTGAAAGGAAAGGCGGAGGGGATGCCAAAAGACGGAGGCACAATGGGACTCAGCTGAAGCTCCTGAGAATGAATGGGAGAAAGACGGAGGAAGGAAAGGCGGAGTGAGTGAGAAAGTGATCCAGGCGCCGGCTGTGATTCTTCTCTGTCAAGCATGGCTCATAGAGAACAGTGATAATTGACAACAGTGGCTGACGTTCTTCCCCGGACCACTCTATTCATTATAAAACCAAAACAATCCACCCCAGCCCCCCTTTACTAAACCTTAAGAAGTACATTAGGCAACGGTACTTCATAGCTGTGCCTGTGAAATGTATCTAATACAGAATGTCTTGCGTTAAATGTTATAGTGCACAACTGGGAGCAATGTGGAGGGACTAGGTTAGGCAATGTGCTTTGGGTCAAAGGTGGTAATGTTCTCATTGGCAAGGCAATTGTACTATTTTCATTTGTAAACAGCAAAAAGCAGATAGAATCCAGCAGGTTCACATCTGATACAATACAGATTTTATAGCGAAATGTTGTTTAAAATCATTTTTTGACATGGGCTCAAGTACAACGATTACTACTAGCCACACCTGGTGCTTTTTTTTCCACCTAGCATAATTTGTATTTGGCATCAACGCACAAATGTTACAAGCCAAAGTGAAAGTACAATAACATGCATTCTCTCTGTAAAGACCATTAGATGCGGGTCATGCACCGCAAAAAAAAATTTGAAAAATTGAAAAATAGCAAACAAATTAATATATAACTTAATTAATTAAATCTTGTGTGTAACTCAATAGGAAAAATAAGAATTCTTTCCATTCTGTCAAGTATTATTCTTTGTCCTGAGTGTAGTACTATTCATATGTACACTTATTATACTTTATTAGTGTACTTGCACAGTCTAATGCAATCCACTACTTCTGTCATTAAGTCTACTTTTATGATGCCTATCATGTTCACTTTCTGGTGAGACTGTTCATTAAATAATATGGTTTAACACTAAGACCATAGTGGTGCTGTTGTTGTACATTGTTGCACATTATATTGAATATTGAGAGGTGCATCTAATATTCTGCCCATCTCACATATGTAAATCAGAAAGACAGTGAGTGAATGAGTAAGTATATATCACCTCATAATGTCACATAATATGACTGCTAAACAGGGATATATTTGGGGGTGTGTTTACTTGATTGACAGATGTGTCAACCTATCATACTGGTGGTGTTGTCACCTTCAGCTCCAACCAGCCACACTCTCCAAATTTGCTTCAAACAAAGACACTGACAGTAATTAACCCAATTTAAGGCTTCAAAACATCCCTTAATAAACATTTGGGTGACATCACAGGTACATACTATTTATAGTTATATACGTAATACACAGCAGAAGGTTTTTTTGAACAAAAATACTGCAACACCAGAGCATAGCAAATAGAGTACACACACATACAATATATCTTCCCAAAAGGCTCTCTTGTATTTCAGCACCTGGACCATAGAGGAATGACATCATGGGAGGAAATGAGTGCGCGTCTATGGGAGCTAATAGTTCAGATGCTGCCATTCAGCTCCACTGCGTGTCATTCACATCCATTTGGCTTCCCTGCTGTCTCTACTGCTGGTTCTGTGAGTCTAATAGCGTTTCCTGAAGAATCTTATCAGTCAAGTTATGACTTCACTGTCTAGTCCTTGCCAGTCAGCATTCAGCCTCTCAAATAGACAATGACAGCTCACCATTGGATACAGCTCCAAAAATCTTTTATCAAGCCCATTCATTCGTACCTGCATGCATACAGATAGAGAAATTCACAGACGCACAAAGACACACAAACAGACTCACTCACCCCCTCGTCCCCTACCTCCCTCCCTCCCACACAGACACACTCATCTACCATTTCATCCCAAAGAGACTGTACACATTCAAACAAAAAGAGGAGACGGTTATTGTCCGAACGCAATTATCTTGTACTGCCCATCTCCTTGACTGTTGTGGGACAAAGGGCCCTCTGTTGATGAGGCTAGCAGCGTGCGAATGGGAGGTTAGACATCCTTGGCCTTTTCCATGGCTGTGGACATTCAATCTGCCATCCACACATCCCAGTGGATCTGATAAAACTAAACAAACCCCAGAGAGAGGGAGGGAGAAAAAGCCAGACGCTAATGGCTTCAGTATTGTGTGTAAATCCTCTCTTATCTGCCTGCTCTCTGTGTTAAGAGACTGGTCAAGGGCAGTGGGAAAGAATAAACTCTATAACTGCAATGTTGTCTGCCAGCGTTCACCTCAACGTAAACAGTTCAGAATAGAGCATGACCACGCGAAGGCGAGAGCACGTTGACAAACCCACCGTGAAATTCCATAAACCAAACACACAAACTCACCTACACACATATACTGTAAACACAAAGCTTGGTATGCAGACTGATGCCAGAAAAGACTGACCTGGCATTAGGCTGGAGCTAATTATTCTCAGCCATTCCCATTGGACTTGTCTCACATCGGCAGACACACACACACACACACACACACACACACACACACACACACACACACACACACACACACACTAATTGTTGTGCTGATTTTCTCTTTAGCACTGTCTTGTCTGTGTCTCGTGGCAACAGAACAGTAAGAGGGAGAAAATGAGAAGAAAGGTAAAAGGAGCGAGGATGGGAGGAAAAGAAAAGACATGGTGGATTATCCCCCTAATCCCCCCCGTCCCATTATGGGGAGGAGGCTCAGCCTCTAATACATTAAGAGTACAGTAGGAACCTGGTTCTCTTTTTTTCCACACCCCTAGCTTTGTCTGGGATGTCTCTTTCATCCATAATTTTTACTCCTGCCTTCATTTTCTGTGTTTTGTTTGAGTAATCTAATATACCTCTAGGATATCACAATCTTTGCTAATGTTATTAGCCGAAGTTATCAGGTATCTGACAATGCTATGTGCATTTGTATTTCAGTGTATTTTTCAATACTACAACATTTTTGGGGGGGCTTGTAAAGTATGATAGTCAACAGCAGAGAGAAGGCTGGAGAAGAGAATGAATGTATGAATGAAATGCAGTAAAGGTTCTCAGCCGGATGAGAACTGGAAGACATTGCTGTCCATGGTCAACACCTTAATCACTGGCAACTGCCATTATTTGCTTTTTAAAGTGAACATGCTACGGTTATTTATCTTTCAAATGCCATGATTTGTAACACATTTTTCAGAAATAATGTTGAATTTCGCAACTTCTGTGCTACTGGACAGTCTGTGGTATGTATGGTCTTTATTTGGAAAAATAAATAAATAAATAAATGTTTTAACTGTCATTTATGAATCGACTAAAAGAAGAGATGAACACTGACAGACACAGGCGACAGCATCCAACTTAATAAACGCTTTGTTACATTAATGTCAGCCTTGCAATAACTGACACAAACTCCAATTTTCCCCTTTGTACAGATAATAAACAGTTTCATGATTTCATGTAGGAAAGAAAGGATCATACCAATAAATGTCACTGGTGTGTTAAAATGTTCTGCCTGTAAGAGTTTGTTGGTATATTTTGATGCTCTATTAACTTGAATGCAGTTCTTTGTACTTACACACAGGTGCGAAAGTTGTAAAAGCATAAATGGTAAATATGCAAAACCAATAAAAGAGTCATTTCCTCTGCAGTCACCTGTACCTCCGCTCAGATCGGGGCAACTGTATATTCATCCATCACAGAAATCACTGCCACACTGTATGTATGAATCAATTCTAAATGTCAAGCTGCAAATTATGCAGGCCAGAATGCAGTTACCACTCATTTGTGAATAACCTCCAACTATGACTGTGTAGCAGCTCCAGGAACTCAAAGGGAAGACTGTTTACGCATAATGTATGCAACTAAGAACAATTTCCTTCATTACAGTGACACACTCCCCATGTCTGAGAGGTCCTTCTAAATGAGGACATCTCTACTCCAGTGTCTAACACACAAAGGCAGGAAAAGGGTCTGGAGCGGCAACAATGGCCTGAGAGCTGAGACTTGGTGGAGTTGGGTGTCACCTTTTAGACAGGTTCCAAG
Source organism: Seriola dumerili (assembly GCF_002260705.1). Taxonomy (NCBI): domain Eukaryota; kingdom Metazoa; phylum Chordata; class Actinopteri; order Carangiformes; family Carangidae; genus Seriola; species Seriola dumerili. The sequence continues at coordinate 4,208,350 of NW_019174545.1, read as the reverse complement.
GCTGTGGGCTGTCAGAGGCTGGCAGTCTGGCTGTCCTCTTCTTAAGCTGACAACAAACACAGGAGTCTAGACACCCTTGGTGCCTTCCCCCGGGAAAAAAAAGACTATCACTGATGGAGTTGCTGCACCTCACTTGTGACTCGCATGTGCAGAGTAAAAACACAAAAGGGAACAATGCTGCTCGCTCATTCAGAGAAGAGACAAAAGTCAAAAAGTTCAAAAGTCAGCAAACAAAGACTCAAACATAAATGACTGAAGCTAAATTAGGGCAAATTCCTACACTTGACTTGCATGCACGCTTCCCAGCACGCACACTTCTACACACCCTCAGTGTACGTGACGGGAGCAGGTGTTGGATGTAATGAGTTTGTCTACAAGCTGTTATAAAATGACAACTGGGAGTGTGGACCCCATTATTGGCAGATACACCCCCTTTTTTGTACACTGAACACAAGCACACACAAACACATACTGCTGCTGCTGCTGCTGCTGCTACTTCCCTAACTGCTTTCTTCTCTCAGTGCCACTTGTCGTTCAGGGGGTGAGTCATCTGTTTGAGTAGAAGAGATGAGTGTGATGGAGAGGGGCTGGCACCTCTGCTTGCGTGTGAGGGTGTGGGTTCAGAGGTGTATGTTTGCATACACTTCTAACTTTACACTGGGGTGGACAGATGTCCTCCCGCACGCGATGTGTGTGGCAGGTATAGTTATGGAGGAATTAATGCCACACAGCCACACCTTTCAGTGTGCGTCACATAGTCTCATCTCAAGGACATGATCACACTGCCAACCACTGCAGCTGTAATTCACTCCCATCTCCTCCTCACCAATCACTTTCACAATCTGCCCATCAGTAATTCATCTTCAGGTACCACTCTCTCACTCTCTCTCACCACTGTTATCAGACCCATCATCAAACTCTGAGACACTTTAATTGACAAGTACAAGAAACGAGAAAGGAACTTTTCTTGTCAACAACTGATCCAACAATGTTAGTCAATTAAGGACAACTAGAAAAGGTATACACTTGTAGACATTCTATAAACAGCCTCTCCATCTATAATCTCATAGATTATTCTGAATAATCATCAGGTACAAATGTGGGACTAAAAGCATGGGGAGATGAATGCATGGCCTCCATAAGCTCTTTGTTATTCACCTGTGAGTTCTGTGAGCGAGAGGTTTATTAGACGGAGAACAAAAAGAGAAACCAATAAGCATTCACTGATGTTCAGACATGGTGTTCTTGCAGGGTGCTACATCCTTCTTTCTTTTAAATTTTTCAACCTCTATTAAAGTCTCTCCTCCTCTCACTGCTCTACCTGAAAATGCACCAGAAACACAATTATTTGCATTCTTCCATCCTGTCATCCATCCATCCATCTGTCTGTCTGTCTAAAAAGCAGCTCAGCCTCTCCCTCCACCCTCATCACTCTATCTGTCCATCACTGCTCATTACTCTCCCTGATTTCTATTGCTTTCTCTGTCAAATTTGTGACCATCCATCCATCTTCTACAATAAACAAAACAGAAGATGCAGGATGCAAGAATATATGAATTGTTAAAATAAAAGTGGCAGCAAAAGCATTAAAAAGAATCCATTCCATACTACATGATGTTTCCACAGTTTCCGTAGTAATTAAAAGTGGGATCTTATGGAGTGGGCTTGGAAGTGATTAATAGAGTGAAATCATAATAGATAACAGAAACATCTGTATATGAGAGTCCAGGGAGAATCTCATTGATTGACTCTAAACACAGAAAACTAATTGTAGTAGGATAAAGTAAGCACCTTTTAACTTGGGCATTAGTTTCAGGGGGAAAAAAACCCAAAACAAAACAGGATTGTGATCTATGTACATTTTCTACAACTCCAAAAGGATGCTGTTTTAACCTGTATAGTCCATGCACACACTCACACACATACACAATCTCTATAGGGGAATTAGTCTAAACAGACAAAGAGCTGTTTATTTTCAGCTTTATCTGCAAAATAATCCAGACAAACAAAAACGCATCTAGCATCCCACTACCTGTGGTGACTTGATCTGATAAAAGTCCCCACCAAAAAGATTCCCCTTTGTGCAAAACCAACTCATCATTTCTAAATGTGAACAATGTATCTTTCCCTAAAAACTAATTTCCCTGTGAAAATGGGGTTTTAAGTCTTTTGAGGCTCCTTTTAGATTCTAATAAACTAACTCCAAGGCCGATGCCGAGAGAGGCTTATTTCAATTTCACAAGGCTTTGTTCGAATTTGTTTTACATTATGATGCAGGTGGGCAAGGGGGGAGGGAGGGAGGAAGGGAGGGAGGGGAGGAGGAGGGACAGGGTGTTGGGCGATGTTTGCTTTTAATGCATTCAGGTATCTTGTTTTGTTGTTTGCTCTCCTCAACCCATAAAAAGAGAAGAGTAAAATGATATGTGCAAACTTAGGCTAGTTCATCCCCTCTCTCATCATCTTACTGTCTCTACTGATCTGAAATACTGGGATATTTCCTCTAGACAAAAATAAATTGTATATTTAATACTAAAAAACCACACGTTCAGCAGTGTCTATCCCAACTATGTTGGAAAGAAGCCTGTGTCTTTGCACACGTGCACCACTGTAAGACTCTCTTTCCATAAAAGAATATTTTCATTGCACATTACAGCAAAGTAAATCTCCATAAACCCACTGATTATTCTCACTATTTTCCAGTAGGCCCGAATAAGCCAGGCAGCCTCATACCAACTGTTGTGAGTTGTTAACAAACCAACAACAAACAAACAAACAAACAAACAAACAAACAAACAAACAAACAAACAAACAAACAAACACACACACACACACACACACACACACACACACAAACACAAGCACACAGACGAGTGAAAGTCTGAAAATCTGATTCTTTTCCTGTTTGTTGTGAGTTGACAATAACAGCTATAAAGATACATTTCCTCACATGACAACATTAAATAAAGAATGTGAGTAAAGTTGCAGGCAAAACAACAAGCTCCTGGGGGAAAGTGATGCGTGCAAAACTGTGGTTAAGATACAGGGTGCAGAGCAGTGTAATAGTAATCGCAGCCACTAATGACTATAATAACACCTTAACACTGGGCTGCTCAACTCTGGGCTGCCTCTGTTGATTGCAATCATTGTTAATTGCACGTGTTTGAGCCAATTAAGAACAGTAGCAATTTCAACTGTTGCTGATCTGACTAGGTCCGTCTCATTGTAGAAAGTTTATAGAATATCTACATATAAATTTTGTTCAGCGTAAAACTTTTGGGAAAATATAATTATGAGAGCGCATAAAGACAGTATTTAGAGTATTGAATAACAACCAATAATTTCAGATATTCTCTCCAGGGGAGAGAAAATAATGTCCACATGGAGAATGTAAAGCATAACTGATAAAACTGATTTCCGAACAAGACATTTACCTTATATGAATAATGATGTTCACGGCAAACACACACGAACAACACATACCAGAGGCAGACACATGGATACACCTCTCCTGCACCATAATTACATTCATGCAGGGGTGAGTTGGGTCAGCCAATATGGGAGAGAAAATACATGCATAAAGACAGAAAGCAATAAAAGAAATACAGTCATGTATACTCAGATACATAAACACACGTGTTGTTTCATGTGCAGCCATAGGGGTGCTCACTAATTTCATCACACACGCTGATCATTGTAAAATACCCTGAAATTATGCATCATACAGTACATCCCTTCCCCACTGATGTAATGTAGCTCAGTTTAGCAGCTTAACATTTTGGTCCTTGCATGTTATATGCCATTTTTTGAAAGCTTTCAATAATTTCAAGTTTCATATGTTCCTGTTCTTATTTTCATCCAACACACAGCAGCCGCATCTTTATCTACAGCCATATTGGAAATATACTGTAACTACTGTCTTAAGAAACTGATAATGCAAACTAAACCTGCAGGGCTGCAAGATATGTACGTTTTTCAGGGGGTTTTTCTTGTTTTATTTTTGTCAGCATAAAAATTGAAAGAACAGTAAAACAGGAAGCAGCCACACTAGTTACAAAGGTGGCATGTAAATGTCACAGTTTGGTTAAAATGTCAACCCTCCAACACATCATTACTGTGCCATCCTGTCATACAGAAAACCACTCGGGAAATACATAAACGCGCAACTGAAATCCAGCAACATTTTTTCACACTTTTTCTTTGAACAATCATAAGGAAGGATTCAAACATCCATAAAATCGCAGATACTGTGCAACAATAAAAAGATGAAAAAAAATACATGCATGCTGCTATTTTGTTCCCAGTTCTCCTTTTATACTACAACAGCATTTCAGCGACAAATAGTCTTTCTCACTTTTCTTTCCTACAATAGCAGCAGTGGGCACTATATGCACTTCAACAGGCCTGTCCAGCAATGGGAACAGTCATGACTATGAAATATCACTCCTTGCCAAGCCCCTGGCATGATGGAGCCACCTGAGCTTGCTAGACGCTGAGGTAACAGGTCACTATGCATTGACTTGCTTCCAACTGGTTTATACTGCTGTGAAATACTACCCCTAAAGTTACACAGGCATGTTTGAATCATGATATAATGGTTTTCCTTTACTTTTACCACTTTCTTTTTTTGTTACCTTAGGGATCTTAATGCCCCATTTAGCTTCCACCCTTACCTGCCTTTAAGGTAAAAGAAACTATTTTGCATGGACTGTATACTCCATCACTTCAATATAAAGTATCCAGCACAAAAATGTCATCACCTAAGAGTTTAAGTTAAATTTACTTTCCATTTGTCACTTCATTTATAAACTAGATTAAAATTTTCCAATGAGCCAAACGCTCCACTAACTGTGGCATGTCTTCAATGATTGCCATCCTTCTACAGAAGCACCAATACATCACTATTAAAAACCAGGGTTGTGAATAATGTCTTTATTATCCCTGTTTCGCTTTTGTTTTTGATAGTAGAACGACTCGTACTTGCACTTTTAGGTGTAAAAACAATTCATTTAAATGACAGTAGGTGCAAGCTAGGTTATGCCAGTTGCATAACAGTGATGCGGTTTTAACAGCACCCAGGTAATTATTAGGGCATTTTCAAGGTCTCTGTCAGTGTTCACAACCAATCTTATTCATTATTCTTTTTCAGGGAAACCAGGCCTGGCCAACCACAGACTGTCATCTGTGAGTGTGTGAGTGTGTGCACGTTCACCGATGGAGATCTTCAAAAGACTCAAGAATCCTGAACCTCACCTGCTGCATGCATGTAGTTTGCATGCGCGCGCACACACACGCACGCACACGCACGCACACGCACGAACGCACGCACGCACGCAGACAGACACACATTGCCAGAAGCTATTTCACCATGCTGCTGAATGCCATTAATTCCTGTGCCACATCTCCTTAGGTGAGAAACTGGTGACAGAAGCAAGAGAAACATTCTGTCTCTCCCTCTCTCTCTCTCTGCATCCTTGTCCCACTCTTCCCCTCCCATCCCTCCATCTCCATCCATATTCAGCAGATCCAGGCATGTGGAGTAAGGGGAGAGGGAGGAGGAGGAGGAGGAGGAGGACTGGGAGTGGAAGGTGGAAATGGGGAACAGGGCAGGTTGGCATGGGTGATTGTAAATTCAGCTCCAGCTCTTCTTGTTGCGCGGGAATGACCCATCATTTCACACTGGGCCAAATGGCATGAATTCATAAATATAAATAACAGCAGCAAATTCGTCTTTTCAGGATGCTGCACAGAGGCACAGGCAGGGCCACATTAGAATAAAGATGCTTTCTCTCTCACTATCTTTCTATCCTCTTATTATTACCCACCACACACACCTTTTTGCCTTCTTTATCTACTTCCACATTTTCCCAGCTCCTTCTTCCTCATTTCTCTTTTCCTCTATCCCCATCTGCTTTTCTTTTGTTGTTTTGCAACCTTCACATATCTACTCTCTCTGATGACTCAGTCATACAGTATGTGGGAAGAGCAGGAGAGTCCTTTCTCTTCAGTCTGGGAGAGTATACTGTATATAATGTATTATATTTAGTGCTTTAGCAGTTTTTTTTTTTGTTGTTGTTTTTTTACAGTGTTGCCAGTTCTGTGTAGGTTTGTGGTGGAAAGGCTGTTGCTCAAAACCAACCCAGGGACTTGTCATGTTGAACTGCGAAGTAGTGAGAAGCAGCAAAAGAGTGGGCAGGGATTGAACTGGGCTGCTGACAGTTGGATTGATTAGCAGCTTTGGCTCTCGCTCTGTAAAACCAACGCATGCCTTTGCCTTTTGCACAGTTCTTCAGTCCTTTTCGCTGTAAATTTCCATCTTTTCTACCCCCTTGATTGCTCAATTCTCTGCTTTTTTTTTTTTTTTTTTCCTTTTGGTAACAGTCACGAAAACACACAATCACACAAAGAGAGAGATACAAAGCATTAGAGCAAGGGCAGATACAACTGATTAGTCAAACTGCCACCTCTCCACACCACCAACGCTAATGGTTGCCACGATAGTCAGAGATAAATATGTCCAATCAGAGAAAATCACCGGGCAGGCTGAAGAGGCAGGTGAACTAATGACAAGGATGGAACAGAACGATGAAATTCTCTCACAGAGGCTGACAGTCATTTGGCGGGAGTGAAAACAAGTGTTTTTCTCACACATCAGGTGGGAGCAAATGACACCCACAGCCTCTCTCTCTCTTGTTCACCCCTCAATCAGGCTCGCCCCTAACCGTCTCTCATTCTCTCTCCAACTCCATTTACCACTTTTCTGTAACAGAAACTCAAAACGATAGAGAAGAGATCAAATAAATGTAAATACAAGTAAAGTAGAGAGAAGAATAGCCTAACACCACTTTGCTCTTTAAAATGAAATTCTATGTTTGAATGAATATGCAGGGCTGGCGCAGAATAGCTTGCTACAGAGAAAGAGCAACTACACCTTCTTTATGTCTATTAATTCAGCAGAACTATTTCAGTGAAAATAATTTACTGAACAACTCTCTTGTTTTTTTGATGAGCACTACAGTAGACAGAGACCTGCCAACCTTGAAGAAAGTCTTGGAGTAAAAAAAAAAAGGTTTGGGGGTAGGAGGGTGTTTGGGTGGGAAGGGGATACAAAATCAAGATCAAAATGACATTATACGTTTGTCAATCATCCCCACTTATAAACTTTTTTTTTCATAGGTGAGTGTAGGCCAAGCAGGCAAGGGAAATGATTTCGGCACTATGATTGCGATATGATTGTGATTATGATTGATTCTTCTTGGTCTTAAGCTTTTCAACAGGCTTTTTATGTAGTTTAGAGCGACAAATCGTACCAGCGTGCTATGATGTCAAAATGAGTACCTGCTATGCACAATGCATAAATGTTGGCAGGTTCCACAGACGAAGATGAATAAAAAATCTGATATATGGTCCAATATGCCCAATGTCCTATTGTTTTTTCTCCATAAACACATAAAAATTCTGTGATAAAGATGCAGTATAAGATTCACAGTAACAATAAACTTTATAATCAGATGATAGTAAAAATACATATATATATATATATATGTATATATATATACTAAGGAACAATAACAGTTACAATTATTACAATACAATTGAAATAACCAAAACTTTGGTCTATAAAGTCAAACATACATCCAAATACTGCCAACAGCCAGCTTCATTTTACTACACTACAATTCATTTTTGCACATCTGTCATTAGGATTTACCAAATTTACCAAATAATAGCCAAGGTATCAGTCTGGCCTTAATTGCCATGGCCCACTGTGAAGGGGGCCCTTTCCTCATAGCATATAATCCATCTATGAAGTCCTCTTAAGCTAGAGGAGCAGCACATTACTCAGGCCAACACATGCACCATAAACCCTCTGCTGAGTGAATTTATAATGGAAAAACAGAGCACAAGTGAGGAAGAAAATGCACTTAAGGGCACTTAATCACAGATGTGGCTCCTTGGTCTAAATCAGAAAGAAATGAGGACAAACTTGAACTGTGTGTGACCATGTATGTACCGGCACTTTGTGGAGAGCAAAAGTGCGTGGAGGCATTAATGATGACCACCATGCAGTTATCCTTTTTCTTCTTCCAGATTTAGCTTCTAGCGGTTCTTCAAATAGTAATGGCTCTGAGAAGCCCACAGAAAAAGAACTTACCTGAGAGAACAGGAGTTGACCTACTGTATAAGACTTCAGCCCAGGGCAGTGACAGAGATCTTAACTCTCTGAGCTACATATGACCTTTCTTTTTCATGTTTTTTTTTTTTTTATTATTTTATTTTCTATTTTTTGCCCTCGTCCTCTTTCCCCTCTATTTTCCCTGAATTCATGTCTTCTCTTGTTCCAGACTGCTGGTACAGACTTTTATGGAAAATGAGCACACTGTTACATATCAAACAAAGGTCAGTATGTGTTAGTGGAATGTGTGTGTGTGTGTGTGTGTGTGTGTGTGTGTGTGTGTGTGTGTGTGTGTGTGTGTGTGTGTGTGTGTGTGTGCATGAAAAATGGAGTCGTGTCAAATCCGCGAGAAAGGTCAGTGTGATGCGTGGTTGAGCGATCAGGTATGACTTCCTGCGAGCGACCGGTACCTTAGGTGTCAGCTAATACACATGGATCAGATATTACAGCTCATTAAGAAGATCAATAATGCCAATTATTAGCAACAACATTTTTGCAAGCATCACAAATCTACCCAAGCAAGACTCTTTTGGATAGCACTGTCCTACAATTGACTTGTAATGTTTTACATCTCAGCCTTGCATGTGTGCTGCGCAGCACACATAAAAATTGCTCTCCAATCAAGTCAAGACAGATTTTATTCATATAGCCCAATATCAGCAATCACAAATTTGCCTCAAAGGGCTTAACAATCTCTACAGCATTGGGCACCCTCTGTCTTCAGACCAGCGTATCAGATAAGAAAAAGAAATCACCCAAAAAAAATGGAAGAAACCTCAGTAAGACCAAGTAGGGAGGGATTCCTAATGTAATAGATGTGTCTACAGAATACAGCAGCACAGTAGAACTGAAAGATTGTAATGAATTAATTAATGAAACTTCCAGGTATTGCCACCTGATAGGACCTCATTAATTTCTCAGATAATGTAACTACAGCTATAAAACAAATATTTAAATGCATTTTGGCAAAAAAAAACGATCTACACTTCATACTGTGGTCTCCATCTGCATGTATTATTTCTACTCAGTAGCTTGGTTGTGGGTTTGCAGTAGTCATTTTGTAGGTGTAACTACCACTGATGACTGCTCTGTAAAATCACATTACAGCCGAGGAATATGAGGCCATTTTGCAGAATTAAGCACACCCAGTGGTGTAAACACCATTTCCTCATGATGTTTCCCAGATAGTTACACTCCTATCCTGTACACACTGCTAAACAAATTTAAGAGCGTTGTCATTAACACAAATCACTTGATTTAAAAATCATTGAAACTTTATGGGAATCTCTGGAGCGTCACACGCAATGTAGATTTACATCCTCCCCTCAATCCCTCAAGGAAATGGAGGCTTCTGGCACAGAGGAAATGTCCTTCAACACAAATGATGCCGTAATTTAAGTTCACATGGAATTACCAGTAATATGAGTGTCAGTAACAGCACTAAAGAAAAAAAAAAAAACAGCACACCCAAATACTTCCCCATAGCTGCTTGATGTCTGAGCCACAAAGGTTATTTGTTTCTATTAGTTGATTAATATATTTATTTATCGGTGTAATTGCCGGTTTCTATTTATGTCATCAGGACTCACCTATTGTGCACTGCTCCACAGTGTTGAAGAAACGTAATTTTCATGCGTATGGAAAAACTTTCCAACTTCAATATAGGGCCTCACACCAGAAACAGTTGGAAAGTCCCTCTCTTTAAAATGGAAGGCAACACACTGGCAACAAAGCAATAAGTTTACCTTGGAAAAAAAAAAAAAGCTTTGGTTTAAAAGCCAAGGGTCCACCGCTGACACTTTTTGATGGAGCCAAGACAAACTGCTTTTATTGAATCACCAAAAAGTGTTGAAAAGGAAATAATCTTGACATACGTCAGCTGAACGAGCATTCAAGACCACTGGCCGGTGTCACAGTACTCAACTGAAGAAAACAAAAAACTGAATTTGAACCCTCTAAGTGGACCTGTGGAGAGAGGTAGCTGAATAAAAAGATAAATGAACCGAGAGTGTTACTCTACTCCTGTTATAACTGAAGAGCACTAAATTAGATTCATGTTTTAATCCACACATACATCACTGAAATCAATTCAAAAAAGGTGTTCTGTTTCCTGTATGCTCATCTACCACCTGTTTGATTGCTGCGGCTCCCCTCTGGCTTGGGTCCAAGTGTCAGTTGGTTCTGCAGAATTACTCAATATCAGATATTCCTACACCTACAGGCTCTTATTAGCCCTCCATCACACACCCCGCCTCTACATGCCCAATGTTAGGGGAGTGGGGAAAAAAAGTACTGCGAGAATGATAATTGATAACCCCCCCGGCGCTGAAACAGCAGGTGGCTGAGGAATCGGTGCAAGTATACGAATGTGGTTTCATCATCTTTCAGCTCAAAACAGATGAAAATAGGTGCCGAGCGCAAGGAGGGTGGTGTGTTTGATCCTAAGGTGGTGTGATGTAGTATATGTTTGAGGAAGAGGATGGAGCTCACCAGCGCACAAACAAACCGATGGATGTGTAACAACAAGGGGCAGAAACACCAGCCGTCCACCGGCAGACCTGGATAGATGTCACCCTCTTCATTCAGTGTGAAGGAGATGTCAGACAGACAACAACCGGTTGAACCATCCTATGTTTCGTTTAGCTGTGTGTATGTCTCTTGGAACAGACTCGTATCATTCCCTGAATTTTGCTTTGTTTTGTCCAAACCAATCAGTAAAGACTGACGTATCTGTCCAGCCAAAGTCATTTTCAGTTGACGCAGAAGTCGTGGTAGTGGTTGCAAGGAGCAATTAGCTTAACATTTTTCACATTCATAGACATATGTTGATTTAAGAGTTGTTATGTCCGTAAGATGACTTACAACAACTTGTGCAAATTCACTGTCATCAACACTTGGTGCCACTTTTCATGATTGTAGTAGGGAGTTAGCTAGCTATGTAACTATGTAGCTATGTAGTTATGTAGGAAGATAATTTTAAATCAAAAAATTCCTGGATCTGCCACTTTAGCAAAATTTAATGGGTTCTTCCCTGGCCCATGCCCCATCCCTCCACCATGTTTGGTGCAAATCAGTTCAGTACTTTTTGTGTCATCCTGCTGACAAACTAACTAACAAAGAAACTAACCAACCAACCAACAAACAGAAACGGGTGAAAACAAAACCTCCTTGGCGGTGGTAACCAATAATATTGAGAGATCTGCAGGTAAGCTAAGCAACACTTCAATATTATCATATGTATGAACAGACAGTATTATCAGTGCTTAGCAGTGCAGGACAGTTCTTCATTGTATATGATTATTCATGCATCCCTTGTTAATACGAGCCTACTTTTAACTTCCTACTCTTACACTCTCTCGTCCTCTCCATCACACTCACACTCCTTCCTGTCTGTTTTCTTTTACTTCTTCCCTCTATGGCAGTATGATGGAGTAGGGATGTCTATGGAGAGGTATGACAGTTGGATCGTTGGCTGTCACATAGACTGATGTCCATCTCTACCAACTCAGACAATTCTGACAGCTTAACAATGAACATCTCAATGTCCAAACACCACAGGCACGCCTACGTGTATACATGCACACATACACAATTCACAACACGGTGATCGAGAGCGATAAGATAGGCAAACAGACAGCCACGCATCGAGTAAACACAAGCATAAATACTCTGCTACACAGACCGATTGGTTCTTTTGAATCTATTCTGGTGGTTAATTCAATGACAGCACACATTAGACGGCTAGATTGAAATGAAATGTAACCCTGGTTGGAACGAAGCATGCCAGGTTTTTCAAGGTGGGCACTGAAGCAAACACTCTTTTCAACACTTAGACATTTGGTTTTAGTATTGTTTTGAAGAATAGCCAAGCAACACACCCCAGCCACCAAAAGACTGAAAAACAATCTTTTAAAGTTGAGTTAAAAAGCCAGAAGAAAAACAACACCCTCTCTATCTTAGTCTGACTTGGTTGTGAAAACTGGGCTTAACAACTGACAACCTACTGTCTCTGGTGTGTCCAGACGGGGAACACCATTTTTACTCAAGCACGCTAGAGCCCAGGATGTTTTTGTCTCCCTTTTGCACTGACTATGAGCTTACAGTAATGCCATCAGCCATTTCATTGTTCTCTGCAACTATGAATTGGTTTTGCTTGCTTTCAATAAACACCCAAAAATGCCATTTTATTTAATTTTGGCACACACTACAAGTAGTTAGGCTACCAAGCGAAGAAAAGAGTAGTTGACAAAACAATCTCATGACAAGGCCCAGCTGTTCTAGAGCTTTCCACAGTATCGTACAGTCTTCTTCAGCAGATGGAGTTTATCCAGTTGTCAAGGAATTATTAACTTGCCCAAATTGGCTACTGGAGTCTTGCATTGCCAATACATAACACTCATTAAAAGAGCACACTGGTAAAATATTGAATATAAAGGGGTTACAAGACACATAAATGACCACAGTGTTGGTTTAATCTTGACATTTTCAACAGGACAGGTATCTGCAGAGGTGTTTTTTTCTTTCTCATTCACAGTGTTTACAGTTGGACAGGGGTTTGGTAGTCTTCCTACAAGCTCAGCTTCTTCAATAATAGATGCCTGTAATACATTGCTGTTCTATCTCCAGCTAGGGGGCTGTGAGCCAGTGGTTGAGATGGCTTGTGGAGGGTTATTCATAGACTGCGTGCGCCCACGCACACACATATGCATGCATGCACGCACTTCCCACTTCACCCATGCAATCCTGCTCTCTCTTCTCCCAGCTGCCCTATTAAACTGAAGAATCTCGGGAAGTGAAATGAAACTAGTAAATCTTGACTGCTTTTATGATTGACTTGATATGATTTGTATTATAATTTGTACCCAGTGCTCCTTCTCTCTCTCCCACTGCCTCCATCCAACGAACTCCCTATCCCCTTCTCACATCCTTTCATTACTTAGATTGGCTCTTGTGAAATAGGCCATAGGGTCTTCACAACACATGTGTCCATATGTATACATGTATATGCAGACATGCATGCACAGATATACAGATCCTTACAATCTATAATCTCCCTGTCCCTTAGGCAGGTCTACAAAGCAAGCTGAAGGCAATAGAAGGTGGACAAGTTTTAACCGTTTAGAGAGTGTCCAACTTTCACCAGGGGAGACAGCATGAGTCAAACGTGGAGTGAGATGAACTGTTATAGAGGAAAACTGAGATCTTACAATCCAATCAGGCCCCTCCCCGAAAAGAGCAGGCTGAGCTCATAAATGAATGTATGAGAAAGTCTGGAGAGATAACCAATGGGCATAAGGACCTCAGAGAGCCAGAGAGAATCATTATATTGACTAAGTGATGGACTAACTGACAGACTGACTGACAGACTGATGGAGTGACTGTCTGAACGGAGCCTTTGAAATGTAGGCAGTTTGAAGTTTGAAGTCTCAGGGTCTTGAACAGACAAAAGGCGAGAGAGGGCAGCTTATCCGAATACAGACCCTTTAGCCTTCTGTGGCTTCATCAAAAGAAATGATAACCACATCTTCGAATTCTTCTCTGCCTGGCTGATGTGCCTTTGGGCAACACTTTCCTCACTGTTCTCCCTCTGTTTGTGCGTGAATCTGGCGAAAAAGGCCGAGTCATAAGTGCTGGCCAGGTCTTTCTACTTAACTTTCAGATCAGGGTCTAAACACCTGCAATATCGTCTCTCTGAAATTACTTTTTTTCTTGTGACACTTTGCCAATGAGAACTCAAAAAGGCTGGCCTTATCTGTGGAACAGCAGAGCGCAGGCCCTTCCCTCAGTAGCCTTTTGAACTTTGCTTTGAAGACAGCATTTATGTACAAACAGTTTACACAAACGGAGCTGTGAATGATACTATATGTTCAGAGAGTGAAAGAGAGTACTCCGTCCTTTCCCTGTTATGGTCATCTTGAGTTAGAATCCAGGTCTCTCGGCCATCCTCGTCCTCTCTTCCTGCCATCTTTCCAACCTCTAACCACTATGTTCCCCAGTACAGCAAAAAATAATCTTAAAAAAAAAAGGAATCCAGTCTCTCAGGTCCTTTTCTGCAGCAAGAACCAACTTTGGCCGAGCTTCTGACACAGCCATGGAAGGGCCTGCAGCCACAAATCTGTCTCCAAAGCCAAATGACTCACTGAGGCCCGGGCCCAGTTACCTGCTGGGGCCCCATGTCTGTCCCAGTTGCTGACCACGGGAACACACATGTACATACTTTTACACAAGGACACAGGCAGAGTGACAAATACACACCTGCTACCCTGCACACTGGCACACATACATTGGCACACGCACACACACACACAGACACACACACAGACACACACACACACACACACACACACACACACACACACACACACACACACACACACACACACACACACACACACACACACACACACACACACACACACACGTGTGTTTCCAGTCTCCTGTTGATGGAACGCGTTCATTCAACATCCTTTCCTGCCAATATCAGCTCTTTTTAACAGAGTAGGAGCAAATCATTCAGTCTATATTCTGTGGTGAGAGGCCAAGGCAAACTGGGCCTGTGGGCGCACTGGAATAGGAGCTGCTGGCACCATGGAGAGGGAGAGGAGAGGAGAGGAGAGGAGAGGAGAGGAGAGGGGAGGAGAGGAGAGGAGGAAGAGAGGAGAGGAGGGGGGTGTGGCACAGGAAGCACATTAACTCTATCTGTATGGTAATGCTATTACCTCCCATCTGATCAGCATGGTCCCCTCCACACTCCCTGGCTACCTCCTAGCTTTCATTAGCAACATGAATTATGGATCTGCCCTTGCATCTAAATGCTAAGCATTATGCCATTTGTCATGCAGTTTTCCACATTCTTCTCTCTCTTTCTTTCCTGTCTCTCCCATCTACCTCCACTTCACTCCGCCGGTCTTTTCCAGAGCTGCCACAGACTACGATTACTGCAGAACTATTAGAGGTTGTGCTGAACAAATTTCCATACCATCATATGCCCCTTGAGATACTGATAGTGAGGAATTTGCTGATTTTGTATGCGCCCAGACACACACATATACACATCATACAAAACAAAGATTTCTAGCTGCAAGATGTGACAGCACCAAAAACTGTCAGGGTGAAGCTGGAAAGGAGGGATGGATGAACAAAATAAGGAAATTCTATAGACAGAAATAATGAAGAAAGAGTGAGAAAATATGCGGAGACAAAGGAAGAGATATGGACTGAAAGGAAAAAAAGAGCCAGTGGAGGAGGACGATAGGAGGGAAAGATTGAGTTTGCTTGTTTCATGCTGCTAGGAGTGAAGCCACATCAATAAGCCCGGTGCGGTGCAGGTTTTTAGAGGATACATCAGTGGAGCAACTGAAACTGAACACTGTGTAATAACAGCTCACTAAAAACATTACAGCCACTCATAAAGAGCCCAAACTCGCTTTAATAGCTGCTGAGATGTTTCCTTTGGCCTGACGCAGGGGAAAGGGGGCACATTAGAACACACAGGAAAAGAGGCAGGTCTGCGTGTGCACTAATACAGGTCAACGCATCTGTCCTCAGCTAGATGATCCGTATGACTTTTCTGTAAAACCGAAAACCGAGTTCATCTATCCATCCAGCCGCTCTTTCGTTGATGGAGTCACAAATAGCCCAGCTGTGGTTGGGTGAATGACATCAACCTCTCATTCGGCGTTTTACGAGCTCCTCTGACCAGCGTGAGAAACCATGGTACTCTAACCTCATGGAGGTAGGGCCCAAAGACCCGGCTGGCTGAATGCACACACACACACACACACACACACACACACACACACACACACACTGTAACAGGGAGGAGATACACTGGATATAAGTGTGCACACAACACAGACAAACACTATGGAACAGCGCAAGCTCAGACCGCACATACTTTCCCATGCCGATGGTGGAGTTACTGAGTTTTACAAGTTGAGCTTCTCCTCCTCGGCGCATTTCTGGGTAAAACACACAAAATCTTTTTTGGAAACACACACCAAAGCAGCCTTTTAACTGATGATTCAGATTGTTATGGTTGGAATGTGAACTGAGAGCAAACACACATCACAGAGAACATTAGCTCTCACCCACTGCGTCTTTTTTTCTCTCCAATTTTAAAAAAAAAACATCATCAGATTACAACAGCGGGAGAGGGTCAATTCAAAGGCAAGAAATATGCAGACACAAAGCACGTGAGAGACGGACAAAAGGTGTGTTCCAGCTGAACGTGAAGAAAACTTTGGAGGAAGTGAATCCCTCCAGGCAAATTCTAGATAATGTGCGTCCGCGTGTGTTGAACGTGCTTCAACTTTGTCAAGAACTCAACCTGTGCTTGTCACATGAACACAAAGACAAGAGGAAACAGGAGACAATCTGGAGCGACTCTGACTCTGCGCTCGAGCATAGACAAACATAGGCACACTCCATGACCCACAAGTACGCTGGCCCCAGCTAACATCTGTATAAATGTCACCTCCGCTGACTGTTTGTTACTATTACACAGGGAGCTGCATAAAAAAACAGTGAGGAAAGGACTGGATGATCATTAATGTGCAGGAGAGTTGAACAATATCTAATTATGTGACTAATTTATTTTGAAGATGACTTAATAGTCTTTAAAAACCAAAGAAAAAAAATCATAGTCACATAAAAACTGGTGTAAGCTGTGATGTGTCTGCACTCTCTGGATCTCTGGCACTTGGCTCCATGGAGGCAATTTCGCCTCTGTGACCATAACCTTTTTTTCAGAACTACCATCTTTGTAATGGGGAATGAGATTCTTGTCTTCCTCTCTGTCGCCGTCTGTGAGAGTTTGATGTTGCCCAGAGCAGCTTTAAGAATCTGAGACTCAGATTTTTTTTTTTTTTTTTTTTTTTTTTGTAATCATTTTCACATATACTACACTTTGTTAGGGGATGCAACACTACAAAAAAACATCCCCATCATTCAGACTGAGAATCATGATAAAAATAAAGAAAAAATACTGCAGAATAACAAGATCTTGTAGTGCTAGAGTGCAATGTGTCAAGGGAAACAGACAAAGTTGACAAAGCTGCTCTGAGAGCTACCTGCTAAAGTTTTAACAATTATCCAGACACACACACTGGAAGCCTGTTATCAACACTGCAAATCCACCAGCTACAGCTACAACATGCCACAGAGAAAGAGGCAGAAAAGAAAAGGCAGTCAAATAGAACAAGAGGTAGAAGCTGAGACGGACAATCTTCTCTCTTACCTCTAAGATGCACTTTGCAAACCGCACCACACTATACAACCCCTCACATCATTAGATTCTATTTGAACCATCAGCACTCAGCTCTTGGGAGCAAATCAACTCCTGATGCCATTTCAGCCACTGTATGGTTACTTTGTGTGAAGGGGTAGGGAGTTGCGACAACACAGTGAACCGAGGTAGCCTGAGGTGTTCCTGCAAGGCTGTGTGTGATAGTTACACGACACTTCCTACACATCAGAAATATCAACAATCAACAAACGCATGGAGCCAAGAGTCGGTAAGTCACGTTTCTTCCTGCTGCAAATTTGCACACGACAGCTTGGTGATGTCACAGTTACTTAGCGAAAAACGTCTCTCTGTTTACATGACCACTCTTGCACATACAAGTAGGAAAGGGCAAAGCAAAGGGGATTTCCTGTGTGCTGCATTGCATTTTGAGTGAATATTTGGGCTTCACGTCACTTGCTCTGAGTAGTGAACTTATCATGCATAATTTATAGACCGGGATGACACTTCATGACGTGGGATTACATTCAGTTTTGATGGGGATTCCCTGAGAGCTTCCCTGAATCCTGCCACAAAGGAACTCATGAGCGAGAGACAGAAAGAAAGAAAGAGACCTTTTACGTCTAGCCTCTGCATCATCGTCCCTCCTGCCCTTTACTCCCGGAGGAGCTGGCTAAAAGATAGACAGGGATATGGGCTCTTTTTTCGCTTTCATCTTTTGATAATCCCATCCCTTTTTTGTGTTTGATGTTCCTCTCTATGCTCTTTGAACAAATCCCCTGTCCCTGCCCCCCTAATCGTATTACCTCCTAAGGTGTAGTGCACTCTGGGTAACTGGACCTCATCAGTGCCAGCGCACTACTCCACCACGCACCAATACCGACTGCCAGCAAAACATGTATGCACATAGTCACACACATAGACACATGCAAACAAATACAGGCACACCAGCTTAAAAAGGACAGAAGCTCTTTCCACTGAGATGGAGCAGGGCAGCCACAGTTGTTTTAGGCTAAAGAATGGCAACAGGAGCAGCATCACACCTGATTACAGCAGTGTATGACCTCACTACCTTTGACTAAGCCAACAGTCCAGGTCTGGGAAAGGAAACATTGATTTCTCTGTCTGTCTTGCCGTTTCTGCGCACAACCGTCATAAAAAAGAAAATGAAGAAAAGAGGATGAAAGCACAGAAAGGAGGGAAAAGAGGCAGAGTGAGAGAAATAGAGGAGGAGATATTAAGCCAAAGCTGGGGGAGAAGAGTGGGTGGCGTCCAAAAGCTATTAAACCTGTTCTTCATGTGGAGCCAACAAACATAAGTGAGGTATAAAATATGAACCCTATCAGACCAGGGCCAGAGAAAAAGGAGCAAGTTAAAAGAGAGGAAAGGAAGAAAGAGATGTAAAGAGAAAGGAAAGAGAAAGGGACTGAGTTCTTCTTTCCCTTGCAAAACTAAAATGTTTCTCAAATGTTGTGCAGAGCGCCAGAAAATACCTGCATGATCAAAGCTTAAGTAAGCAAAGGTTTGAGAGAGAAAAAACCCAAATAATGAAGCGCAGAGTCTGAAAAAGGAGTGAATGTATTTGAAGCAGCAACATTAGCAGCAACATGGAAAACACAGAGAGAGAGGGAGAGTGAGAGAGGTTGATTTTGAGGTTGATGTTCATGTAAACATGAAAATATCTAAATATTCAAAGGTAACCTGCATATGCTGTGTCAAAGCGTGTTTCCAGCCTCCCTGTCTAATGGCAAAGTTGCCGTATGTAAACACAATTATGAAAATCTCCCTAATTTGAAGTTTATATCAGAGCTGGTGATTCAAAATTAGATTGTAACAGTTTATATTATAACTATATAACTGAGCAATAGGCAAATATTTATTGTGTTGAAAAGTGCAGGAGTACGTGTTCCTTAAAAATGAGTTTAAAAGTGACAAACATATTATTTGTCAGAGAAATATTAGCTGTTTTTTCCAGTAGTCAGTGCTTTCTGTGTAGGTGTATTTTGTGTTCAGTGACTCATGTTGCAAGAGGAAATTTTGTTTGTGGCTTAATACTGAACAGAGGAGGCTGATTAAAGTCATTCTGAGTAATACAAAAATATGCATAATAATGAGACAATAACAAAACAAAAAAAATTGATCAAGTCTGTTTCCATTTAAATAGTGTTTAAGGTAAATGTCAAAATACATCTCTGACAAACTGCCATAATAGAAGCTGCTTCCTTCTAAAACTGCATTTGACATGTGAACTTATTTTGTATGTATTTATATAACTTATGTGTCTGTATTTTACTTTTTTGTTGACACATTCCCACCAGGAGGGAAGGTTGGGGAAAACAGAAATCAAGTCCTGAACCAACTCAGTGTATAATATTATTTCACTCTGCAAAGTAATTTGAATGTGTCATCGTGACTAATTTCATAGGAACATATTAATGAGAACCTCCTACAGGTACAGTAAAGTGAAAGGTTGAGAGATAAACAACCAATTAGAAGAGGTTCGGAATGTCACCCTAATTGCTGTTTGGTTCAGACGAAGCCACCACCTCTCTACTTTTCAAAACATTTTAAAAGCAGACCATGTTAACGACCAATGTGACCTCTGTGCTGCCCGGCTGCAACGGAGACGGAAAATAGTCGAGGCAGAGCCATGAATGAGACCAGACTAAATCAAAAACTTGCACAAGCACAGAAAGAGGTTGATGAACAACAGGGACAAGGTGCAAGATGTCAAAACTATAAACAACAATCATGCTGGTGACAGCTAGGAGGGTATGAGGCATGGAAACTACTGAAGCACACAAACAGGCAAAAACACACCTCACATCGCCACGCGGAGGCAAGCACATGCTTCCTGACACACAGAGAGGCGAACGCGCACGCTCACACAGATGCAAACACACAACAATTCTCTGTTGGCTTTCAAAACAAAGGTATTAATCATCATCACACACATACACACAAGCGCAGAACACGGGTGGGCCAGGGTTGGTGTGCCTGCGGGACTCGTCAAAGAGACACACTGACACCTAAGCCCAGCCTTTACTGCTGCTGTCATAGCAACCAAGGTCAAGTGGTATAAAGCTGCGTGGCTGTGTGTGCCTGTGTGTGTGCGTGTGTGCGTGCATGCGCGTATGCGTGAGAAGGAAGTGTAACACAGTCCCAGAAGAACTGGTGTGAAATAATGAGCTAGTCGCTGTCAAGATAGAGTAGGGAGACAACACAAATCCCTCAGCTGTGCAGCACGGCACTACCTGTCCAGACCTCCAAGCAGCAACACACCAAAATATTTCACCAGACAAGAATATGTGGAGCAACAATTAAAAAGACACCTGCAAATATTGTTCCAACAAACCAGTCTGGTCTTCGACACACAGACTGATGCTATTACCATATTATTAACATTCTCAACTATTAATATACCATTTTTAAAACACAGCAATTTAACTAAATTTATGGACTACAAGGACTGCAAAGCAAAGTGATAAAATAATGAAAATAAAGCTGGGTGTTCCCCTGGATACTGTTTAGGCGAAGTGATATATTCAGATCCAAAAGCATCTCACTTCATGATCAATTTAGCTCGTAGATTAAGGCCTAAAAACACACACTCATTAAATATATAAAGGACATGCTGTGCGAAATAGCACCACTTTTTCCCTGATGGTTAAGGTTTTATTTTATTTATCAAAAGTGTGATCATTTTTATGATGTTCGCGGGGGTGGTCTTTGTTTAAGGCGAGCTGCCCTACCTTCGCTATAAAACACTGTGGGAACCCGGACAGAGTAATAATTCACTTTAGTTTACCCAGTTGTGCACTGATACTGCAGGTGATGCAAGGTTTGTTTGATGTTTTGTTGGTGACTCTAATCTTTCATTACCTCACCCCGGCCCACCAAAGCAATAAAAATGTATCTGAAACCATCTTATGTTGATTAAAAATTTGCAAATTCAGTGTCGTTGCAAATATTATATCACAGAGTTTTTCTGGGTGTTATAAGCCTTTATTGCAGAGCTGACAGTAAAGATTTGACAGGAAATGGAAGCGAGAAATGGGTAATGACGTGCAACAAAAGACTTCCAGCCAGACTCAGTGCCTTAAACCCCTAGGCTACCAGGACATCCCCCTTTCTGTCACACATTTGAATCTCAAACCATCTAAGCTCTTTCTGTCCAAAACCAGTTGAATCGAAAATCTGACTTTTTTTTTTTTTTGTTTTGACCTTTCATAAGTTCTACTACAAGGTAAAGAGACCAAAAGCACAAACCTTGTAAAAATTGATATTAAACACCATGCTAACCTTCCAGTCAAGAACAATCCTTGACAAAGAGAAACCGATTCGGACATTCTTCATGCAAAGACTAAACACAATGTCAATGATGACTTTTGTGCAAAGGATTTTGAAGAGGGAGCTTTTGAAGTGCAACTCAGTGGTTTGAAGTTCGGCACTATCTTCCATTGAGTTCAATTCATTCTTGTTTCAGTCACTGAGGCATCAGTATCTCGACTCCAAACACAGCACCTGTCAGAAGTATTGTAGTTGTCAGTGGAGTGGTGTCACTCCTAACACAATCTGTCACAATCCACTGAAGAGGCGCAAAAATACAAAATAACATTTCTCTATTCTCATACATGATTAAAAACACAAGCCAGAGGCCATCATTAGAAGCACAGCCTGTCTACAATTTTTACAGGCTGTGTTTCTGGATACAAACACATGTCGTTTGAATGAATAATAACTTCAAAAACACTTTGAAAAGCTCACAAAACATGTGCATACAAGTCACATACTTGCACGTCCTGACATTTAGTTACCCAGCACTCACATTTAACACAAGAAACGACAGAAAACCACATTAACGCCTATGCAGATACACTGCACGTATACAAACATATAACAGGACATGTACACATGAGTTCTTATACGTACATGGTCACAAATACCCTCACAATCAAACAAACAATGTCTTTGCCTGAGCACTGACTTATTCAATAGATCCAGACCAGTGGCTTTGATCCCACTGGCTGCAGATCAGATCATCTTTTTGTGGTTCAGCTATTCTCCAAGGCCATGCAAAACAATATCAACTGACTCAACAAACACTCCCCAAAAATTAAAGTATCTTGACTTGGACTCAAGTTGAAACCAAAGCTTGAACATAATATGTTCTCACATATAACTGGCAGCTGTCTTTTTAACTTTGCCAGGGTCATCCTCAGCCCCAGTTGCATGTGGGGTCCCCCAGGGTTCAATTTTAGGTCTACTCTTCTTCTCCATTCATTTGCTTCCAGTCAAAAAACAGTGGCCCCTTTCACTGTTTTTCTGATGACACAGTTTTATTAAATGGCCTTTTGTCTTTGTTGTCTTATTTAAGTGTTGTCTGAGCTAACAGTAACAGACATCTCCTCAGAAAAACAGGTTCACATACTACATACAGAAAAACCTCAAAGAGAACCTGCTGATGGTTTAAAAATTCAACACAGGATAGGTTGACTTTCTAGACAGAACCTCCTGTGTTGCTGCAAAACATAAAGGTTAAATAAAACAGAATAAATGAGGAGAAAATGAAACACAACAATGATTTAGGCATGTAGTGCAGGAGCAACGTTGACCTCTCTCTCTCTCTGTTCTCCCCATCTTTGTCATACTTTTGTCATCCCTCTTCTTCTACTCAATCTCTCACCTTCTTTTCCTCTCCATCTTCCTCTTTCTGCATCTGCATTACGTATCCAGTGTCTCTGTCTGTCTTTGCCTGCTGTGTTAATTGCAGGAACTGGAGACAAATCTGACCTTTTCAGTGTAATCATCCCTTTGGCTCCATCAGATCTACACCCTGGGCCCAATCACCACACACACAGACACACACAGACACACACACAGACACACACACACACACACACACACACACACACACACACACACACACACACACTTTTACCACTTCACAGCGGTTTGGCATTGCACATGGGTCGTAAAGCAAATTCAACACATGGAGAGGAATGCCTGCTATGAATTACAATGACAGGGTTTTGTGACTGTTGGTGTTCATTTTCAGATGATAAAATCAGTTAGCAGGGATGACATCTGTACTCTTATTGTGTGTGTTGGCAGGTGTTAGTATGAACTCAAAGCTGCACTGTGAGGCAGAGGTGGGAAATGCTGGTAGACTCTCATCTTCCAACAAAAACTTTGACGGGGGCCAAAATGAAGGCCTGCAAATGAAATATCTGCTAAAGAAAGATGGATGCTGTGTCACCACGATTTCTGACTGTCTGTCATAACTTGTTTGGTTGAAGAAGAAAAGATGCCTGGCCAGTCGAATGAGCGAGAACAGAGGGACAGATAAAGTTATGAAGAGGAAAGGACAAGGACACGTTGTCTCCTGACATGCCCGGGGAAAGACTGGTGACATGGACAATATTATCCTTCCACTCATATTACCTCACACTAACAGTGATTAGATTTACAGCACACACGCATGCACGCGCACACACACACACACACACACACACACACACACGTCACTGATGAACACATGCACATGCTCACTGGAAGGAAAACAGACAGTCACATTCCGGCATCAACACACACCATCTGAAAATGGAAAACGGGCAAGTAAACACACTAGCGACGCACTTACACATACACACATCCCATCAATTAGGAGAGAGCCGTCCAGTGATCAGTAAAAGCTGACTTCCAGCCATTAGTCGAGACAGCATGTTACAGATTGTGGCTGCTCTCCTCCCTTAACTCAACCTTTCTTTTTTCATTCTGTCTTTTTTAAGAGGGGGCAGAATAATTAATAACTGGTATCATTCCAATAAAGCCATTAGCAGTCACTACATTCGTCCATTCTCTCAGTCTTCCCTCTCTCTCTCTCTGGCCGTTTCTTTCTCTTTGCTTCCCTCCGTCTCTCTCCCTTTCTGTGATAGATGAACATGCTTGAAAGCAGCTGTAATACAGAATTGCTTTTAGGCAAAAAAAAAAAAAACAACAAAAAAAAAACAGTAAAGCACTCCATATTGAAGAAAAAAACAGGCCTGCCACAACAAAGTAAACCAGGGTTATGAAAAACAACAACAACACATCACCACTGGAGTCCTTCTGCGCCCTCGATCTCTGGATGTGGCCCTAATCAACCATCCCTATTTAGAATTTCCTGTTTCCTCTTTGTAGCCATGTTGGCCCTTAACATTGGCAGAGCTACTTAAAAAAATGTTAAAATAATAATGAATAAATAAGTTCCTCCCAGTTTCATACCATAGAATTAGCCAGGGACCTTCATTGCATGTTAAAACCCTCTCTCTTTCTCCCCCATGTTTCCCATCTGAATCTCAACAGTTGCTTTGCAATAAAAGGCAAAGAACTAAAAAAAAAAAATTAAGTAGAAAAAACTGTTCTTGCTTTCCCTTTGATAATAATCTAATTATATATTTGTTCAGCTATGTAACAGCCATAAAACAGACACTGATCTGTTTTGCTCCAGTTAAGCATGAAAACTGTTGCAGTAACAGTTTAAATTTTCCTAAAATTACATGATAAAAAAAAGTGGGATCAATACAGTGAAAACACTGTTTCTCTATCTGTTGGTTTCTCATAGTTGAACGTATTGATTTTGTTGACTCAAAGTATTAATATCAAGGGCGCAGCTATACAATCTGTCCTGGGCAGAGGCCTGATCAATTAAGTCCTCATTTATTATTCACATCCTGTTAATTTCCCCAGCTATGGAGGGCAGGCCTATTATGAAGTTACATTATGAAAAGTGTATAAAGAAAAAGAAATAGATTAAATGACTATGCAGATTATAGACAGAGTTCCTATCCTTTTGAGTATAGAAAACATATTATTATAATATATTTTAAATTGCTCTTGTTGCACATAAGGACAAAACCACTGCACCTGTGTGCTGTAAAATAGGAGAAAAACAAAGCTACACCTATATGCTGATTCTTCATTTTCACCCAGTTCTCCGTTTCCCTGAGGACGTGGAGTGATAGCATACGCTCCGTAATGGCTCCATGTGGTACAGCTTTTAGGGGTAAATTGATGTCAGTGACATTGTTGTAAGTTTTGCATAAAACCGTGGGAAGAAGAGCAGGAGGAGAAGTTTTGCTGGCGGGGTTTGAAAGCAAATTGACAGCAGCCTGCGCTATCTAACACTTTTCAGATCCTCAAACCCATGCTAACCTTTTCTGCAATCACAGTCCAGCATGCTGGATATAGCTTTGAAGCAGCCCACACTTCCAGCTCCAGGCTGTGAACACACCACGTCATGATCTCATACGTCTGCAAAGTAAAGTTTTTGAAACACGATAGGGATTTTTTTTTTTTAATATCTTTCAATTTTTGAGATTAATGAATATATATATATATATTATTATATATATATATATATCTTCCTGAAACAATTTACATTCATTTGAACCATGAAAATTTGTTCATGTCAACATAAATGTCACTGACAATTAGTTAAACACATACAATTATGCAAAGCAACAGCAACTCTGAGCAGATGAAACGAGTTTGGAATTTCAGAACTTTGCCTGTTTCTTTCTTTATCTTACAGGATAAAAAACAATAATAAAGAAAAGTGCCATACACCCAACAAAATTAATGAAGCACCTTGACTCATTGTAGAAATGCATGGTTTCCTAACTTCAGGGTTATCACAACGGGGTGCAGAATCAAACTGTGAAGCAACATCTGTCAAATTTCAGATTCTGGTGCAGATGGGAAGTTGACTGCAGTCGTGAGAACCTGTCCTGCTGTGCAGCAACCACATATTTTTTTAGAAAAATAATTTTTAAGAAGTACAGTGAATGAAAATAGAGAAACCTCTGAGCTTGATATTTACAATTCTTGGACAGCTGAGGGTGATGTGAAAGATGGTGAATTCATGCTCGGAGCCCAGCTGAATCTCTTAGGCCTCGGTCTTGTTCTGAAGCTGACTTAACGTTGGATTAAGTGATTTAATTGTGGATTAACTGAGCAAGTTTTGTGACCGTGTTTTCTGAGGTTACAGACTGAGGTTAATTCACCACCCAACATTTTCACCAGTGACCACACAAGACAGCGGGGCAGCAATGACAACAGATGATGCAGCAGGATTTAATCTGAAACTGATCAAGTCGAGAGTTGCACAGGAGGAGGCAACAGCTTGAGTTTGTTAACACTCATCCAAAGTGTTGGAACTGGGGGACGACTCTCCAGTTTTCGGCTCAAACCAGATACATTTGTCAAGGTTTGGACACAGGGTGATCTTTTCATTAAGAGAAGATCTGTGCCCTGACATTTACAACACCCGTTAAAATGAAGATGTATTACATATTTCACAAGGTGGCAAAAAAGGCATCCATCTCTCTGCCTCGTCATCTCGCTCTCTCTCTCTCTCTCCCTCATGAAATGTGGTACAGTTAGTGGCTTATTAATTTAAAGTGTACTGCAACAGCCTATCATAGGTGAATATGCTAATCAACAATTTTGAGGCCTGATGAAGTATTTTTTTATGAGAGGCTGTAAAAGTATTTTTGGGAAATTCACTGTCAGGTTCAATTGCTCAAAGTGACTGTCCAAGGAGAACCATGTCTCACTCAGTGTGTTAAAGAAGAAGTGGAATGATGCAAAAGCTGAGCAAGATTTAAGGCAGATTTGAGGCACAATATTGTTGTTACAATTGAGTTATCAGGGACAGGGGATTTTTTCTTTTATATCAAATATAGACAAATCAATTCCTCATTTTACATTTTCAACAGCATAACTATCAAAAAATCCTACACTAAAATGTTGTTTTATTGAGCTGATTCATCGACTGCTGGTTTCCCTATATTTAGTGAGGTGGTAAGACAGACTACTTTAAAGTTTAATGTGTTGGACCGACCACACTGTCCATCTGTCTTTAAGAGGTGAGTGTGTTTTACTATATGAAAATAGAATTTTGATTAAACGTAAAACCATAAGCATCAATCTTTATGATTCAGGGTTTGTGTTTATATGTTTTTATGCACTGAAACTGAAATCTGCAAACTGATTTTGCACACCAGAGGTACGGAACAAATTCTAAACTAGTGCTTCCCTACTAACTTCTCCATAGCTACTTAATATAACGCTTCTTCTGTGATGCTGCCATCTAATTCTGAGCATAATAAAAGGCTCTTTAAAGGCTCAAAATGATTTGATGAGTCTTTAATGATATCGCTTTTAAAGGGGGTTATCAAACACTAGAGTCATTTTTGATATACAATATGCACCGCTCCGTTGCTATGATAAATACCAAAACTAATTTATGGTAATGTAGCTGAAGACTTAAGATGAGAGGCAGAGATCAGAGAGAGACAAGGCACTTAACAGGCTCCACTGTCATGTCTCTCTCCTGATGCCACGACATGTCACCCATACGTCTTTGAATTCAAGCGACAGCACGCTGATCAACAAGTGCGAACAAAGACAGATATGAGTGGAAAGGGGAGGAAAATAGTGTACCTCACACTCACACTCTCTCTCTGTGTAAGACTTATCCTCTGCCCACCTCGTTCTTAACATTCCCTCCCTTCCACGCCGTCAGCATTTATTCCTCTATGAAAAGCTGTGATCGAAGAGTGATTTGCATGATTGCATTTTCCATACCTTGCATTAATAGTGCAGTAGGGATGAATAGCTAATGGCCTATCACATTTAAGTAGCCATCTCAACCAGCCATCACATTACAGCTCCCTCAATCTCCTAATGAAACAGGTCTCTCTCTCCCTCTTTCTCTCTTTTACTTCCTCTCTCTTTAAATAGACACCTGGTCCAGTCAGGTCAGGAAGACACCGTAAAGTCCAATATAAAACATAATATGTGAATGAGAAATTAAATTCTAACTCATCAGGGCTAAATCATATTAATGATCTTAACGTGAACGACACACAGTCACATTACACTGGCATATTGGTTCAAATAACTGATAAAAATAGAGGGAGGTGTTGAGCCAGTAAATTGTATGAGATACATTAACAGTCCCAAAAGTCAAAAATTCCCACCTTTACCAATGAGATCTGTGAATGCAACAAAGTTTGTTAACGACAAAAATTAAATACAAGTATAGGCAGTGCTCCATAGGTACAGTATGTATTACTATCAGGCTGCTCTACTTCTTGCATTTCTGTGTTTAGACTGGGGGGGGTTGGCAGAACTTCCCAGCAATGAGCCAATGTTCAAGTCATTTTAAAGTCTGCCAAATATTTGACGGTTCAAGATTCTCTAATGTGAGACTATACTGCTTTTTCCTGATATTTCTGATATTAAATGATAGAAAATTGAGTATCTTTGGGTTTTTGACTTTATCTCCTGTTTAAGTAGACAGACTTTTGACGTCACAAGTGTCTTGCATGGTAACTAAAATTTTGCTTCTCTGACAGGTAAGTTGAGCAGGTTTGATGGTGTATTTATATAAATTTAACTGCGTGTGTATGTGTGTGTGTGTGCGTGTGTGTGTGTGTGTGTGTGTGTGTGTGTGTGTGTGTGTGTGTGTGTGTGTTTCAGCAAACTCTTTTACCATTTGGCTAAACAAAGTGAGCCAGGGACACAAAACCTCACACCACAAGGTCGTTGACACCACACTATTCATATTTCTATTCTTTCTGGGTTAAAGCAAGCTCTTCCAAGTCACAACCCACCCCCCCACACACACACAATAACCACCTTTTTACTGCCTCCCACTTGGACGAATTTCCGTAATCTTCTGAATCTGTTGCCAATGGATTTCCCACCAGAGTTCACACTTTTATTGAAGATTCTGAGGATGAAAAAGGGAGACACCCTCTACACCAATGTGGATACTTACATATATTACAAAATAGTCAAGCCTTCACACTAAGTGTACATATACATGCACACACCCACGTACATATACTTGCTAAGCTCTAGAGACCTCTTTTAATAGTGTTTGGCTTCTTGGGGATCTGACAGGACCTTGGAGCAGAGGAGACTTTAAATAGTGATTGCTTTGACGAAAGAAAAGATGACGCCAGAGAATAAAAGAGGGATGGAGAGAGGGAGGGAGGGAGGAAAGAAAATATGGATCCAGTAAACGGAGGGGGAATGGTGCAAGAGAAGAAAACAGAAAAAAAAAATGTAAGTCAGGGGGTGCGAATGTATAAGCCTGAGTAAATAGTTATTACCAGTCTCTGAAGGGTGGCGGCGTGAGCTGAATAGACTGGGACTTGGAAACCACCGTTACCGGTGGTGATAGGGGACCGCTTCACAGCCCTGCAATCTGACAAAGGCTTAGTAGGTAATGGAAGCGGACCTCAGACAGCAAAAGAACATAGCAGCTTTAGCACACTATAAGAGCCGAGCATCAGATAAGTCTAAACCCCTTTCAGGCCCAACAAAGTAAACATTTAAACGTCAGAGATGTTTATCGCTCATGATTTGTCTAATGTGAACTTTAACGTGAACACCTGAAACTACAGCTACATCCAGTGACTGTCGAATATTAATTTAAGCACAGCACAGCATACTGATTTGTGAGTGTTAAAACAGTATCGTTCTGCCTAAAGGTCAAGGTACAAGCTCCTTAGATTAGCAAGTAAATGCCCTGCTGAGGAGTTTTTAGACAAGACACTAAACCGCCCCAGGCTGCTGGGATGCTGTCTTGTCACTGACCTTTTGACTTCACCAGGAGCAGGTCAGCAAAGGAACACGAAAGCAAACTGCACACGTTAAACCCACAGACTGAAGAAAACAAGAAAATAAATGCATACATAAACGCATATTCTCAATAGAATGCATGAAGGCACACACATCACACACACCACATACTACACTGTAGACACATTTCGCTTTAGGCCTTGTTAATGTACTCAGTGACAGAGAAGGGGGATTTCTGAGTTAAGGTTTCCAGGAAGAAGACAGACTTTCCAAAGTTCCTGGGGGTGTCTGGAGAGTGTTTATTCATCATTCTGCACCAGCTGAACATTTCATTTGAGGCTCAGACGTTGAAGTCCTGATCAAAACAGACAGGCCATATGTCATGGCTTGGGCAGGTTAGTGGTGACTGAAAGAAGAGGGAGATGAGTTTGAGTGGCTGTATGTCTGAGGCTGTGTTTACTAAGCTGGTGAAGTCATGTGTTGAGTATCAAAAATACGCACACATTTGCATACATTCTACATAGATACAGATTGTACCAATATGCCTCTGTCAGATCATATTGTGGTCCAGAAGCCAGCTCTAAAGCTCTTCATGAGTTCAAAACTAATAAGCAGAGATTTCTGCATCACAAAATTAAAATTAGTTGCACCACACAAAGTAGTTCTTACAACAGAGATATTTGACCTGACATTAAAATGCTGTTTAATAATCATGTAAAGCAGACTAAATGACCAAATACCTTCAGTTAGCTTAGCATAGTCGGACATTTCGCACTCATTCTAAACTGTGGAATACTGCTAACTCTGACACATATTTCCTCATGTATGCATGTATAAATAGAACTTCTTTAAGCTGTTATGCTACAGCTTCAGGTGCTACAGCAACTTTCTGTTTCCCACTGTTGATTGTTTTTTCTAAACCAAGTCTTTACTAACTAAGACTTTTCTTAAGTTTGAATGGTGCCACCAAAGTCACTGACTAGTTTGAAACTAGTTACAGAGAACATAGTTCTACTTACACACTTAGTAATTGGTTTATGATTAGCTGGTGCAAAGCAATCCAAGTTCCTCAGTCTGCAGTTCTGTTCCTAACCAGAGAAGTTGCAAGCAAGCACCTGGCATTTGCAGGCTTTCCGGGGGGCTACACACACACATGAGCACATGCATAGCAAAACAAAGAACAGGAATAACAATCAGCACAGTGTATGTCCCAAGGAGCTTCCAATATAAACCAGGTGAGCAACAATAGCAGTTAATAACTCCAATTTACTTTGTTATTCAAGTCCCATCACAGAGCACTGTTTAAAACACCAATTTGGAATAGTAAATCAGCCACGCAGCAAATACGGTTATCTCTGGAGACTAATGCACACACAAATATCCCGCCAAAGAAATCTGAGCAGACACACAGTCCCCTCCATCCATTTGCTACGATACCCACAATTTCCTTTCTTCATCTTTGGTAGAAAATGGCCTTTCCCCATTTCTCCAGTGCTCAAAACCCTGGGTAATTTTCTTAATCTAGGCCTGATTCTGCACATTTGCATAAAAATGTTCACTTTTGAGGCTCCCCTAACAGAACATGGCTCTAATACGCAATTACTCTCCTCAATAGTGGTGGCTAATTACAGAGGTGTCAGACAAACAGGTAGCAGAACAGAGGGGGGGGCCTCCTCCACAATGGCTGAGGTGCTAGTCGGCCACATGGGACAGAGCGGCTCAATGGAAAGCAGTAAATTCATTTAGGCTGGCTTCATTAAACCATGCTCCTTGGGCCCTGCATCATGCGCTCCCCTTTGCACTGCCGCTCTCCCTGCTCTCATTTGTGGGGCAGCGGATGTGCTGTGGGTAAGAAGAAGGCGATCACACAAATGAGCGCAACACAGAGGGAATGGGGCAACGCTGTAGGGAGGAAAACAGCGACGAGAGGAGAGATGGAGGGAGATATTCAGAGCACAGCAGTGAGAAGAAGGGAAGGAAGAACGGAAGTGAGGGAAGGAAGGAAAAGAAGGGGAAAGGATGGTATCAATAAAGCAGCACAGCAACGCAAAAAAAAGAACAGTGCAATATTATAGAAAGTGCTGGTGGGATGGAACAAGGGCATGAGGACATGTGCTCATTTGATGATAAAGAAATAAGGCATAAAAGGATGAGCATATAAAAGAATAATTTTGAATATGGCTTTTGTTTTATTCATCTGACCCAGTCTCCCAAAAGCCACAGAGAACAGAGGAAGACAGAGAAAATTACAGCTTTGGTCCTCAAACAGAGGCCAAATGCCAGGTCTCCAGCATGGTGAAACAAGGGCAGTCGAGCCCCATGGTCTCTTTACCATTTAGATTATACTGGCAACTTTCTGACCCCACAGTATGGATAACCATAATAAGCCACAGCCCCCGCTGCGTACCACCTGTAAGCCAAACACACTCACAAACAAAAACCTCAACTTGTGCAGAGAAATCCTGACCACGAAAGTATCCGCAAGCACAAAAAACCTACTCTGCTCGCTCAAAGGAAGGAGCACTCATACAGCCTGAACTTTCCACTTCTGCATAACTCTGTCTGACTCACTTCAACACCACTGCCTTTCATTTCCACCATTTTCGGCCCAATTTAACAGAGCGCTTGCTGGGAGGACAATTAATGTCTGTTGTAAAATGGACATTGAGATAGGTATGCCGTCTCATGAAAGGAAAGAATTCACAGTTCTGAAAGTAATTTGAAGCTTTGTTGAGGGTTAGGTGAAAGACTTCTGCTCCCCTCAGTGAGGGAGTACGAAGCGCTGACGGCCACGCACCTCCACAGAGGAAGTGTCACCAACCACAGTCCACTGCTTTGGTCCGTGGCCAACGGAGCACTTCATGAGAACTTTTCTGTCTGATTGCTTTAACTGCTTGCTCAGTCGTCGCGCTGATTCTGAGTGACTCAAATCACTTTCACACATGACCCGCACATCCAGCTGCTAAATGACCACGAGCAGGGGAAAAAAAACAGTAAGGCTCCATGGGTGAAAGTCAAATACAAATACCCCCTAAGGTTTGAGCAATCCATGCTCATGCACCAAAATATGCATAGACAGGCATGTGCTGATGTTTTTGGATGTTCTTGGTAAAGTGGAACTGTAAATATGCAGCACTGCCTCCCTGTATTAAACACTGAATAATTATCACATTAAAAGAAATAGATAATTGTGTTGACGAAGGAAGAAAAATGCCCTTTCCCTTTCAGACAGACTGACTGAAATCGATTCATCGTGGGGAAAACAAGTCAGAAAAGCATGTTGTGAAATGAATGAAACAGATGAATCAAATATGAAAATGAGCCCACACACAAACTGTGAGGGGAAACTAACCTTTAGCGTGGAATTGATATAAAAAAAAAACTCAGCCCACAAGAACCAGGGGATTGGATAAAAGCATAAAAATGAGATCAACTCTCAAAACAAAGACATAAAATAAGATCAGAGGGTAAATCAAATGAAGGAAGACCACTCTGACCTTCTGTTAGAAGATGCTCAATCTACATACATTTTGCATCACTGTGCTGCACCATGTTCTACTGGCTTCTTCTCATATCTCCTGGTCTGGAAAGAGGCTAGAGTAATACTTTTCCTAGACTGACAGAGCAGAGAGTAAACCTATACGCTAACAAAATTATATTAAAGAGAAAAAAAAGGTATTAGGTCAAAATGGCACCGATAATTTTGCTGCCATGGGTCAACAATTTGGTTAACATGGATTTCAGCTAAATTTCAGTGTCATGCTCAGGACTCATTTTGTGAGATAACAGCACTTCAAGGCCTGTGTCTAATGTTGTTCCACAGCTGTGAGATGCAGGGTTTCCCATATAATCACCACATTTGGATGGTCCGTGAGGTAATTCAAATGCTGTCACCATACATTTTTGTTTAGGATTTAGTGTGAATCAGACACTAAGAGGGCGTTTGGCAGCATGGCTCAAATGTCACATAGCATGGCTGAGAAAAAACAAAACAAAAAAAAACTTTTTTTAAGCTAAAAAAAAAAAAATAAAATCTCAGTATTTCACTCTGCTAAATACTCCTCCTCACCTCTTCATGAGGCATTTTTGTTGATATTAGCTACCTTACAGGTCTCTAATGTGGAAATCTGATTTTTTATTTTTTTTCATGTAACACATTATACACCACTGTGAGCTGCACCAAAGACTGATGCTGTTGCAATTCTTAAGTCACCAAAAGAGGGTCATATGAGTCAAAGATCACCTTTAAATTCAGCAGCCACTCAGCTGTCACTGACATTGCATCACAAATCAAATCTTATGACTTCCAGAAATGAGAGCACTCCAATCACACTAAAGACCCTGGAGCAGCAGGAAGACTTGGCATCATCTGGAGAGGTCAGGACCAAGCCCCTCTGTAGGGCAACAGCAAATAAATCAGATTATTAATGATATATATGACTTCTTTTATACTACATATTTCAGTCAGTCAAGGGTTTGACATTTCAGAGCGTGCGCAGATAGGTACAGGATGCTGCTGGCTTTGGATATGTGCCTCGACACAACAGCAGCTCTCACACTGCTGTAGCCTATAAGCTCCAGCTGCTTGCCTTCATTGTGTCTCTGCGCCGCGCCACAAATGTTCCTCCATCTCCGATACTTATCAAGGCACTAGAGTTTGAAGCTGCCATTACTCAAAATTAATAACCACGGCAGCGTGTTTATCATAGCACACTTTCACACCCAACCTGCCAGAAATAATCACCACAGTGTTTGTGTGCGTGACAGAAAGAGAGGAAGACAGAGAGCAAGAGAGATACAGAGGAAGGAAAACAGAAAGACAACTGGAGGGGTAGATGAAGTGTGAAAAAGTGACAGAACAAAGAGAGTAAGAGCCTGAGATGAAAAGACGTAACTGGGAGAGAAATGAAGAGAAAATCTGCTACATGCATACGTGTGCATCTGCCGTACCTAATCACTCTGCCTCCATTTCACCTTGTTGGTTTTCGCCGCACCTTTTCTTCCCATCATGTCTGACAACAGGGCAACACTAGCTCTCCTTGTGTATTCATTCTGCTAAGCAGGACTCTAATCTCTGCTGACAGCCAATGTGCTCCAACAAAGCAGGACTGAGTAAATTAAAAAAAGAAAAGGGCCAGGGTTTTTAATTTACGAATCATGTGAGTACAGTGCAGGGTCCTGCCACAACTTCCCCAGTGGAAGAAAAGAGGCGTGAAATTCTTAGTAGCGGTAGGGTTGTTCAAATTGCAGATCCTTGTGCTGTACGTGTGAAAATACAAGAGCAGAAAACGAAGTGACAAGGACAGGGGAAGGCCCCTCAGCACCTCTACTCAAATCTGGAGAGACAGGTGGTGAAGAAACAAGACAAGGACAAATGTCTGTCGGTCGCTGGTTCAGGCTCCGCTGACATTTTCCATGGCATTTAGAAAACATCCAACAAAACCAAAAGAAAAGGGAGGGGGGGGGGCCCTAAAAATAGTTGGCTGGAAGAAACCTATGCGTGGTTGGAAGTTGAGGTTATACAATAGATGAAGACACTTCAAATGACCTCTTATCTTAGGGATTTGCTCACTTTCCCACAGTCCCCTGCTTTCTTTCACAGAGATGAACCTTTACAGCTGAACTCAGCAGCTAGTGAGGTCAGCCAGAGAATTTGTACCCCACAGCAACCACTCATTTGTCATTTTACTTTTACAGTTGTAACACTCAGCTGACGGCATCCGCTATTTATATCAAAAGTGTGAGTAGGTAAAAAGCAGAAAACCAAAAGAAGTTTCTCATTACCACAGGCTACATTCCCAGGCCTATATTTATCAAACTGTGACAGAACATTTAAAAATCTTCACTGTTTTCCAACACACAAAGCTAGGAATGAAAGTTAATATATCGCATTTCTATCAAAATGTCTTTTCTTATTTCATACTGAAACTGATAATGATTCAAATCAGACCATTTATTACCATTATAGGAATAGTTTGACATTTTGTAAAATAGGCTTTCTCGCTAAGAGTCAGATAAGATTGATACCACTCTCATGTATGTACAGTACATATGAAGCTGGGGCCAGCAGCCGAGAAGCTTAAGCCTAGGCACAGTTGGAAATCTCACCACATAACACGGTCTTCTTGAATCAAACACCAAAAAACATTTTAAACCGACTGACGACAAAATAAAGACAATCTGAAGTGTTTTGCAAAGACTGTACAATATTGTATGGTTACGATATACTTGCATCACTTTTGTTTGCAATCTTCTTCCATGGATTTCTTTAGTCTGCACTTGTCAATGTGGTAATAAATTATTCTTTTATGTTTTCTTGTATTTTTTTCTCTAACGTTCCTCCTCCACCGGTAGCAGACGTTCCTCCCTGCTCCAGTTTGTTATTTACTTATATTTTGGCCAATTTGCTTGAATTTAAATGGCTTGAGGCCACTTCTTGATGTCATGTGTTAATTGCTACTGGAGACTCCAAATTTCAAAACAAATAAAACTAACTTGAAATTTAAATCATAGAGGCATTTAGATAATATAATCCTGTCTCCTAGAAATTGTGTTTGTGTTGCAACAGCAAATCCAATTTTAACCAGATTACTTTCTACAGTACTATTAACATCGTCTATCTTTTTCTTTTTTTATATATCTGATCTTGCAGTACAATATCTACTTGTAGTGTCCCTAGCATTATTAATCTTAAGGTTAGGGAAAGATCATGGTCTAGTCTTGCACAGAAAACGTCCACAGTTGAGGCAGTTGAGACACATTGTGTTTATTTACATTTAACCGAAAACCATGATCTTGCCGTAAGCTTAACTCAAAAGTTTTTGTTGCCTGAACCACAGAGAGAAGTCTGGATGCAAAGCCCAGACTGAGCTTTGTACAGCCATTATCCTCTCCAACCACCTCATTCACTCATAAATGTAGTGCTTCATTCAACTTAATGTCTCGGAGACCGGTTGGAGAATAACATCTCAGTGTGGAGATTTAAGAGAATGAATAATGGAGATACAATAAATTCTCAACACCTTTCTGAACATACATGTAATCACATGATATTGACATTGCTGTAAGTAGGAGCAAATCACTTGGTTAATGTAACTAAGTCTTCACTTTTAGCAAAAAACTTTTTTATTTCTAAGTTGGCCTTTTAAACTGTGCCTTAAGTGTAACTTACAGAACTTTGACAAACACAGTCCCTGGTCACCTTCACTGTGACCAAGCAAAGGAGAGCAACCAAGTCTCATTTGACACGTCAGTGATCACACTGATGCATCATATACTCATTCAATTCTGGGGTTTAACACTTCTCCAGGCACTGTGAGATCTGCCAGCTGGCTGCAACAGAGGCTATTTGCTATGAGTTTCCATTGCAAACGCCTCTAAATCCACAAAGCCTTACAGTTTTAGAGAAGGTGTGTTTCTGGGAGAATGCTTCTTCAATTACTTCCTGCTTTATAAGCTCCTGAAAGTCAGAGACGGCCCCCGGTCACCCCTCATCTAGTCTGATTTTTGTGAGAGGGGACAAAAATGCAGAAGAGCCCATTTGAGCTGTGATTTGTGATGCTCATAAGTGATGGAGATATGAAGAGGATGTTGGCCTGAAGAAAAAGGCAAATAAGGAAAAAAAGAGACGGATATTGATCACCCTGTTTAAATGAAGCTGTCGGAAAAAGTGAGAGATGAAGAAAGAGAGAGAATGAGAGGGAAAGAACAACAGGGATTCTGGGAAATGCCCAACTTCCAACAATACAGATCTCATAAAAGAAATGACTCATTTAGTCCATGCATCTGCTTTCAGCAAAGACTACATGCCAAATGACCACAACACACACACACACACACGCACACACACACACACAGAAACAGACAGAGGAGGACACACATAAATCTACATGTCAACACAGGCCTTGTGTCCAGCAGCAGGGTTAACGTTAGCAGAATAGTTTCTAACTCTTTGCTTTGACCAAAACCACTGAGGAGGCTTCACAGCAAACTTTATTGCAACACACAACGCACAAATAGAAAGTTGTGTGTCCAAAAGCATGAGATTCCCATGAAGTCCATGTTTAATCTAAGTACTCCTGGCAGGAAAGTACAATATGATTTAAAAAAACAAGTAATTATACAAATGATATTATAAAACCAACACAGTCTCAAAAGAATCTTCACACGGAGACATAACAAAAGCGAACACACAATGGTAACAACAATCACAAATATACCATGCACACAAACAAAAGCATAGAGAAAAAAAAACAGACCATGCTCCAAAAAATGAAAGAAAACCATTTAACTTTGACACTGTGTTCTCAACTTGGTTCTAAAAAGTGAGCGCTGCCATTTGCTCCGCCGTTTCACTTTGATCATGACTCGCTCCCCGTTTTCAAACGCTGTGACATTTGAAAAACACAATCCCACTTTGGTCTCCTATCATCGCTGGAAGAGGATACAGAGAAATAACAGGGCCAACACTACCCACCTGCAGCACATCACATCCCCTCTCCCCAAGAAATGACGGTGAGCAAAAAATAGGCGTCCTACTGCCACAATCTGCCCGTCGGACTGTGACGATGGGAAGTCCATATTTGGTCATCATTTCTCGCATTCTTACGCCGGGGTGCTGTTTTTGGCTATTACTGAGGAAGATGGAGGGAGCCAGAGGACACAGTGTTTATTTTATTTATTTTATTTTTTTTAAAGATAAGAGACGAGAAGAAAGAAATAAAGGAGAAGAAGCGAAGGAAAAATGACCAAAATGCTTTACCTCCCACAGAGCTCTATCTCTCCAATGGCCCCTTGTCGGGGGACAAATTGATCCTGGAAATAAGGGGTCATTTCCTCTGCCTGTTTACCTGTTCACAGCACACTGTCATCAGTTGGAAACACACACACACAAGCTGACCCAGCTGTACCCTCAGAGAGCTAATGTGAGGGAGGGCTGAGTCACTCGCCCTCCTCGTCCTCACTGTGACAACAAGCCAGTAACCTGTGTGTGTGTGTGTGTGTGTGTGTGTGTGTGTGTGTGTGTGTGTGTGTGTGTGTGTGTGTGTACTGGCTTCCCTGACAGCAGTGACCCTCATGACCTTTGACTCTTTGAACTCCAAGCCAAATAAACCGTTTCAGCCTTTCTTTCTCTCTTTGGAAACACACCAACAGTCTGTCCATA
Organism: Seriola dumerili; assembly: GCF_002260705.1. Taxonomy (NCBI): domain Eukaryota; kingdom Metazoa; phylum Chordata; class Actinopteri; order Carangiformes; family Carangidae; genus Seriola; species Seriola dumerili. The sequence continues at coordinate 4,169,131 of NW_019174545.1, read as the reverse complement.
AGAAAAAAACATCCTCAATAAAATCTCACTTTTAAACAGCCTGTCAGACTCATGAGTGTGTGTGTGTGTGTGTGTGTGTGTGTGTGTAAAAAAATATATATACATACATAAATAAAGATATAACATGTTTGATACATTTAGAACCAGTTTCAATACAGAAATGGTTTTCAATACACAAAACACTATTGTTGATTCTGAAGACATATAAAATAAAATACATTTTCCATGTTCTAAATTTGTGTCCCTGTGTTAACTTCTTCAGTTATTTCTGGTTTAATGCCACATATATGTCAATTTCTTTTAGTGTTTTTATCAAAATCCTGAAGTTGAAAATATTTTTGATGACTCATCTGGAACTACTCAGCAGCACATACGTAAATTATCCAATCAAATGGGATTTAGGGACAGGAGCTAACCCCGCCCATAATTTAAAACCGTTAGCTCATGGTTGCACTGAAGTGATATCATAGCATGAAATTTGTGTTTGGATTCAGTTCATTTGTTCAAATTTTCAAATGAAACGTTGTGAAGTTTCCCCCTCATCACCCACCACCTGATCTAATAACACAGGACAGGTGAGCAGTAGGTGTAGCTAGAGGCCGTATTGTATTTGCTAAGCCTCGCCCACATTTAAGTGATCAGATGTGTACAAACTAACTAAACTACTGTATTTTCTATTCCAGTGTAAAACTATGTCACATTACTGAAGACAACTGTTGTCTCACTGTGACTTTAATGACACTTTAAATCTGTGTCAAACCAGGCACTCTCCTTCGCTCTCCCTCACTCAGTCAGACACGTCCACATTCTTCACATTGTGACGACCACCCAGCCAGTTTCTCCATTTAAATAAACCCACTCTCCTCTTCCCCACTCCGAGCTGTGTGACTGTAAAGTGTAACAATAAAGCTGCTTATGACTGGAGGCTTTTATTTGGTCCAAGTCCTTGAGCGGCAGTCAGCATGTACACAAAACACACAGACACACACACACACACACACACACAAACAGACACACAGGTCTGCAGGACCAGGAGACATGGCAGAACAAACATATCTGCATTACGTCTGCTGGGTTTTTAAACTCCTCCTCTGCTGGGGGGGGGGGCAACATCAGAGCAGCAAGCATGTCAGACTCCTCAACTACGACTGTCCACCTCAGCCTTTCACCCCTCCCCCTCCTACTGTCTCTGCTTCATTCATAAGCCAACAACTCACCTACTGTATGTTGCCGTCAACACACAACATCCTAGCTTTATCTCCCACACACACACACACGTGCACGCACGCACGCACGCGTATATATACCATTTTAAATTCCAATATTCCCACAGGTGATCCAGACAAAACCAGTCAGGCACACGTACACCTTCTGCCCCTGAACCAATGCAGCAAATATCATTATGGAATCAATGCAGCCTTGAATCAATCGAGGCAGTGCCTGTGTGTGTGTGTGTGTGTGTGTGTGTGTGTGTGTGTGTGTGTGTGTGTGTGTGTGTGTGTGTGTGTGTGTGTGTGTGTGTCTGTGTGTGTCTGTGTGTGTATGAGTAAGATAAAGGGAAGAAGTTGATAACACCATGTGCTCCTGTGAGGATTTCACCAAACTCCATGTTTTTTGATTGAAAGGAGGCGGGTGAGGTATTACCATAACCTTCCAACCACATGTCTGCTGTAAACTCAATAATGCAAGAATGATTTCACACACATGCACACACACGCACAGCTTGCATGCACCCACTGTTGCTATGCACCATGGTAAATTCAATATTGTGTTCACACTCCTAAGCCAGAGTGGGAGTACAGTCGACAGAGAAGCCACAGCCTTAGCTTTAAATCAATAGATTAAATAAAACCAGATGAATAAAACACAAGATAATAAATAAAAGAGGAGATGGTTTACTCTTCCCATCATATACTGTACAGGCTCTCTCCCATTTGAGAAAAAAAAGTGGAAAGAAAAAAAGACGACCAGAGAGACAGACAGAAGGGAAACAAAAAGAGAGAGAGAGCTCTTGTTGTGCCTTTAACGTGTGTTTGTAATTCTTATGTCTATCTTTCCCTGTGCCAGGGTTTGCATAAGGAGTATGTTTTAGTACAGTATATCTGTTTTTTGCTTTCATTTCAAATACTTGAATGGATGCACAATATACCAGCATACTGTATGTCATATTGTAAATGTCAGTACTGAAACATCTGTGTGGCCTTGGCTGAGTCAGATGTGTCACACACGCTATTCATCTTTGCCATTTGTGCAGTTTGTGCATAATTATCTCAAACATGGTACAGCTCCAAATGTGTATGTGAGTGTGTCTGTGCGTGCGGCTTGCGTGTGTGGCTATTCAAATCCTTAATCGACTAACAGTCAATAGGATTTCATCAACTGATCGATAATTTCATTCAGCTGAAAAATCGGGGGCAAGATTATTACCTTTAATTAATGACCAACAGCCAGCTTCTCATAAAAAGATCCAAAAAATTATTAATCAATGGCTCTTTGTCAACTAACACCATAATGAGCCATTAGTCAAATAATTTACTGAGTAGGGGGAGCCCCCAGACACCTTGATCTTCTTTTATGGGATTCATTAGACCAGTACTGGCACACATTAGTAGTGGATTTACTATAATACCGCTGTTAGATTATAAACCTCTTTTTGAATTTAAATTACAATTATATTTTTTCTAATCTTGTATTTTTTCCCACCTTTCTTGAATGTTATGTTACGGGCCAGAAAACCCATTGACACACACTGCTTGTTGCACCTGGCTTTACAAATGAAGTTTCCTTGACAAACCTGTCGTTGATGCTCCAGTTGAGGCAGAGGTTGAGGGAGCTGAGGTTGCGACATTTCCTCACCACCTCCATCACAGTCTCATTGTTGAGCTCCGAGATGTGCCGCAGGTCCAGGACACTCAGGTTACGTAGCTGCACGAGGGAAAGGCACACAAACACTTGAATGATATCATCATCACACAAACAGGTAGCTGTGCAGCACAGGCAACCTAATAACAATGCTCCCCTTTAACCAAATAAAATCTCTCTTTCACACAAACAGGTATACAGGCGTACGGTTTCCTGTCTGTTCACCGAGGGACCAGCAGCCGATTCGTTACTATGAGCAGCTGTGGAAGAGAAATATTCAGCATGTATGGAATACAAGCCTGTTGAATTACATGGATGGTTTTAACGTATATCCCCAAGGAATGTGATAAAATATCTTTCTGTACACTTGTATTTCACCACATGCACTGAGAAAAATAGCATGGATGCAGAATAAATCCTAACAAGGCAGACAAATGCTACAAAATTGCTGGCTGTTACTGTTTACTATTCTGTGCCTGCATGCCTGGTGTGAGGGGTTATGAGCCAATATGAGCATTCACTTTCCTCCTTCCTTTCATCTCCCCGACTTTCAATAATCCCTCTTTTCGATCTGAATACCTTATAAGAGGCGGTTTAGATTAATCCTCCAGTCAAAATCTCTACTTCCTGACACACTCTTCAAAACCCACACTGACACAATGTTCAACAAGCGTTCCTGCTCGCTTAAAATTACCAGCAGCTTTTCAAGTCACAGCACAGGTGTGTTTTCTCTGATACATGCTCAAAACTATTTGAGGCACAGGTGCACGCGCACGCACGCACGCACGCACGCACACACACACACACACACACACACACATACACACAAGCAAACACACACACACTTAAACACAGACCAGAATGCAAGATAATAGAGGTGTGATATTCCAGACTGCCGCCAGGGACGCAGGGAGGTAAATGTCATGGCCGAGGCTAAAGAGAAAACAAGCTTACAGTTGCTGTTAAGATCACTAAGCACTATTGTCAGCTCCATAGGCATGACATATATCTATCAGCATGAAGACACATGGGGGGGCATGGATAAGGACCACGGCTCACTGTGTGAAATAAGCACACATGTAAACACTCTCCCCTTTCCCCACATACTGAGAATCAAAACACAGAGACCCACACACCACCTGCAAACAAACACTGTGGCCTGTGGCTACACTTTGTCACTCCTTGAGAGAAAATTGGATCACACCTCTTGTGATAAAAGGTGTGCTTAGGCATGAAATAAACATGGAGCAGGTTTTGTTTATGTCATATCATCACCTATACTGTGAGGACAGGCCTTAGATAGGCTAATGAAATAAACATTAAGCAGCTTGCATGCGCAAAGACGGGTCGGCAGCGATCGTCAGGGACAGCTAAACTGACATGATAAACAATGGTATTTAATGAAAGGGGGAAAAAAAATCCTTAACTGCATTTATTAACATAGACATGCACACATGCAAGGAGATCCTCACACACGTGCACACACACACACACACTTAAACCCACAGATAGATGCACACAAACTGTCATGTGCCACTGTGGCCAGTGTTGGATCGAAGTGCTAAATTATTCATACAGAATGAGGCTGATCTGTATGTGTGTGTGTGTGTGTGTATGTGTGTGTGTGTGTGTGTGTGTGTGTGTGTGTGTGTGCGTGTGCATTTCTGTGTCCGTGTGCGTGTGTGTGCGTGCGTGTGTGTGTGTGTGTGTGTGTGTGTGTGTGTGTGTGTGTGTGTGTGTGGTGGCAATGTTTGCAAAACAAAAGCAATGCCAAAATCAAACCTGGATGTAGGCAAAGTGACCATTGCCACTAATATTCACAGCAACAGACATGCACTCACACTATCAAAAGAAATGCCATCAACATCACACACATTCATTCACTTTTATTCACACACGCACACGCGCATGCACACACACACACACACACACACACACACACACACACACACACACACACACACACACACACACACACACACACA
>NW_019174545.1:4030745-4164244 GCF_002260705.1 Seriola dumerili | reverse complement strand
CACACACACACACACACACACACACACACACACACACACACACACACACACACACACACACACAGTTATTTGCATTCAGTATTTATGGTTATTAAGCCTGGAGTAAATTTTAAAAGCCCCGACATCAAAAGTAGTATTTGTTCTCCAAATCTTCAAAACTGCTTATGTCTGCGAAATAGAATTTCTACTACAACCAATAGTAACAGTTTCATTGATGTCGATAACCAATGAGAAACCAGGCCAACCAGTGCGAGTTTTGATTGGATGAGAGTGTGGCTTGGTTGAAGAAAATCTGAAAATTTAGCAGATGTCTGCATGAAAAGAAAGAGGCAGAGTCACGGCCGAGACTGTAACTTTGTTAATCCATCTGTGGAAACCACCGCAGGAAAATAAATTCCACAGTTTAAGAGACATCTCCTAAAAGAAAAATATCCTCCAAATCCCAAAAAAGCGAAGTAAAAAAAAAAAAAAAAAAACTTCTCAGTAATTAGTCACACCACCAGAATACGACAGGCCACAGTGCCAGTGTTTGTTTTCTCATAGTTGACACATTATCATAATTTGACTCAGGTAAAGGTTTTAATGCCCTCAATCTTATTTAATCATTTCCACTCACAATATAACTTATTTTCTGCCCATGTATTTCTGTGATCCGAGAATAAACGGGCATGAAAAGAAAGAAAAATAAATGTAGAGAAATAGGGAGGAGGGAGCAAGAAAAGCTTTAGACAGAGAGAAGCACAAAGCGAATGATTCACACAGCACAGAGCAAGAGAAAAAGAGAGATGGAAACAGAGAGAGAGGGAAATAAAGTGAAACCGAGTGAGAGAGAAATAGAGAAAAAGAATAGAGAGCAGGGGATTCAGCGAGGGGGTTCGGCAGGTTTTTCTGCTCGTTGGCTGAGGTCTGTAACCAGGCAGAGTTTGTCTCGTCTCCTCTGAGTTGGCAGCTACACCTGGATAATTATTCATGCTGTTCACGAAAACAGCGAAACCTGCAAAACCCAGCTGCTCTGAGGCCGGCATGTCGTCCCAGCCCCGCGAACACACATGCATGGCTCAGGAATATAACACACACACTGATCATATAAATATTTCAACGACTACGTGCACACGTGTTCACATGCACGAAAAAACAGCGGTGGAGAGTGTTGAGGGACGTTAACTCAAAAACTGTACTTCACTACAATTGTGAGGAACTTGTACTTTCATTGAGTAGGTCCATTTTATGTTACTGCTGTTCTACCATACTTCTTACTCCACTACATGTTTTAACATCAATAATTACTAGTTACTTTTCAGATTGAGATTATACATACACAACATATGATCATATATAGCAAATGTTAAGCAGTGAAAAATACCTGTACCTTGATCAACTTGCTAATGCATTAAAAATAATGATCCAATAATTTAATATACTGTACAGAAGTAGTGGTTTAAATCCGCTATTTTACATAGTGAAATTAATAATCACAAAATATTTATATGATTTTTTTTTAATCAACAGTAAGTTAATAAGTATATCCTAGATCACATATTAGGTTAAGTTTAATGTCTGCTGAAGTTATTCCTTAATTTAAGTGAAGAAATATTTTTGTCTGAAAAGAGTTACATAGCAGAAAAAAGATAGAATCACAAAATTGGATTTGAATGTTTATCGACCAACTCCAAATCAGTTCAGTTATATAACAAATGATAATCTAATCTGCAAAGATAAGACAAAAGCAATAACCTCACTTCTGACAAGAGATGAACGAGCAAATACTTCTTGTCTGAGGATTTGGTGCAGCAACACTTTTCTGTATAAAACAGGTTGTTTAATTCGGTCCACATGACCAGAGGAGATCTCTGAGCTCCAAGCAGTTTGGCTTTCACCTGCTTCAATTAGAAGCCTCTCTCAAACAGGAAAAATGAGAGTGAGTCAGAGGTCAAACACAATGCTGCTTCAAATGAAAGAAAAATAACTGGCTTTTTCAAAGGTACGTTATCCTTCAGCCAAGCATAGGCTGGAGCTCTACGTTTGGAGAGGTTGATTTGACACTTTATTACATTAGTGTATGTCACAGTCTGGTGCACAGTGTCTGTGTGTGTGTGTGTGTGTGTGTGTATGTGTGTACCTGTGTATGCTATGCCAGACTGCAGAGCTATAACTACCTGTGCTATTACTACATTTATTTACACAACGTCAAGCATCACGATGCCAAGCAGGAAGTTGAGGCCTGGTGGACCCCATGCAGTGGGTATGATGTCATGGTTTGAACGCTGGCACAAAGCAGCATGAGTTCATGGCTGTTGCTGTCCATCAACCTCAGTGTCCCAGCTGACAAGCAGCTAGATGACATTTAAAAAGCACGGACAGAGCGAGCATTGTTTTAGTCATAAATAGCGAACATGTTGGATTTGGAAAGTATGAGCTGCTATTTCATTGCTGCAGTTAACTTCAAGATTTAGTGTGTGAGTTTAGTCAATGAAATATAGGTCCTACTATGGGAAATGTATATAGATCCACAAAAAAGAACCGCATGCATGAGAGCACTGTCCATGAAAAGGCGGGGTAGCTTTTCAGTAAAACCGAACAGCCGTAGCAGTGGAAACTCTCAACTGTCAGACAAGTTTAAATCCTCTAAACAATGCAGGCAGAAGTTTAGGCAGTCACTTTGAAGTAATATTCAAAGTCCCGAGCAAGAAGTCAAAGTCACAGGGTGTTGTTGAGGTGGCATTGTGGCCCTGACACATTTTGCTCAGCTGTCCCCATGTGTTGGAGACGGTGTGAGACAGGATGAGTCGGGGGTGAAAAGGTGAGACGAATGGCAGCGGTGTCACTAGGTGAATACAAGTGCGCACTCATGCATACACTCTCTGTCTTTTTTTTTTTTTTTCCCATATTGGAGCATCCCAGACAGTTCAGTCAGACAGGAGAAAGCTGTGTCGAGACAATCCCTCTGCGGTAAGCCTAAATCACATGCAACTCCTCCCTCCCTCCCGCCCCCTCCCTCCCCCTCCAGATGCATACTCAGAAAAACACACAAATATAAATACATAGAGGCCTGTGCAGACAGAGGGATATGAATATTTGAAAACGGACTGGGGCAAATACTGGAAAGGCCATGGCTCTGGTATCACAAATACACTGTCTGCTTCAGCCATGGACCAGTGAGCTGATGAGTGAGTGAGTGTATGTGTGTGTGTGTGTGTGTGTGTGTGTGTGTGTGTGTGTGTGTGTGTGTGCGTGTGCATGTGTGGTTAACTTCTCTCTTTATCTGTCTTGTGCCCATCTACTGTCTATCACGTATTTTCTCTCTCCTACCCCCTTTTTTTCTCTCTCTTTCTCCCTTTCAGTCGCTAATCCTGCATGTGTTGGTGTTGATAACAAACTCAGTGGCGAGGAAAGGCTCGAGGAGATAGAGAGCGTTGGTTTCTCTTCGGCGCACTAAGCCAAATGGCCACATAGGAAGCGCATATACACGCGCACGCACACATACGCGCACAAACCGATGTGACAGCACTGGATGACAGTCACAGCACTGTGACACTAGTTGGGCCAATAATGAGACATGATATCCCTCCCTCCAGAGGTCAAAAACCTCTCTATCTCTGTCTGTCTCTGGGTTAAAAGTCTTAGAGCCAAATGAATTATTCTTCAATTACTCTTGCAAGAGACACACATCATCCGCAGGCTCTTCTCTGCTCATTATATTCATAAATCCCCCAATCTCCTCCATACAGCAGTGAAGAAAATTATTACAATTTCGACTCATTCTGCGACCCCCACAACCCCATTACCTTTCTTCCACCAAATCCCCTCTGCTCCTTCGTTCCCCCCTTTATTCTCTCTACCACCCCTGAGACACAATACACATCTACAAGTACACAGTCACACACACATTCGTACATAGGGAAAAGGTACACATAGATGTGAACACACACACACACACACACACACACACACACACACACACACACACACACACACTTACTTCTCTGGTTTGTGTTGGGGGTTATCAGTTTGACACAGGGCACTGTGATTATGTATTTTCTGTGCTCCAGTCAGAGGGAGGAGATAAGGGGCCGGCAGACTACAGCAAAGCCAGACACCACTCATCCTACATGGGGAGGGAGCAGTGGAGTGCTGGGTGTGGAGGTGACAGTGGGTGAAGACCTGCATCTTAACCTTTTTGTGTTTCACCACTTTAAAACCTCTTTTCCAGCCTGTGTACATGGCAATTTGTTTTAAAAAAAAGGCAAAAAAAAAAAAAAAAAAGAGCAATAAATAACAATATTTTTCTTGTTATTCATCGGCTGTGAAACCAAATTTGAACTCAGGATGTTGCAAGTACATACTGCTCCACTAAGCCACCGGGATTGATAGAACATATGATTCTGGTTATGAAATTAAATAGCTTCCCTGTCATAAACCAGACTGTTTTATTTGCTCATAAACACACAAAAAGAATGGGGTACTGCCCACAGTCCAATTCTGTCAAATTTAGAGAGCATTTATCAAAGGTCCAGACTTTTTTTGGAGAAGAACAACAAAACCACTGGAGCGGCACGGCTGAATTAATTTACAAGGCCCCAAATTAGGACCAGAAACATCCAAGTTCTGCACATCAGAGAGACAACACATAGCCATTACAGTCTCCAAATATACCTCTTTTCATCTCTGACACATTTTTCAACAGTCTCTCCATTTGTTATGTCTTTGGCCTCCTCTGTTTCTCCCAAGGGTGGGAACTTTCACACACACAAAAAAGGCATTTTGAGGCCCACAGTGTCCTAGGGCAGTGATAGGCTGATGTATAAGGAGGGGCATTGTGGGTAGGCATGACAAGCAAAGGGAAGCCATCAGTGGGACATCTAAGGCTGAGGGAATGAAGGCTCTCTGGCACCCAGAGCTGCTCTCAAACACTAGCTCTCTGATAGAGCCGACCTTGGACTTAATCACTACCAGAAGAAAAGAGCACCACTTGACAGGAAGATGGAGAGACAGAGGGAGGGAGAGTGTGTGTGTGTGTGTGTGTGTGTGTGTGTGTGTGTGTGTGTGTGTGAGTGAGAGAGAGAGAGAGAGAGAGAGAAAGAGAAAGAGAGAGAAAGACAGAGAGAGACAAAAAGACAAAAACACATGGACCACAAGAATAAAAGAGAGAGAAAAAAAGAGATACATACAGAGGATGACAGTGACTAAACTCAGAAAGAGATTGGACAGTGAAAGAGACTCAACAGGTAAATGGTAACAAAACTGTGCAAAGAGTTGGATAATGACTGCTGCTGGCTGGCTTTGAAAAAAAAAAAAAAAGAAAAGTGCAGCAACAACAGTGTGACCAAAGCTGCACGAGAGGAGACAGCACGGAAAATACTGTATGTTCTCCACTTCTGAAATACAAATAAATCCATTTCGTCAAGGCACCAAACACACACAAACACACGCACGCACACACACACACGCACGCACGCACGCACGCACGCACGCACGCACGCACGCACACACACACACACACAGACACACATCTGAAGAACGAGGGTTACACTCACACTGGCTGATCGAAGCCTTCCATCCTTTTTAATAACGCCCAGCTCCTAGACACACACAAACAAACACATACACACACTAAAATCTATTGTGCTTCCACCTCTGTGGCCTGTCACCGGCTTGACTCAAGGGTGAACCCTCTGAAAGTGAATCTCATACAAACACACACATATACAGTATATATAAGAGTTCTTCCATTGGCTGCTGAGGGAGGGCAACCAAATCACACTGAGAGCTCTGGGACACCCACAAAGCCTCCATCCCACAGCGCTCTTTATCCATTACACAGCCTTACGATGTGACAAGCCTCATCAATAAAAATATCATTATAATGTCAAGAGCTTAGTGCCAGATTCATTCCAAAAACCGACCATAAATAAAAATTTACATTATATCCCTGGCAAAGCAACACAAAAGACCACATCAGGCGCGCATTTGCTCTTCAAATCATCACAGTTTTTGTTCTGGCATTTGAAGCTGTATGTAATGCTTGATGCCCAAGGAGTAAGGAGTGTGTTGGAAAGCTTGTTTTCGATTAGCAGGCTTTACACCCTCAGCCAGCAGAAATCTTGATTTTGCCTTTCAGCTGCTAACAAGATGATGATTTATCAAACGGCGCCCAGCTACAAATATTGAGTTGTGTTGCACACCACAGAGGAACCGCGCGGCTCCCGTAGGACTGAAACACTGCAAAACCATTAGACGAGCATAAAAGCCACAGCTTTACAGTTACTCTACAGACCATCTGCATTGAACTCATCACCATGGGTGGCCCAGTTCAACCATCGGCTCACTTGATTAAGAAAATACGATTTCAATTGATCTCCTCAAACCCTAATATGTGAGGAGTCGGTATAAAAAAGACTATCAACCTGAAATGAGTGTGTCATATGAGAGAAGTTAATAAAAGTAATGGATTTTCCCTTTTTTCTGGATGATAGCTAGGTTGCAAGTGAGGGGGCCGGGAAGATTATCAGAGAGAGAGAGAGACAAATCGAGGAAGAAAAGAAGTGGGAGGGAGTGTGTGATAATCAAACAAGAGAGGAGCTCTGCAGTCCTGGAATTGCATGCAGGTCCACGGAGTCATCAGAAATGCAACGATTCTAAACGCGAGAATATGATTTTCAATCGACACTGGATGGGACCAAGTGGGAATGAATGAGAGGAGGAATCAACTGCTAAACGAGATAATTACTGTCAGAGATTATAGCGAGACAGAGAGAGAGAGGCAGGAGAGAGAGGGAGGACAGAAAGAGATGAATCACAGACATGATGGCTATGACAGGAACAAAGAGAGAGATGATCTGACTCTAAATCTGTACAGACAGGCTGTGGTCAGAGTGTTATCCCTGAAACATTTCCATCGCATCACGATTCATAAATTACCATCACACCGGTGCCAGAAACATCAACTACCCTCAAAAAAAAAAAAAAAAGAGTATTTTTAAGTGGTTATTTTGATTTGATCTTGTCATCACCCCTTCACCGTACTTTAGCAGTCGATGTAAAAATTAATCTTCATGCAAATCTGATTTGGACAGCAAGAAAAACCATAATTAAATTTGGGATTTCCAAAAATGCTCAATTAGTTAAAGATGGCTACAGTATTTTCAAGGCCAATAGCGATTTGAGAATTTAGAAAATCAAATAAGAATATATCACATGATTAGATTTTTTACATAAACTCAAACATTTTTTTATCCTTTGGAAAGAAACTTCAGACATATTTTTCTGACATCCAGTGGTTTAACTTTTTGCAGTGATGTAGAAGTTTACTACAGGGTGTGTCAGTCCACTGTGGCCTCACTGCTGTGTGTGGTTACAGATGCAACACTGTACATCTCTCACCACACACACAAACGCACACACATCAGTGATTCTGGGTGTGCTCAGAGGTAAAATCAGACCTGGAACCTGCAACGAGTGAGAGCAGTGAATCGCTGTCTCTTCGCCTGGTGTTAAGTTACTCTTTCAGAGTCTTTCAGAAAGACCTGTCACCAAGATATTTACTGAATCGGACACTTTGCAGTCGAAAAATGAACTTGCACCATCAGTGCTCAGACAAACTATGTAATGGTGACACCTGATATATAATTTTGTCCTTTCTGTGCTCCAGTTTTATTGGTACTTATTGCCAGACATATGAACTGATACAAATTCAGCAGCTATAAACTAATCAGGCAAATTCTCATAACCTTGATAAAAAATCATGTGAAAAAAAAGTTCAGTTGAGACAAAACTGCATCTTTAAAAAAAAAACATAAATATTATCAGAATTATGAACTTGCTCATCTGAACTCCTAAAATTTCACCTTGGTTAATACTGTAATAAATAATAATGAGGTGTGCTAGACTGTGCGTGTGGGCGGATGTGTATGCGTCCACCTCCAGGTATGCTAATGCTGTTATGACTGGCTGGCTTCATTACTGTCTGTCTACAACACCATGGCCAAGGTCAGTGGAAGCTGCAGAGATGATAGGGGGCCAAAAGAATGAGCACAAATTAATCTGCTGTTTAATCTAATAATGCAGCATGGCATCGGGTGTCTAAGTCCTATTAACACAACTGTAATTGCATTTGAGGAGGAATGGGCGCAAGCAGGTCCACAAGGGTACGTTCACACTCGCATGTGCACCTAAGTACATCAAACCCAAATCAAATTGTATTTCACAAGCACCCATAGGTGCGGACATACCATACTCTCTCTCACACACACACACACACACACACACACACACACACACACACACACACACACACACACACACACACACACACACACACACACACACACACACACACACTCATAAAGTCTAGATGGACGTCATGTTAGGAGAAATAAATGAGGAGAAAAACTAGGTGCAGTATTTCAATTCAAGCTATCACCAAGTGAGTGCATGTGTGTCCATGTTTATATGGCATGGAACATCTTTAACCACGGAGCCCTGCTCATTAGCATGGTAATATCCAAACAGCAGGGTGAAGTCAGAACAGCAGCGTATTATTAGGATTCATCTCATTAGGCTTTCATGAGATTTAAAAGTTAAGACAAAATAACTTCAGAACTAAGTCTGAGATAAAAAACACAGCGAGGTCCTGAGTTTACTCTCCAAAAGTTAAATTTCCCCCCTGGAGACAATGCATGGCCTGCAGCAACATGGAGAGCTGGCCTACAGTAACAGGATTAGACAAAAAAAAACTTAGTCACACTAAAACTTCTGTTGGCATTTACTGATGCAAGTAATTACTTCAAAAAGGTTAAGCTGTTGACTGAAATTAACCTTCTTTCAACTGTGCTGCAGGAAGTGCGCTATCTTCGATTTTACTGTAAGTAAACACACAACTTGAGTTCCTACAACAGGTCGCGGCTGAGGATTAAAGGTAAACTATCATAATGCAAATCAAAAGATTTTTGCATGGTACTTACCGCAGTAAGGTGGATGACTCCCTGAGAGGTCACAGGGCATCCCATGAAGCCAACGAACTGCAGCTCAGGACAATGCTCTGCAACAGCCTGCACAGACCGATCAGTGACCTGGACATCAGAATAGAATAGAATAGAATAGAATAGAATAGAATATAATGGAATAGAATGGAATGGAATGGAATAGAAAGGGGAACAGAGGAAGAGAGAGATTACATTGGTTTCATTCATTCACTTTTCAACAGTTAAATATGTTTCATTCATTTCCATTTCCAGGATCAAGATAAGACATTCATGGTGGAAAGACATGAAGTGGACTTCATGTAAGAGTAAGATTATTTCTCAAAGCTAGTGTGTGCAGACAGGTGCTGTCAAATTCAAGCCAAATCGTCCACTCCATCTGTGCAGAGGGTCAGGCGTGTTTTGTGTTCGAGGAACAGCAGAGGAAAGGAGTGAGAGAAGGAGGATCACAGAAGGAGAGGAGGAGGAGGACAACGGGCAAAACAGCTAAAAGTGTGCGCCTGCCAAGCAGCGTGGGCGTCGACTTATGATGGATGGACTGCTCCCCATCATTCACCCAGCCGTCTACTAACAGCTCCTAATGGATCAGAGATCAATAGGGAAGCAGGACATTTCCACCAGCTTCCACTGTAGTCATCAATAGGGGTATTGATAGCTACTTCACCTCCCTCGCCACACTCAACACTGCAACAATATGTGGGAGATTGTTTGTCCTCTCTGTAGGCTTGCTCAGTGCTTCCTCAAACTCTTCATCAATCACAAAGGCAAAATAAGATGAGAAGAGGGAAGAAGGGAGAGAGAGAATTGGCTCTAGACTGTGATTAACTGGGAAAAGAACAAAAAACAAACATCAAAGAACATTAGAGAACAAAAATCCCTTTTTTTAAGTATCGCTGTCTAGATTTTCAGTGTGTCTTTATGAAACAAGTCAGGCAAAAATATGTTTAAAATCATGCAAAAGCATGTCAGCTAGTGATGGATACATACAAACACACAAACGTTTCCTTATCAGCCTAAACATATTTGAAAAAAGTGCACTTAGACTGAAATCTAATTCTGACATGTTTGGAAAAGCAAATGAAAAGTATGTTGGAATTTTGATGTTTAATATGAAAAACTGAGACGAGAAATTTGGAAGAAACACTTAATACGCCTGGAGCTTAGCATAATACACTGGCATAGTTAGTTGTTTTCTCAGACAAATTTACATTATATTTGAAATACATCAAATTTCAGTGCAGTTTTTGAGAGGTAGAAAAGGTGAAGGGAACTCAGTATATTGAATTTACAATTACACACGCATTAGTTGTGTTGATGGCCTTACCATCAACTTCTGGAAATGTCATCAGCGGCTCCTCAGATTAATAAAGACTGAGCCAAAGGAACACTAAGGAAAAGCATTTCCTTATTCAATCTAATGCAAAACGCAAAAATGATGATTCTGGTCAGTCTGACAATTCTTAGTCATAATGCGGGAAGGTTTCCAAACACTACATCAACCACTGCTTCTCCCGAGGCACTGTCTTTACTGCACGATTGACAAGATAATTAATTGGCCAGTTAGACTGCAAAGAGTGGTGATTTGCCGATGGAGCTGCTGTATTGAGTCGTGCAACAATAGAAACGTTGCACAGCTACAGATAGGAGGTGACTGCAGAAAGAAGCATCCTCAAAACTGTAATGGCTGCCTAACCAATGTTTTATAATCTATGATCTTGGCTTTTCAAACTTGTACATTTGGGTTTGGAAATTGTAAATTCTCTATTAAATGTTTTCAGGTTTAATCCTTTAAAGACTGAACATTCGTTTTTCTGAGTGGTGTGATTTTATACACAGACAGGAAAGAAAGGATAGAGGGCAGGACATTTAAGTTTTGACTAGTCAGTACATATGCACGCCTCTATCTTGTTGCGTTTGCTGTCAATCTCACCTGTTGCGTCTGCCCTAGCTGGCTCTCCCACAGCAGCATGTTGGCTGCTGTCCTCCTCCTCCTCCTCCTCCTCTCCTACATCTCTCTCCTCATTAGCTACAGCTATCCCTTCCTGACCCTCTCTCGCTACTTCAGCGGCCACAGCAGCACTGGTTGTAGCCTGGAAATATAACAAATTAATTGGGATAGCTAATCACACTGGTCAGACTTCAGCTTTCCCCACGTGTGTTGATTAAGTTTCTAGACACTCTTTTTTGCTAATACCTCTGGTCCAGACTGTCTCTGCGCCTCCTCCGTATGAGCCCCCTTTGAGGCTGAAAATATTTTTTTTTTCAGTATTCATGTGGATTGAGGGAGCAAACATTCAGCGTCAGAGTTAAAGGATTAACATTAATGTTATCCACTTGCACGAGCAGTCGACACTGACTTGCAGCTATGTACAGTCGTCTTCTCTGAAAGGAAAAGCAAACAGCAAGCTGTTCACAGACGGGTGCATTGTCAATGTGTATTTGTGTGTGTGTGTGTGTGTGTGTGTGTGTCAGAAAGAGAGAGAGAGAGAGAGAGAGAGAGAAAGAGAGAGAGAGAGAGAGAGAGAGAGAGAGAGAGAGAGAGAGAGATCTGACTGGCCAAGTGTTTTGACTGCACAATTTTCTCATGAACAGTGGGGGGTGGGGGGTGGGGGGGTATCAGATGACAAGTTATGTAAATATGTATAAATTGTATTGTCAGGGATATAAGTCAGGAAGTAAAGTGTCCTATTTGATCCTACTTAAAGGTCAACCATAGACCTTAGCATAGGCCCCCATCTGTACCCTTTGATCTCACCCCCCGACCACCACCCCACTCCCTGACGGCGCGCCTGTGAGTGCATCTCTGTTGCATGGCACTATGCTTAAGCCATGCCCTTTTGGCGCTCTGTCCAGTAACGCTGATTAAACCACGAAGTCTTGCACTTTACTGATCACTATACTTTACCATATACCCTTCACTCACACCCTTAAACTTAATCACACCTCTGTCACTCGAAGTTTGCCTCTCCCCTTTCCAGGGCTACCTTAAAGGTTACTCGGTCGAGGATGAGGAAGATGGAAAACCCAGAGAAAAGGCAAGGGGAAAGGGAGGTCACAAAAAGAAAGAATAAGGTGTCCATTTATCTTTCACCAAGTCACATACAGTGTGGCTTATCTGGGTAAAACACCTCCGATAACTCAAGTGAAGTTCAAAAGTATGTCTCTCACCTTATCGGAAAGGAGCCAAAGTGCTTGTAAAGTGCAAAATGCTTCATAAAAGAATGTGACTGCAGAGGATTTCCAGTCACAGGTGAGGAATAGTTCAAGAAATAAGTTTAGAGGTTAAAATTTAACAATGAACAAAATGATTAGGAAAGATGTCGGCAAACATAGTTTTATACCCTCTGACACGAAAGGTGTATCTACCTGCCCTAATTGACATGTGCCCTCAATATCAAGCCGTTCATTATATAATCTCTTAAACATCAGAAAACTAATGCTGAAGCGGGCTGTCAACTAGGCCGGGATGATACAGAGGAAATAGCGGATTGTCAGTAAAGTATCAGTATAAAAATAAATAAAACTTATCACCCAAAACAGAACTGTACATGCACAGTTGTGTGTACATGGTGTAGCACTTCACTATACTTATATATACTATACTACTATAGAACACATTATATAGAACACAGCTTCTTGAGAGCAATCAATAACTAGATGCACCTTAAAATTCTGCACCTCAGGTTTGGACCCACCATACCAGCAATCACCACGTGCTGCAGTCAGAAAAGATTAACTGAAGGTGAGTCAGCGCTCCCACTCAGAGACACTGATGCATATGGAACCTGATCTGCAGGGCCAGGTGGAGACAGGGGGGAGACTAGAGCGGAGATGTCTTTTTGAGTATAAAACTTGAAAATAAAAAAAGTAAAAAAAAAGACCCCAGAAGGACCAGCCTGAGCTGAGCAGCTGGCAGGTGAAGTGAGCTGGCCAGAGCTCCCCCAACACAGCCTCTGCCAAAAAACCATCAAGGAAAACATTTTCAGGTTGACTACCAGCAAAATCAAAACGCTACACACCGCCGTGATCCTTAAATCACAATCATCTGCAAGAGAAGAGCACGAATCACAGCAGAGGCCACCTCCAGACTTTCTTTCATACCAGTGTTTGTGCTCCAAGAGCGTGTGGGTGCAGTTCAGTGTGTGTGTGTGTGTGTGTGTGTGTGTGTGTGTGTGTGTATGAAAGCAGAAGAGACAAAAAGAAAGAGAGCAGGTTACACAAGGTAACTCTCAGCAGGTGAGAAGGGAGACATAAGAGAAAAAAAGTAAAATCCCAGCAGAGCAGAACAAGCCAGGAGGGCATGTACCATATCAGATTAAGCCTGTGTATATGTGTGTGTGTGTGTGTGTGTGTGTGTGTGTGTGTGTGTGTGTGTGTGTCTGTGTGTGAGTAAGACCATATGGGTTTGTAGCTAAGATTTGTCTCCAACCCACAAACACAAAAACCCGTCCCAAATTTCTCTTTGCTTCCCCCTCTTCCCCCTCAACCTTTCATGGACTTTGATTTAAAAACATGAAAAGAGCCATGGCAGAGCTTTGGAGAAGAAGTGGCTAGCCAAGAGAGGCCTTAAAGCCTTTTAGAAGGGATCTGGTTTAATGGTCTCTGGGTGAAGGAGGTAAGGAAAGCAGGAAAAAAAAAAAAAATAGTGGGCTGGAATGGTGGAAATGCTGCAGTCATAAAGATAGCCTTTGTGTGTGTGTGTGTGTGTGTGTGTGTGTGTGTGTGTGTGTGTGTGTGTGTGTGTGTGTGTGTTTTAAAGAGCTGGAAGGTAATTGTTGAGAGTGCTGTGCTAGCAAAAAGGGGTAGTGCTATATGTGAGTGTGTGGTTTTCGTCTGGCGGCCTGTTCTTACAAAACGCTGGGGCAGCACCCAGGGGCCACTTCTCATCCAATAAGGGCATTTAAGCTTGTCAATATCGTCTATCATACGACTCATTTGACTCCATCAAACACACAGGCAAAAGAGATGGAAACGCAGGAAGACCAGAGCAGATTGCAGTTCATCCCTTTCATCCCTCCCTCCCACTGAAGTTCTACATTCCTCCATTATTTAAAACAAGCCGATTCTCAGCAACAAAAACAACACAGCAAGAATACTCCCTCCCGTTTGTCCTTTCTTTTATTTTTTCCTTTATGCATATTTCACAAACACACACACACAAGTAAAGTCAGTTTAGGGAGTGTGTGGAGGGCAGGCGCACTTATCTATGTTTGAAACTCTGACAACGATACACAATCACGCATAAAAAAAAAAAAAACGGATAGATCCCACACACATACACAATAATAAAAATACACTTAGTTGCCAGGAAAAGGTAAAAGGTAGCAGAAGTTAAAGCTTGTTCTCTCATCGCCAGCTGGAGCTAGACTGGCGATCCAGCTGTGCCTGGAAGGTGACAAGCCAGAAAACTCAGAGACAGAGAAAAGAAACACATGCAGAGTTGTGTTTTACTGTTTGCCAGCAACTGCACAACTGTCACTCAAACAAGAGTTGGCAGCATCATTATGGATTCACCAAACGTTCAACAACACGGAGAATTTTGTCATCTGGACCATGGAAAGGATGCTGCAAAGATCATTTATCATGCTCACAATCATCATCATTTTATAGTTATTTATTCATTTATTTCTACATTTGAACAGCTTTATTTTTTTAGTTGCTGCAATGTGGTATTAAGTGGGAAGCTGAAACACACTGTTCAATCTTCTCAGTGTCCAAACTCATTGATACACAGTTATTGAGAGGGTGCCCACCTGATGACTGCATGGACCCCCCATTCTTTCTCATACTTAGCAGGCAGTCAAACCAGAGACAGCCCTGCTTTAAAACAATGTCATGTCCCTGCTGTGCCAGTTACTGCTGGGACAATGAAATGAAAGGTTCTTGGGTTTGGGGGCAGAGAATCTACCAAAATTGGATGTGCATAAATTAATTTTCAAAAAAGATCCAATGGGGCAGCTGAGAGCAGCCAGACCCAACCCAAAGATAACCTAAGCACAGCCACAGTGAAAAAGAGCAGCAATATAATAACTCCGGTCCCCTGTACCTGAAGACATCTAGTTTGAAGTCTTATCAGGCACCAAAGCACTGCACAGGAGTTTGTAATACTATGAGACAGGATTTAACAACTCTGGAAAGTTATCACCGTGGCAATCATGTGCTTGAATGTTTTTGATTGACCGAACGCAGAACCTCTTCCTGGAAGATGTTGCATAGCAATTTTGCGTTTCTTTACCGGAGCTCCCTGCCAACGCAGTGGTGTTTTATTTCACGCAGTACTGTTGTGTGTCTGAACGCAGACTTTGTGAAAGCTCTCCGTCACCAAAATCATTTCACTGATTTCCAATATTACCCATAAATAAGGACACCAACTGCAGGCCTGCAAGGTACAAATTTAAGCGGGACAATTTTCATCAAAGTTCTGTCTTTCCAAGGTAATCATTTTCTCCATAAATACTCTCTTCTGGGTGACACTGCAGTGGCTTCATCACAGTCTTGTAATACAAACACACACACACACACATCAAACTTTGTCTCTTTTTAAAGAGCTCAGATGGGCTGTATTGACGCGAAGGACTGGTGATCTGGCAAAAATCTAAATTAATACTTATCATCCTCTGTAATATCTGATGCCTGGAGACAAAAGCAACACAGAAAGTCATAAAGTTTTACTACGGCGAGGGAGAGTCTCTTTACTGTGCTGTCTCCGTTCTGATGAGCAGGCTCTGTGCGCTAAGTGCAGGGCGGGTTCGCTTGGAGCTGTGCATGTGTATTGATCTGCAACTAAAGCTTTAGCAAAAGCTGGTTCACATTTAGGTCTACAGAGAAACAAAGATATGTGCATGCTTTTTTTTTTTTTTCACATACAGACATGAAAACCTCCACACAGGCATACAGGAAGACACATGCAGCACACACCCAGGCCAAGTACACAGTTGAGTCTAGACAGATGTGAGGTTCCTGGTCTCCAGCTATCCAGTGTGATGTTTTCCTTGGCTAAACAGTGGGACTAGTCATATTTATGAGATGTGATGAGACAGGAACACAGGATGGATCACAGTGAGAGACAAGGGAAAAGGAGAGGGAGGGGGAGGGGGAGGAGGGGGTGACGGGGAATGAGAGATTTGCAATCTTTTTATGTTAACATAATGTAGCTTCTAGTCTGCAGTGTATTGCTTTGGCAAGCTTGACTGCTTCTTTCATGCCTGTAAATCCTGTCTGAATATGGATGTGACAGACAGGCAGTGAGAAAGATGGAGAGGTGGTGTGACAGGCCAAACAAGCCATGAGTGTGTGTGTCTGTGTGCGTGTGTCTCTGTGTGAAGGTGTGTATGTGTGTGTGGGTGTGCAGGGGAGTACGTGAATATGAGAGCAATCTGATCTTATTAGAGGCCTGACGGGATGAGGAGCTTTGATGAGAGCTCTGAATCACCACCATCTAATCAATCAGTCTAATTAACCAAGCTTTATGAACACTGGGCCGAGCTGAGAAAGAATCCACCGACACACAGATTAATAATGATTACTGAATACACTACAACACATTCTATTAACAATCCATCTTCTTGCCTATCCAGCAGCTTTGCATGCGAAGTTGCAAGAACTGCTTTGAAATGTAATAGAGGTTCTTCTGTCTCCATCACGTCTTCAAAGTAAATGAAATGATATTCTCAAGAATTCATTTTTATTTAATGAACCGTAAACCTCTCAAAGTGACTCAGTGTGTTGTTTTCATTATATAGTGGTGCTACATTCATGTCCAAATGGGTCTGCAATCTTAATTTAATATGCAGACATGGCGGACACGATTAAACCCCTCAGTGGTAGACGGTTTAAATGTTCAGTCACAAGTCATTTTTGTTTACGCTCAAACTTAAGGTGAAGACAGGACAGGCTGCTGTTTGACGCCCACTCATGCCCTCACAGAAGAGTCTCAATGTGGAAGTCAGGTCACAACAGAAGGATAGGCAGTGTGTGTGTGTGTGTGTGTGTGTGTGTGTGTGTGTGTGTGTGTGTGTTGTCAAGTCCTCACACTAAGCAGACCTTTAACCACCACCAGGGGTCTTCATGTTTGTGTGGTGTTGATGTGATCTGCTGCTGGGCAACACCGGGCATCAACTGTCAGCAATGACATAAACACTCCCTGACCACTTGACTACCCATGATGCCGTGCTGCGGACAGTCGGTTTTTTGTTTGCGTAAACGAAAAGCATCTGTGTGTCTTTCTCTGTCTCTTTCCCTCTCTCTCTCTCTGAGGGTTTAGTGTAAGCAGCCAACACATCTGCCACTCTCTCACTGTCTTCTTCCCTTTCTTAACCTCTGTCCTGCTCATTATTTTGAGCTGGAAAACTGTTGGCGAATCACAGCACGGTCAAAAGGTCAGCGTGTGATACAAAGAACGCAGGCGGCCACGCTCTCACACTATTAATACAGACAAGCAGCTCACTGGGGACAAGCACAGGCAAATCAAGTGGTGTCTTTTTCTCAAACAAGAACTTTCCTTTAAAAAAACAGTGTCGTAGTTTTAGTTTTGTGTTAAGTTAAATTTTGAGGGAATTGTCACTGGAACGATCTGTTGACCAACAGAAAAATAATCACCAAATCAAACCACCAAACATTTGCAGCTTCTACCATGTTGGTCGCAGAAAATGATCAATTTTGATACGTTACCTTGGGCTAGAGGAAAATGTGCTCTTTTTTCCTCTTTTTTCTGACATTTTATGCAAAAAACGATTAATTGTTAATGTAAATAACCATTAGTCACAGCGCTAATTGTAATGTTTGACAAAAGGTTGACATTTAAAATGGAAAGTGATTGTATCTGGGGACACTGGTGGTGCAGTCAAATATGCTTTAAACAGACAACTAATCCGCAATAATTTTGATAATTGTTATGTCATTTATGAGACCAAAATGCCAAATAGTTTTCAGCTTTTCAATGTGCTGAATTATTGCATTTCTCTGTTTTGTCAATGAAATATCTTTTTTTTAGCCTATTGATGGGCAAAACAAGATATTTGTTCGTGCTCTGGGAAGTTCTTAGGAGCATTTTTCACTATTTTCTTACGTTTTATAGCGTGAACAATTCATCAAAAATATTAATCAGCACACTAATCGACAATAGAAATACATAACTGTTAATTGCAGCCCTTGTATAAATGTGTACTAAAGCAAAGTAATGAGTTCCAGTCTGCCTTAGTAGGAGTATGTTCATCCACTTTCACCAACTACCACCTAGCCCGACATTCTTCATATCTCTCCACTGTACAAAAAGGGCCATAAAGTTATTTGAAAAGCACACTGTATATTTTTCAAAAATCGAAGCCAGCTCTGAAAGATGACTAAGTTTGAAAAATGAAACTCCCGGGATCAATAGGTCCACTTTTCTCCAGCTGTGGCCATCTCAGACACACTTGGGGGGGGGCAAAAAAAAAAAATCCATGAAAAACTTGCCCTATGCTTTTCACATATCTCACAAAAAAAGTAAATGCTACCTACTTAGCAGAAATAATTCTGTAGCCCGCACAAAGAAAGCATTTTATGCATTTTTATCGGAGATCGATTAATGTGCTATCTCCACATATCCACAGCACACACCTCTGTCTCGCTCTCTCACACAAACTTGTCAAGCCATCTTGTCTTGCTCTATCGATGTCAGCAGCCTTGATGATGCCAGGGAGGACTGAAATCTGCATGGGTGATCGCCAAAGTGATTGATCGCTTCACTTGTCTGCACGCTCCACTCTCAACTGAAAATTACCTGTCATTTATTCAGTGGCTTAAGCCCTCAGTTCCCTCAAGAGTTTCATACACTGTCTTTTATCATGAAGTGGCTGTGTGCACATGTAATTGTACATATGTGTGTTTGTGGTGGCAGGGGGTGAGTGTTGGCTTCCGGAGACCCCTACATAGCATGAGATGAAGAAGAGGTTTTGTTCCTCTGCCTCCTTCCCCTTAGGATCAATAGTGCTTTGTTGCGTGTCAGACGGAAATCAGAAGCTACTGTGGAGGAAGCCAGAAGACATACTTTACTCCTTTAAATGCAGTCATTACACCACATTGTCAAAACCCTCCAATGGTTCTCTTGAGGTTTCAAATCCCAGTGTGTTCTTTTCCCAAGCAACATATCAATGGCTCTTTGTTGCATGTCAGACAGAAATCAGAAGCTACTGTGGAGGGAGCCAAAAGACACATTTTACTCCTTTAAATGCAAAGTGGTAGCTGTCATTTCACCACATTGTCAAAGCCCTCGAACACCTCTCTTGAGTTTTTTAAAATCCCAGTGTGTTCTTTTCGCGAGCACATATTCACTGAAGGGCTCATCCTCAGTGTCAACTTGCCATACTAGTTCAATGGCTCTGTGCTTTATAGTGCGAGGCCTCGGGCTGATTTGTGCTATAGAGCAATGAAAAGTGAAGGCTAAATTTCATCACTGTGATGGTCCACGTTTCCGCGTAACGTCATCTCTGAAAGCAAAAAGTTCTGCAGTATTTATAGTATAATAATAGTTCAGCCAGTAGAAGAAGCACAGACAGGTTGTACTCAATAACCATGTTGCAAAATAACTGCAAAATACACCATTTCAAACTCCCTATTCTTTTTACCCTCTTTCGGGGAAGCCAGAAAAAATGCATTATTGGAAATGCTACTTCTAAACCCATTCACTCTGCCTAGAGCAAGCCATCAATTTTCTAACTTGCCCTTCAGCTTGTGTTGCTGAACAACACTACGTACAGACACAGACACAGACACACACACACACACACACACACACACACACACACACACACACACACACACACACACACAGAAAAGCATTTGCATACACTCGTCAACTGCTAAAAGCTGGACTATTGAAGATGGTGAATTTGTGTTTTTAGCCTATCACATGGGAAAGTGCAACTACATAAGGATTGACATTTCTAATGTTTGATTTGGAATGTAAACTAAAAAGTCTAAAAAAAATCTATGTCAGAAAGGCCCTGGTTTTAAAAGAAAAATGGTAATGTATAAACTCTTTCACTAAATCAGTTAGTTTCTCACTGTTATCTTTCACGTGTGATTTGAAAATTGAAGTTGACAGCAATGGGAACAGCAGTTGAGTGCTTCAACACTTTACAGTTGTCTGTTCAGCAATTTAACTTCAAGATAAATATTGAAGTTTCTAACTACGCTTGTTGATGAGTATCTTTAAATACAAATTAGTATCCTGATTTTACTAATATTTGGGATACAACATGTACATGAACCACGGAGAAGCCTTGTTATTCATATTCCTGTTTTAATGCTTCAGATATTATCCAGATTTCAGATCATCTGTGTCAGTGCAGGGTTTTTTTCATTGACCGCTCCAAATCCAGCAAATCTGTCATTTCTGTACCGATTGAGTTTAACAATTAAAAGCAGTTTGGTTTCTGACTGCCTGGACTCTGCAGCAGATACCCCTCTGCTGGACTTAGCTTCTCTATCTCATAGTAAGTAATGGAAATGAGAGCAGTAATAAAACTAATCATTACCATTCTCACGTTCTCTTTTATTTGAGCTTTTCTTTTTTTTAATTCACATTGTTAATCATAATCTTTTGTGACGCAGAGTAAAGTAATTTGAGTTGAGGACGCACTTGCAGACATGGCAGAGGATGAGCAGAAGTAACGCCGGTAAGGTATTTACATGTCACAGTATCCCACTCCAGTCGGCATATACAGGTTTCTCAAAACAGAAGTGAAGGCATATCCAGATTTCTTAAAGTAGCATATGGTGTTTAGATGGACATAACAAAATCCGAATACTCCAAAAACCCAAACGTAACAGGGAGACTTGTGTGCATGTAAATGCAATCTTTGATAGAAAAATAGCACACCAATGCCTCCCATGTGCTTTTTTCACAAAAAAACTGGAACCCACCAAGAGAGTTTCTGAACCTCTTAACCCTTTTCTGTTCCCTTAGTAACTGCCCAGGACGATCTATCAGGTCGGACCTGAAATTGACTTTTAACACTTTGAGCTTTACTTAGATCAGTTTTATGTCTTAAACTAATGATGAAAAATGGGACTTAAAGAGGCCAATTTGACCATGGACCTGGACCAGAATGACAGGCTGCTGTGGTGGCGCACCCATCGATGCCTGGCGTTACAGCTATGGCTCATATTGGATTGTTCTGTTCAGCAGTCTATGGAGGGTGCTGCCGCCTCTTCCTCTTATCGACACAGTACTAAAGGTATGGAATGGGAGCTGGCAGCGGCTGAGAGAATCACAGGACCAGCAACAAACAACTTCAATGCTCTCTCCCTCTCTCCCTCTCTCTCTCTCCCTCCCTCTCTCTCTCTCTCTCTCTCTCAGGGAAACAGAGGTTTTTTCAGAACCTTTCAGTTTCTTTGAGATGACATTGATCTCGTTGGTGGATCTTTGATGTTAATCCTCGCTAAATAAGCTATTCAGCAAATATGATAAAGCCCACAGTGGTGTGTGTGTGTGAATGTGAAAAAGCGTTTGTGAAGAGAATATATGCAACTATGCAAATAATAGGAAGATCAAGCCCTGAGCCCTCGTGTTTTACATTTTTAATCTCAATCTTAATCTTTAATCTCAGCATGGCCTTGCTGTGGGTTATCTACCATCTGCGGCTATCTGTCTAATCATGACATCATTTGTGGCTGTAACTCTGAGTGCTTCTTGTTTCTCATGTTTCAAAGATAAGCATTTCAGGTGCACTGGAGAATCTACAAAATTACAGTGGTCACAGACCACCACAGAAGAAAAGTATTTTCATTTCAAGACATGAGTTAAAATAAAGTGAATGACCACAAGCCATTAGTTGTGTCATTAATTATCACTAGTGTTTTGCTCAGGACTACAGTTTGTGACAATGTGTAACAATTAACTGATTTGTGTGTTTTAACCTATACTCTGCTGCAGAAGCTTCGCCGTGTACAGGAGTTCCTCTCAATCACCTACACAGATTTAAGTATAACCACTTTATTTAAAACTTTCATCATTTGTGTCCTGATGAAATGCCAAAAAACATGCAAGCAGAAAATATGTGTAGGAGTGGACATATTGATTCCATAGATCACCAGTCAGCACTTTAAGAAATGTCTGTTTCAAATGGCCGGTTTTATCGAAACACAATCCAACGCACTGTTGAGCAAGATCATTTCTCTGAGCTTCCTGCATGTCTTTCCACTTTTGTTTTTCTAGGGAGTTATCAACTTGTCTTCTTTCTCTTAATTTCACCATGAACAAAATTCACCGTCATCTGCAATGTCCACACTCCGGTTCACTTTGAAGAGACACCTCCACTGCTCTAGCTTCGTGTCAATTTAGACTAAACTAGGCTCTTGTCACACCTTCTGCAAACCATGCCCCCTGAAAAAGCATAAATGTTAGACACAGGTGCAACTTGGTCTGTGGAGCTCTCGGTTACAGTGGAAAGCTCCCAGATTAACAGGATGATCAGAGAAAGATCAGGCACACTAAGACAGCTGGAGTGGAGACAAGAGGGGAAGAGGAAGAGACCAAAGGGAAACATATTTCCTGAATACACACGGCTTTTCTGTGAAACAGAATGTCTGTTATGTGCAAAGGGAAGAGAGCCAAAAGCTCATTCCTGCAAGCCAACTTTAGCTTTACATTTGATCAATTTTTTACCATTAGTTCACATCATTAGTTTCATTCATTCATTTTGCAGACATTTGAATAGTGTTTCATTTTAATAAATCCAATGTTGAAACTATAATCTTTCTTAGTTGAAACCATCTGCCAACAGTTTGCAATGAAGGAAATCATCACAGCTGAGTTTGTTTTCCTCCTCTGTGGGTGGATTGACATATTTCAGGCTTGTACATCTTTAGGCTCCGTGACCTGATTTGAACTGTTTCCAGTACTACAGTAGGCATCCACAGTCCTTATACAGCAAAACTCCATACTTCATTCCCTCCACCTTGTCAGTGTCATGGTAGGCCAGAAAGACCCGGGGCTGGCCTTAGGATAGTGGCCTCCTCTGCCCTCATGGCCACTGGGCATGCAGCCTCTGCCTGCTAGGGCTTTATGATTAGAGCTAGAGGAGTGGTGTGGACACAGTTGACATCCAAAATAATCCGCAGGTGCACCACAAATCCACCTACACAAGGGTATCCAGGGTGTTCTGTTATGCAGATGATGGCCAGGTAAGGTGACAGTGCCCAGGGCAGGGAAATTAGAAAGTTGTTACATGTTATCGGTCTGTGCAGAGCTCATTCACAGGTTATTATTCATACTGATGGTATGAGCAGTGACAGGGACAGATGTGTGCTGTCAGAGAGATGGAGGTGTGATTCAAATAAAGAGCAAGGGGAGGACAGAGAGGCCTTTTCTGTACATTTTATGTAAGGTAGCCTCTAACCCAACTGTCCCTCACACAGGCAGAATGTAAAGAAATGTGGCAATTTATTCTCCTAAAGGCTCTGACTAGAAACCAGCTTCTTTTTTTTTTTATTTTAACGTGTGTTTAAAGGGATCATCTCACAAAAACTCAACTCGTCTGACATGCATAAACTGCCACAAAAATGCTCATTAACACGACCCCATGGTCATCACAACACTTTTCTGTGTGAAAAAACAATACTTCATCATTTCTATGGCACATTTTGCAATCTGATCACTGTCATTGATTACCAATGAGATCCATCTGGTCAATACAAACTTTAAATCAGCTGTGACTTGACACAGAACACTGGGTAAAATAGCTGTTCTACTGGTCATTATCAAACTAAATTCAACTAAGTGTCTAAGCTGCAGTGCAGCAGTGAATGTGTCACTCGATGTTTGAGTTTGACTGGTTTCACTATTTGTCTCCTTTTTTGCAAACTTGCAAAAAACTAAAAAGGTTTTCTTTCCTCCCAACATGCAGCTCTCTCTGATCTCTCTCCCTCTCTACCCCAACTATGGATGAGGTGCCACTAACAGATTCACACAAGGCAGAGTGTGAAAAGGAAAGAACAAGGGAGATAATGATAAAGAAGATAGGGTGTCCAATATTATAACAACAGTTTCTAATACAAAACAAAGGTAGGGACATTGGTAGCAGCCGACTGAATTCCTACTGAAAGCTACATAGCAAAGCACTCCCTTTATTTTTCTATTTAATAAGCTGTAGAAAAGTAGACCATTATCTTTCCCATTACTGTTCAACTGAACAATTAATGTCCAGGAGTTTAACAGGGACCCGATCCATTACCATGGCTAATAGCTATAGGAGTCCACGGTGTGTTTGTGCATACATGCATGAGACTGACTGAGACTGACCAACAGATAGAGAGAGAGAGAGAGACATCAGTGGTAAGCTAATTAGCAAAACACTATCACAGATGGCTAAAGGGTCACTGTTAAACCTTTACTCACTGCCATATTACCCACATCAATGCTAATTCCACAGGAGCTAGGTCATATGCAGCATGGCTTGCATAATAAATGTGTCTACAACAAGGCCTGGGGTAAAGGTTGTTAGAGAACCATTGTTCCCCCGGGTGCCATGGGATGCAACCATAGGGTGCGATGCGAGAGAATGATGGAAGGGGAAAGTACCAGAGTTTGAAATGTAAATAGAAAAAGAAAAATAGAAAAAGAAAAGTAATGAGGGGGGCAGTATGGGGAAAAAAGCTGGAGTGGAGCCATGGATTCGTCTAGACCGTAACACATGACATAAAAGAGAGGCCTCACTGGCACTGGGGCACAAAAAGTCAAGTGTTTCTTGCAACACTTCTACAGGCACAAACACTTGTTCACATACTTCATTACAACAAGCGAGCTTAGCTCTATCTCCATGTTTGAGAGATGAGAGCGTTCGCTGATAGATGTATGGTAATTTCTGGCCGAGAGCTTTCATTGCAAGACAGAACATATCAAGTACAGATTAGTCCATCTCACCCACATATATGAGCAACCACCCACACACACACACACACACACATCCAGTGAGTCACTACATGTGAATGTGCTGGCATGTGAGTGTTTGAGCTGATGCCGGCCTCGACCAGCACTCCTATGTCGTTTGGAGCCCAGCATGGAAATACCAGTGTGGCTCCCCGGGGTTTTGTTGTGAATCCAAGAAATAAAAGAACAAGACATCTCCTTTAGGGAGAAAACTCTGTTTTAACACACACACACACACACACACACACACACACATACACACACACACACACACACACATACACATACACACTGGCTGTCAACCAGCTTGTAGGTACTGAAGTAATGAACAGACAAACAAAAATGAGAATGTTGTGAGAAGAAACAGAAATAAAATACCACTAGAGCAGTGTCACTGTTGTTCTTTGAGCCATTTAAGGAATCTATGATTCCAAGTAACCTGTGGACAGACAAGAGGAATACAATCCGAACTGATCCTGTAAACTGCATATACACAGATGGGTTTCACAGACTGGGTGTTTCTCTGCCATTTATTTAATCACACCAACATGATTTGGCAAGAATAGGACATCATATACATGAAGGAATGGTTAGACATTTTGGGAAATGCTTGTTCGCCGTCTTACAGTGAATAAGTTGAGAAGATCGACATCACTCTCGTGTCTAAACACTACATATGATTTAGCTCATCTTAACATAAACACTTCCTACCAGCCTCTAAAGCTCACGTTATATCTCATTTGCTTAATGTACAGTTTACTTAATGTTTTCTAGGGTCTAATGTGCTGGACTTTCCTTGGCCGGAAGTGGTGACTTGACTTGCTGTTTAATATTCAGCATACAGACATGAGAGAGGTATTGATCTGCTCAAGTAAATCTCAGCAGGACAGCAAATAAGTATATTCACCCAAAATGTTGAACTACGCCTTTAGTAATAAAGCACTACCCCACCGTTACTGCAGTTGTTTCACTTGAACCAAGATCTCTAATCTCACAGGATTGCATTCAATCCAATGCAACACCAATGCAAGCAACAAACAAGGCTGATACATACATTTGGTCTATTAAACCACACTTTAAAGTCAGCCTTCCCTGGTAACTCTTTTGTTTGTGATCCGGACACTGTTGCTAAGGATCTGTGTAGACGTTGGGCTGCTAATTTCAAACATATTTGATATTTCAGAAAGGCTAAGATCAGTCATCTACGACTGGATCTGAGGACTTCTCACACAGACAAATCATCTGAGCAGTGAAGTCACAATTTTCTCTTAAAATGCAGAGATGAACAAAACATGGGATTAATCAGGTTTATCACCCTTTGATATAGTGGGAGCCTGGTGGACCAAGGCTGAGGAACTACTAGAGAATGTGGCTGGAAAGAGTCTTTGATAAATGGTGGATAAGTTAATCCTTTGTAATCAAAGTCTAAACAAAAACATTATTTTTGCAATTTTTTAGTTTTCTACCATGAAATTCCCCCTGAGGTCACAAAATCATTAAAATTGGTTACACTTGGTGATTTTACTTCCTTAACTTCTCTTTTTTTTGGCAATTAAAGGATACTTTTTCTTACTTGGAGTACTTGATCAGCAAGTAAAACCTGAACAGCGGGAGTAAAAATACTGAAAATATGGTTTTAACAGATATCTTCATTTTCTACTAAAACCACAGTGCAGGCTAGTGGAAGACTTATACACAGTATCACATCGAAAGAGCAACGGTATAGCTCCAGAGGTTGACATCAGCATTTATACACCCTGTGTGTGTGTCTCTTAGTGTGAGAGCACATGTGTGTGAGATTTCACATGAACACAAGGGCAAAAATAAAGAGTAACACCCATTTCAACCTGCTTCACAGATTTCCCCCTGGTAGGTCCTGCTAATGATAAAAGAAAGCAGAGGGGAGGATAAAAGAGTGGCACATTTACGGGCAGCATTAGAGGGATGCATAAAAATCTGATATTATGGGACGGCCTGCTGCAGAGTCAGCTCAGTGGGGGTCGACACAGAGATGTGCTATCTTAGGCAATCTTTGTGATATGGCAGGAGGAGAGGAGGCACAGCCAGTCCTTGGTGCATTACCGGTGGTACTCAAAAACATACAGTATCAGACACACACATAAATACAGTATCACATGAATACATACATACACACACACACACAGCTACAGTGACGCCCATTGCCATCAGCAGTAAATTATAAGGTCTGCAGTATTTCAAATCACAAGCACCTCTGTGATTTCTTTTGAGATAATCAGTCCGTCACAATCTCCAAAACCAACCAACAAAATACTGCTGAAATGATTAGGCATTTAATCAATAAGTAAAATGATGGAAAATTAACTGTGATAGATTTTGATTTGGTGGTTCCACTTTCTAAGTTTTTCTATTTTTCTGGCTTTTATTCAGTGGACAAAATTTAAAAAAAAAATGAAAATTTTAGCGCAGACAGTAGAAAATGGATATTTTATACAGTGAATTGTTAATGTACTAATAAAAATATTAATCAGCAGATTAATCAATGTTGAAAGAGGTGAAGTGATTAGTCAATTAATTGATAAATCAATTTGGTAATTAGTCAACTTAAATGGTAATCATTCTGATTAATCATTTTTCAAGCAAACACACAGAAAATTCATAGTTCCAGCTTCTCAGATGTGAATTTTTACTGCTTTTCATGGTCTTTTAAGGTAATAAACTGATTATCCTTGTGTTTTGTACCGTTATTCAAACAAAACACGCAATTTGGGGATGTAGCCTTGGGCTCTGGGAGCATGTAAGGGGCATTTTTCATATGTTCTGCCATCTTATAAAGTAAATAATTAAACAAGAAAATAGTCCTGAGATTAATCAATGATAAAAATAATCATTACTTGCCACATGAATCAAAAGACCAACAGGAGCAGCATGGTAGACTGGTGGAAATTCAAGCTGTGCTACTGCATCCCATTGACCATCAACAGTTAAAGCCACTTCCAGGCAGAACAGAAGAGAGCGGGGGAGTTAGGGGGAGGGGATACAAAAAGACAGTGAAGCATTCGAGGCCGAAAAGAAGATAAGAGCAAGAGAACACAGATAGAAAGCTGTAAATGTATTATTAACAAGCATTCCCTGCTGATTGTGGTATCAACATGTGCACAAACACACACACACACGCAGAAACCAAAGAGGCAGTGTTTGGGACTCAGCAGGCTTGGATTATAAGCAGGTTATGATTAATGCAGTGGGATAGTGGGGTTAAGACTTTGATACCCCCCACCATTCTCCTGCCCGTTTTGCTGTGAACTTCCTCAAACAGTTCACACCAGCGGAATCACACAAAAACATACTTATGACAAATGTCAAAACACACACACACACAACACACACACACACACACACACTCTCTCTCTCTCTCTCTCAGAAGACAAGAAGACAAGAGCCCGGCTTGTCTTTTGCATGGGCAGAAATCTTAATGTAGCAGACCGTACAGACTGAAACAGAGATCTGAAACATCAAACAGTCACACACACGTGATCTGCTTCTCCCGTCTCCCACGTCGGCTTTTTTTTTCTGAGGCAATCCCTTTGTGAGCCAAAGCCGGGGCATGCTGCGTATTGCCCTCAGGGAAAGACAGGCATCCAGGAATTGAACAAATGAATCCGAGCACCCAGTGATGAGCAAGTAGACAGCTGGGGTCAGCCTCCACTGGTGGCCACTGATTCACAATCCCATACCTGTCCAACACCATTAAGGCCATCGCGGACGAGCAACATCTCGAGGCAACGCGCTGCAGATGGGCAACTCTCACTGGTAGTTTTAACTTTAAATAAGCATTTTTTTTTTCTCAATCAATACATTGCTCACATCGATGCGTTTGAGTCAAACTACGAAACATTCAAAACGTCGCAGGCCCTCTTTGACGGAAAAACTGTGATGAAATGAGGAGGCACAGGTTATAGAGACCAATCAATGCAGGATTTTTAAGGAAAACACTGATTGATAGGAAATATGATATTGATATGAAGACATTTTTGATAAGGACTCCTTAAATTTGATTACAGATGTAGAAAAGATGTACCAAGCAGGATATCTTACAGTGAGAGAAATATAGTTTGGCGTTGCTGCGTTATCTGTCGTGAGTATTATGAACAAAACTAACAAACTATTTTTAGTTGTTTTTTTTGTTTTTTTTACCAAGATGAAGATGACACATTACACACAAGGGGCCAATAAAGACTTTTTGATTGTCTTTTATTGCACTTTTATTGGATTTTGATCAAATATTTGTGTCATAAAATCAGCATCTTAAAATCACATTCACGCTATTTAATGGCATCAGGTTGCAATTTGACAAAGAGAAAAACAACACTTAATATGTTGTGTGTGCCTAAACTAAAACCCCTGTGGGGAAGCCAGATTGAAGGAATGGAGTTACAGTTGACAAAAGCTGCAGTTTAAAATGAGTTTACTTCCATCTTCATCAAAGTATACAAGTATCAGTCTTTTGTTGTGCGCGACCCTAATGCTTCAAACCTTTACTAGTTGTCCAGTATTATTCATTCATGTATTTTAAGGGAAATGGCCCCGTTAACATTAGGTGCGTCCCACGTAGCCCCTTCTGAAAATATAAAGAAGAACCACAAAGGTTGAGACTTCCTGTTACAGTCAGTGACGTTTTGTTTGGCAGAAAGTTTTTCTGTCATATCTATTGATTTTACAGCTGATAATATTGCACAATGGTCTGCTAACATCCGGTGTCTTTATGACAACCTCTCAAACACTCATCACACCATTATGCTCACATTGTAGCTGACAACCTCTGTATCGATCCAGATGTTTAAAAAAAATGAATGTCAAAATTTATTAAAAGTACTAAATCTATTAGATTTAGATTTATACATTTTGATGTAAATTGAAATTACATTATTATCTGGTTTAATTCACTTCATAAGATGTGTAGTATTTTAACTAATCATTTTATAATAAGAATGAATGTGTTAATAGAAGGGACATGCCCTTTACAAGAATAGAAAATTAAGAAGAGAAAGAATGCCGAGCTGAGACAACAGAATTGTTGAATTGCCGTATTAAAAGGTCCTATTATAGAAGAAAAAGGTTTCCGTGATGGTTTTTCACCTCATGGGGAACATGGGCAGCAGAATGAAGCATGACACTGTTACAGGTGTTTACATTGAGCCTGCCACTAATGTGCCCAGTGAGACACAAAAGTATGGCAGTGTCCTGAGGAGCGTGGCTGCAATAAGCCTCCTAAGGGATAAAAATCTTTGACCCAAAACATAAAACACTGCAGACCCTAATGAGAAATAATGAAGAGTAGTCAAGGCTTATCTGTAGTCCAATCTCTGTACAT
This sequence comes from Seriola dumerili, assembly GCF_002260705.1. Lineage (NCBI taxonomy): Eukaryota > Metazoa > Chordata > Actinopteri > Carangiformes > Carangidae > Seriola > Seriola dumerili. Next base: position 4,134,003 of record NW_019174545.1, on the reverse strand, counting down.
GCTTTAGGGACAAGGCCAAGTGAAATTAAATGAAATGTAAATTAACTTTGTTGAGAGAAACCTGGACATACACTAAATTAGGAAAAAACATTCAAACCCATATTTTATTGACCTGAAGGCAACTACTGTACAAACCACCTGCTGTGTATTTTTCTGTTCATTTACATTAAACCACCATCTTCGAAGCCTTGCTTAAAAAACAGATGCTATATTTGTCCTACAACCTTAATTTCACACCCCGTTTCCTCCTTATTAGGGGCCCTTCTGGGGCTCCTAACCTCCTAATCACCATGGTAACAGGACAGACAGTGACACAGCCTCGGTCCCTCACCAGGTGTTGAGCTGATCAGAGGGAAAAAGAAAAAAAAAAAAGAGGAGAAGGAGGGAAATGAGAGGAGAGTGTGAAGTGGTGAAGTGTGGAGAAAATATGAATTATCAATGTGCCGTGAGCAAATGGAAAATTATTATTTCATGGTGATTGTCTGATGTCTGATTCTGAATTGTAATAATAAATTATTAATTCTCTCAATGAGATGCATATTTGATGAATGAAACAGAAACCACAGTTGAGGTGATTTGAGAGAAGGAATATATGGAGGAAGGTCACAGGTCATTCAAAGTACAGAAACAAGGATACACCATCTAAATGCATACCAAAAATCCATTTGAAGAATAGATTATGAAATTTAATATGCAATGAATATAAAACTAATCATGCAGAGACACTTGCAATCACTCTAAAGAAAATTAAGCTAAAAACAACTTTATTCAGACTGGAGAACATGAGGATTATTGGGGCAGAGAGACTCCTTGAGTTTAGTAGACCGAGTGAATAACCTTGAAAAGCAGCCCAGGCCATATCACTGGGGTTTTTACTGCTAATTACAGACATTGCTGAGAGCAAAGCATAATTCAAAACGCCTCTGTGACACACACGCACATGCAAAAATGCATGCGGGAACACAATGCACACCTCACACAGTACCCTCATGTGCTTTTCACCGAAAAAAAAAATAAAAAACTCCTCTCTACTCTCCACACACCGCACCCAGATAATGGATGTTCAATTTTCTTTTACAAAAAAAGTTCCAATAAGAAAGGGAGGATTTTATAAAGATTAAAAGCCTTTTAGTGTTACTTCTGCTTGAGCTGCTCCAACAATCACATCTCTGCTGAGCAGACTGCCAGGTAACAGTCTGTGACAAGGGGGGGTGGGGGGTGGGGGGGTGTCAGGGGAGGGTTGGGGGTTGTGAGGCAGAGGATGCACCAACAAGCCAATTCCTCACTCATGTTTTCATCTGTCTTTATTGCCAGTAGAGCAAATTGGAGTGCACTATATTGTTATTGAGAACAGAGAGCAAAACACATACGGGTGAGAGAAGATAAAGACAGACAGATGAGAGGGAGAGAAAGAACGAGACAATGATAAAACAGAAAGAAACAGTTTGTAACAGGCTGAAAGAATTAAGTGAGAGGAGGCAAGAGAGAGCGAAAAAAGATAAAGTCAAAGACAAAGGGAATAAAGAAAAGCCACAGCACCAGTTACCAGGGACATATTTGGGCCATTTCAGGGTCAACCCCTGGATAAAAATTACACATACGACCCTGAGATAATGTTCATAGTTCAGAGCAGGAGGAGTGAGGGTTCAGGACCTCAAATATCATTCAGGCCATAGCCAACCATGAACCACATTTTCCAGGGTACACTGTATTTAGCTGAAGAATTTTCACATTTTATTACCATAGAAACTGCCAACATGCAAATGATGTGGCTTTCATTCTACTGAAAACAACATCAAAACTAAATCACTGAGATGGAAATGTTAATATGTGGCAGGATAATATTTACAAAATCTTATCTAAAAGCAGTTCTGTTTGAAAGCAGCTGCAACATGTGATACATTTTAATAAAACTCCGATGTATCATCTTTAATGTTTGTTCTTATACTAATAGATCCATGTCATACACCACTGAACAATTATCACTATCCTTTGTGAGCTGAAGGTGACACACCCTCTCATATGAAAACAATTACTATGAAAGTTGTTACGATCTAGTCCAACATGAAAAACTGCTACAGTGCATCATTTGCCAGTCTGAGCCTACATTGGACATAATGCAGCAGTGCGAAACATCAACAGCGCCACACAGCATATCAAAAGTAACATAAAGCAATCATTTTGAAGAGCTGCTCTGGATTGTTTTGTGTGTGTGTTTTAGTTATTCTCTTCAGCTATGGTTCACCAGGAAATATCTTCTTTAATATTATCTTTATCAAGTCGGGACTGTTGGTCATACAACTCCACTATTTTTATACCAGAGCAATAAGTTTCTACTTGTCCGCTGTGAACGCTACAAAACCACCGAGGGAGATGTGCTATCGACTGACAAGGAAATCAAGGAAACAAGTCTTGAAAAATCCAGCTTTTTCAGAGCACTGACCGCCAGTCGGCACTAGAAAATAGGACACTGGCATATTGTTGGATTTATACAGACAATAATAGGGGTGATTGTTGTGATGATTTTCAGATGCTGCCAGTGTTTTGTTTTGTTCTGTTTTTTTGGAAGTAGGTGCACAAGATCATTTCAATCTAATCACAACAATAAGGGACACATTTCACCTTGTAGAAAATATAGGTGAAATGTAGGACATGAGTGAGGTCCCTCTAGCTACAGGTTACCCAAAAAATAAAATAAAAATATATAGGAATTTCATGAGGGAGCCTTGGCACTCTGGGAAATGGACTTAACTTCCACCATAGTTGAAATTACCCCATATCCCATAGTGCTCCATGTTGTCCACCATGAACATTACGCATTAAATTTACCATAGGACATTTCTGGTTGACAGTGTATTATGTGTCTCCTGTATAGCCAATGTGGATCAGAATATTGTAGTATTTATTCGTAATTTTTAGATGGTTAGAAGAGAGGGACAGACAAAAAGATACAAAACCTGACAAAGGACAATAAGGGAAACAAAGAGAGTGAGAAAGAAGTGAGAAGGAAGAAAGTACATTTGTTCCGATACTGATACTAGTGTCAGAGATGTCTCCAATATTGCCTATAATACTGTATCGGGTATCGGCGAGTACACGGGTCTATGCACCAACGTAATTTATTATGAAGTTCATAGTTTCACATGCAGAAAAAATGGCAAATTAGTTTTCTTCTTCTTCGCCGCTCAAAAACAGTATTTGACAGTGGCTGAACAGCACAACTTCCTGTGTAGGCTCCCGTTTTAGAGCAGCGAAGAAGAATCGATTTATGGTAAATACAAATTTAATATTAGCTGTTGACAAAACCTCAGCAATATTTTACACTGGAAAGTCCCGCCAGTAAAAGGGCAACATGTACAGTATACAAGACTATTATTATTTATTCCTATATTTATTTGTTTCATGACTGACAGTTAAATTAGATGATAAAAGAATTATTAAAGGATTATATATTATATAATATATATCATATTAGATTATTCATGTATCTTTTCATGTACAGAGGGTTTAACCTGAGCCATGCCGTACAACAATCATATATACAGCTGTTTTTTTGTTTGTTTTTTTTTGTTTTTGTTTTTTAATCCAGTGGTATTGCATCAGTATTCAGTATCGACCGATACACAAGTTCAAGTATTGGAATTAGTATTTGGAAGGCAAAAACAGTATGGGAACAACTCTAGAGGAAAGACAGCCAGAGAAAAGTGAAAATAAAATGGAAAAACAAAAAGGAAGACGAAAGAAGCAGAAAGAGGAGCAAAACAAGGAGAAATTACCGTGTAGGGGTAATCAGTGGCTAAAAGCTTCCCCCCGCTGAAGTGCTTTTGGGAAAAGGCCGAATAGCAGGAATAAAGGGATGTGAAAAATTAGTGGAGCAACACTGGGACCGTGTGACAGCCGAGGATGAGAAAGCAGCGCAAAGCTGATGAAGAGAAGAGCGGAGAGAGAAGGAGAGGGAGAAAAAAAAGTGAGTGAGTGATTGAAACAGAGTGAGAGGGTAAAAGTGAGGGAGAGAGAAAATGAGCTTCAAGAACTCCAAGGGGGCTTTCTGTCCATTTCTGCATCATTCTGTCCTATTAGTACTACTCTTCCGGCTGTCCAAACACCACTGAAGCCTAATAAAGCCTGAACTCAGTCACTTACACACACACGAACAAACACACACAGTGATGGCCTGAGATGGCTGGAAGGGGGGTATTTCCACAGGGCTTTTAAAAATGACCTCCACACACCGTGGCCTCACTCTGCCAAGAGCCCGGAAACTTTAATGGAGACCATTTGGGGGTTTTTCGGTGATTTGGCAAACGGCCTATTTGGCACCAGCTCCTCCATTTTCCACCCATTTTGAGGGGAATGGGCAAATAGAAAGCTTGGAAAGGCCTTTTTGGTTGTGTTTGTGTGTGCGTGTGTGTGTGCTGTGGAAGGTGGGCTGCTGTGTAGGTGCAGTCTAGTATCCAGACAATTTTAGCATAAAGATGGAAATGTGGTTGAGTGTGTGCTTCTGCTGGGATGCAAGTAGCTAAAAAACCACTTTATAAAATGCATGTATAAAAAGAGGCTATTGAAAGTGTTGAATCTAGTTCAAGCACCAGAAACAATCATGCATTATCTCTGAAAATATCAGAAAGCAAGAAAGAGTAAACTAACAGAAAGCAAGTCTGAAAGTGTCTGAAAATGTAAAAGATGACAGTGAGGGGGCATAAAACTAAATAAATAAAAACAATGACTATGCCTGTGTTATAAATGTTCTCAGTAGCACCCCATAACCTTTCTAATTGCTGTATTAAATATTGAGACGACTTGCTGTATACATGGCCATGGGTGACATTAAAATTTAACGTGGCAACTGAGTGTAGCTTCTCCCTCGCTCGTAAAACTTTTTTCATAACATTCACCATGTCGGAGCAAGTGAACGAATTCTGGTGTAGGAGGAGGGGATGATGGGAGTTCGGGGGAGGAAGAGCGAGGTGAAGAGATGCAGATGGCAGAAAACGATGCTCTGCACTGTCTCGAACCTATTGTTCCTCACACTACACCCATTTTTGAGAGAAAGAACAAAGAAAAACAAACAGAAGAACAAAGGAGGAGTGAAGGGAGTTGTGATGTAAAAAAAAAAAAAAAGAGAACATTTAACTGAAACAATGCACCTGCTGCAGCTTCACACTAAAAAGAGCCAGAACAAAGACTAATAAGCAAACAGATAGGCACGATTTAAGTCCCTAGAAGAGAAAAATAGCAAAGAAGGATGCCTTGATGGATTTAGAGATGGTTTTTATTTTCAACATCAACCAAATTATAGACATGAAAAGGAAGAGAAATGGAGCTGAGATTAAAAGTGTGAGACCAGACGATGTGTTATTCCCTTTATTCCCCATGCAAAACTCCATTCCCAAATCAATTACTCTGAGGCGGATGGAGAAGAGCTTGAACAGTGAGGAAAGTGGAGGAGGAGAGGAGCACAAATGGCCACAGCTGTAAGAATGATATTAGAGGAACTGCTAAAACTTCTCTGTGTTTATGCAAATTATTTTACCAAAAGGCCAAAAATTTTAATAAAACCTAAGAGACAGTCACAATTTTAATTTAACAATGACAAGAATTATTTTCTGGGGCTTGGAACCTTGACTGGATTCATCACACAACCAACAAAGAAAACAACAGAAAACGTCACCTCCTTTGTAAAAGGCAAGGTCCGGGTTTGTGTGGTCTTTGTTCATTAGAATAATTGTGATGTGATTTCGGAGGGAAAGTGATTGTAACTGAAAGTCTGCTAGACTGGTTCATTGTCACATTTTTTTACTTTTTATCATTATTATTATAATCTAATCAACTTGTCTACATATATTTTGAGAAACTGTTTACATCTGCTAATCGTCAACCAAGGCTCCATGAACAATCTTGCTCCGGCTTCTGTGCAACGGCCCCAAATGGAAACTCTGCAGAAGAAACCGCAGAGACCACACAAATCCCATGATAACACGTCATCACAAAAGGTCAAGGAGATGGAAATGACCCCGGAAATGATGTAAAACTATAAATACACAAACCCTGCAGTCGCAGCACGGACACCGAAAATACAGCGGATGCCACTGAGACCGTAAGAAGTATAATTGAGCCTTTAGGGTGCACAACGTGTGGGTTAAATATACTGCACGTTGGTATTTTTTTTGAATTGGGACACACATACTCAGTGGTGTGCGAACATGCAAGAAAGTGCAAAAGACCACAAGATAAGATAACATGATGGAAGCGCCAAAAGTTGGTCACCACTACATATGTTCTATGGCTCACTTAATCGCCTCATCTTGGCCTTTACAATCACTGCACTGCTTCTTTGTCAATGCCTGAGGGATGCAGACCAAGCTGAATTGTGGCATTGTTTATTTATCTAAATAAAAAAGAAATTGCCTTCCCTAATAAAATCTGGTGTAATCGAGGTATTTTCCTTTCTTTTTTTCTTTTTGAAGGTATTTAAGTGCATTCTACCTTGTGGTGCTTTTTTAGCTTAAACTGGGGTTTATCACCACCTCCTACAGGCTTTATCTCCTGATACCAGAGCCACAGCAAAACATCATATAATTGCATCAGTTAATCAATGTAGAACACAAGTTATCTTATTCTAGATGACAATGAGCTGTAATCTACAAGAAAAAAAACTGCACACTTGACAGGCATTTTTTCGACAAATAATAAACAAGAAGAAGAAGAAAAACAAGTAGAAGAACAAGAAGAACAAGAAAACGAAGCATAATATAACAATGACATTCAACTGGGGTAGAGTCAAACATACAAATGCAGAGGAGAAGCACTGGATCAACAAACCAGAGACAAGTATCGTAAGAATGTGGAAGCTGCAACCAGAGAGATAGAAATGTAGAGAAAGTGAAGACTAGAAATGTAGAAAGTACGGTAACAGAGATCCTGTTGAGATGAATAGTGCACTGTTTTCCAGCCTTTCTGCTTTGATAAAACTATTCTGAACTAAGCTCCACTAAAATGTATTCAGTGTGCAGACACCAAGCTCTGATTATCCTGCAAATGTAACACAGTGTGTGGAGAAAAGCACGGTGTACATACTTGCAGAAACAGATACGTTTAGAAAAAGAAAGATATTACAATCCTTTATGGAGATCCTACACTTTTTTTTGAACTTGCCTATGTTAAGATTGTTTTAACCCATTGTATGAGACTGCACTTGTCAGATTCAGGATGTAGCAATTGCCATTTTTCTACCATAACTAAACAACACACAAAGGTCACAGATATTTTACTCCTTCAGCTCAGGAAATCTGTTGTTAAAGAAGCTGTTTATGTTTCCTTTTCTGACAACAAGCACTTACTGTCAATGAAATGCTCAATTAACTGCGGTGGGATACACTCACCCTTACCCTAACACTGCAACTGTTAGTAGTAACCACTGAATTGTTTAGAGACATGCGGCTGTAACTGGACTGCCTGACAAAGGGCAGAAACTGACACAACAACCAATTGAGATACATCAAATTGACAGGGCTTTTTAATTTAATGCATTTAGCAGCCAACACCATGAGTATTTCCGCCTTGGAACTACAGTGAACCATCTCAAAAACACTGACTCAGACAGCCAGGCTTTCATACATCTCAAACCTAAGGAACCAATCCTGTCAACTTGTGGGGAAGGGGGCGGGCAAATGAAAACCGGAATCCTTGTCAGTACAGAGAGCGAGAGTGTGAATTAGTGCAACCACTAACACTGTGTCAGCCACTGCGGGTTACAAGCTAACAAGCTAACAAACAACATAAACAAACACAAGATGCTAACTACGTTTACTGTTCTGATACGTCTGCTAGTTGGTTGCTGATTATAGTGCACAACAGACTCTTCATTTGACTCTGGATTTGACGTGTGGCTAAGTCAGTGTTTCTTTTATGTTGGTCTAACTTTTTGACATTTGAAGACGCACTCACAGATAACTTAAGCAGCTCATGGTCAGCAAAGCCAGTGAAGCAGCTCGACAAACAAAAATTAAAGTACTAAGAAGGAAAGTCGATATTTAATCTAAAATGAAAAGAAGAAAAACCGGTGCCTGTATGCACACATGTGTGTGTCCACGTGCAGGTGTGTGCAAGCAGTAGGGGACTGCTTGTGGCCATCATGAGAGCTCAATCATTGCAGAGAGAAAAGTTAATGAGACAGACCTAGAGCTGGGTCAGAGATGAGGAAACTTCATTTAGCTCTGTGTCAAGGTCTCCAGCAGGAAACATAATATTACCCTCTCCTAAAAATAAAAGCTCCTTAACAAAAGAAAAAAATGATGTTGTCCTTTTCTTTGGCAGAAAGCAAAGCAGACTTCTCTCTGCGTCTGTCAATTAACTTGTCCAAATGGATAGTTATTTCAAACAGCCCACCATGCAAAGATCCCTCGGAGTCAAACAAGACTGAAATGATCAAAGTCATGTGGACAAAAAGGTTTAGACAAAAAAACAGCTGGTATTAGAGCAACGCATTGAAATTCAACAATTCTAAGGTAAAACCGCTGACAAAGCAGCAGGTTAGAAGTCATCTACATGTTGAGAGCTGGAATATAATGACACTCCAAACACTGTCAGAAATAGAGACAATAAAAAGAGGCATAAAGAGAGGAAGGCAAAGCTGCAACGTGTTTGTCTCATTCTTGGGAAAATACTTGAATGTGCTTGATAAGGTATTTTCTGGGCTTAGGGCTGTGTTTACAATACTATATAAACAGAAAGCCTACAAACTGATAATATAATAATTCCTTCTCAAGAATTCTAGCAGAAACCAGCCACTATTCAGAAACGGTTATTTTTCATGCTGCCAGTACTTCAGGGGCTAAGTCGGAGACCCTCTATTTTATGAAAACCAATCTGGCACTGAAAGACATTCAGCCACATATTTCCTCCCAGCTCCGTTCTGTTTAGCATTTTGCAAGTTTCAAGTTAGGATTTTCCCTTAATTATAACAGTGGCGCTCGACTTATTCAGTGCCAAGTGTGTCTGCTTGACTTGACACACTACTTTTCTCACACTAAACCATACCTCCAGTACATATGGTGTTTACTTTCCTCTTATACATGGCTTTATGAAACAAATGACAGGGACACTAAAGGCATCAGTATGCCTAAAACAAAGTGTCAGTCCAATTGTCAAACAGCTTCTAAGGCCTACTCTGTAAGCAAATTCCTGATGCTAGAACTGGTAGGGCTGTGTATGGGGATGGAGTTCAATAAAATTTTTATCAAATCTGATTCCTTTCCAAATTATTATCTAATCTTTTTAGGAAGTTTGTTTGGTGGGCAATGAAAGCAGAAGTACTGTTTTTATTTCACTCAATGCAGTACCAAACCAAAGTTCAGCTGTTTTGTCTAACAAAAAGATATAACTTGACATTTAAGAATCTCATGATACTCATAGCACAACCGGTCATTTTAATTGTGATTAAGAGACCTATTACCAGACAAGCTTGACACTGACACTAAGAGAAACTATGGTGATTAACTATCAAACCTAAACCATGCACATTCTGCTGTGTTGCTCTGAGGATTGTAAGGCTTTCAACACATATTTTGTCACTGCTCTGTGACCGACATTAACCCTGTCCTCACTCATTTTTATTTTTGCTGCCAGGGAAAACTGTGTTTGCTGTGGGGCACTGTGCTGCAGCTGCAGAAGCAAGAAGTAAAAACAACACAGTGAAAATAATATTAATTCCACTTTAACCTTCAAGTCTCGAGCACTCATACTGCTGAAGTTATCAAAAATGCTACACATTCTTACTTTAACATTTGGATGGTAGATACATAAACAATAAACAATAGACTTGTTGTCACCCCTCCCTTCGATGCGGGTACCCTCCCTCAACGTCTCCCTTTCTCTCCCTGTTTCTCTGCAGAGCACGTGTGATTGTCAATAGACTTTTCTCGCAATGGCATAACGAACAGGTACGGGAGGGGTAGAGCGAAGGGAGATCGCCCACTAGTTAAACGATCGCAGATGGCGTCATTTTCTCGGACAAATAAAGAAAAATAAAATATAAAAAAATGTTAAAATGGGTCGACAAATATACTTGGGCGGCTGCTAATATACTTGGGCGGTCTGCCCAAGTAAAGTCTATGTGAGGGAAACACTGACAGCGTCGCTGCTTTAGCACATGCTTGTATACATATTCAGTCCTTGTTTTTGTCAGTAGTTCAATTCTTCTCGAACTTTCAGAATCTAAAGTCTGACTGGCTACTGGCCAGGTGTGGAGAGAGGAGAAAAAGCGGGCTGGATTTTTTACTACTCTCCGAGGCTCTTTAACGACTCTTCCATCATTTTTCATGAGTACACTAAGTGCAACAACATCAACGCCTTTTAGGAGAGACTGTCCAACAGTGTGCACTGTTATCCTCATTTGTACGAATCTTTTGACCTCTCTCCTCTGTATGAGAGCAGGCATTTTGTTCCACCTTCAAGTAAGGCCATTTAGGACAGGTGTGAACAACTTTGTTTAGACGGAAGGCGCCTTGTATGAAGTAGTCTGTTTCAATCATTTGCCAGGTTCCTTTTATACTTGCTTTTGCCTACGTGTTTGCATGATCACCAGCACATCCATGATGATTCAGCTCTGATCTGTCCCCTAGCGGTAAAATATACTTATCCTCCAGGGATAACAGGACGTTGGCAGTCAAGTATGTAACAATGCAGCTTACATTGCAGATGCTTGTCTTCATGAGGACACTGTTAAAAAGTAAGTATATAAAGGCTCTAAGCTGACAACATGTTTCTTTTGTCCATAACTACAACAAGGAGAAATTCATTAGAGCAGGCACACTGTACTAATCTTACAAACATTAAAAAAACATCTGCCAAAGACAGCAAAAGAAGCATGCATTTTACATGTCGTTCAAGACATCACAATGGAACAAGGCCTATAAAAGAAGCCTCAGCTGCAAGAAATAACATCAATAGCAGAGCATTTGGCTTAAATGACCTCATCCACCACAGATGTACAAAACATAATTCCACAATCATTTCTCCTAAGCTTGGCAGGATGTAAACCTAATCAGCAATATTAGAACAATCAGGCTGATCTTTGAAATGACATTTTCACTTTCTGCACAATGTGCCCCTAGCAATGAAAGCGTGAAATAAATGTGTTTTTGATGTAATACTTTAAAGAGCTAAGAAGACTAGAGTTCAAGAGGCCACTTTACCCCCCCCCCCACACACACACACACACACACAGCATGAAACGCACATTAGAAGTACACTGTGGCTTCATCAATACGTTTTGTCCCTTCTGGAAGAGAGCGAGAGCCAAAGCGATCTGGCATCACACGACAGTTGGCAGCAAAACAGATGAAGAGAGCTTTCTGAAAATTTCAAAGAATTATTCAATGCGTCAATTTATTTGTTTATGCTCGCTCTATAATCATCTGGTGGGGCCAGAGAAGCCCATGTTATTAAAGAGATTTTCCGCAGCCATCACAGGTTTGGCATGACAAAGGAGTTTCAAAGCGCTCAAAGGCACTTTGCATTAAAAACTTCAATACAATTTAGCAGGTCATTGTCTGGTAAAATGCCATTTCAAGTAAACAAAATGTTGACAGGAACAATACAATGTGAACTGATGAATGTTTGGCCAAAAACCAACCATAATTGATGAAAAGGTTCTCTGTTGTTGCTCAGGCCCACTCGAGAGAGTAAAGTCAAACACAGTAAAACACGAGACCTTCACTCACACATCACAGCTTATTTGGAACAATTAGATTTGCCAAAATGTAATCAGTTCAAATTCTGCAAATGGAACAAAAAAAACCTCAAGCAGAACATCATTTCTATTAGACGTGGGCTAAATGGCTTAATGAAAAGGCATTCTAGGTCCAAGCAAATGTAAGACTAATCACAAGCTTTTAGCGCATTCCTTTTTCATTAATGCTTTGAGATTTCAAACCAAACGTGTCCATTATTCCACTCAGGTGGTGTGACTGAACTGGCAGGCTAACCAATTAATCTAATTTCTTTTTGGATCCATCTAGCAGTGAACAAAGTCTTTGTATTTTCACCTGGCCCTCTGAGTACTGAAGTGCATTAACACAGTAACGGTGAGACTGAACCACCGGGGCTTCCATACATTGAGAGGGGGCATGCCGCCAGAGGAGAAGAGAGGTTCAGAGAGAGAATGACAGGCGAAAGTGAGAGCACCACATGCAGGTGTTTTTCTAACACCTTAAAGGAATGCATGACTAAACTATACAGGGAACTGTCTAGACATCTGGGTCTCTTCTTGTACTTTCAGACTGGACTCTCTGGACCGGTGAGTCTAAACCTCATGACAAAGCAGCCATCTTTATAATAACATACTGTGCAGCAAAAAGCAATGATGAAAGACACAAATAAAGAAAGTGACAGATGGACGAAAAGCAAAGGGGAAAGGAATGGAAAGCAAAAGGAAAAGAAGCACGCTGTATTACTTTTTTATACATCCGTCTGTCTTCTACTTGTCAGCGCAGCCTTTCTATTACCTCTCAAACTCATAATAAACTACTTTTCACATCACATACCTCCAAAATAAGTTAAACCATATGTAACATCACAGTTGAGCAAATGTTAACACAATCTGTTTAAAACTCCAGATGAACTAGTGAATTTTAAAAGCAGTTATAATAATAAAACAGTTTCAATCTGTATTAAATCGTTAACTACTGAATGTAGTACTTGAAGCAGCTACAGCCTTGAATCTGTCATTGGAGTCACACATCCTCGTGCTCTGCTGATGCTGCTCCAATCCAGCCGGAGCACCATGTTAAGGGTTTAATTTCATTTTTACTGCGTTGCTGGCCACAGACTTGGGTCCCACAGTATTAATGAACTTCGCCAATATAAACGCAATCATGCCTAAGGAGCAATTACAAATCTAATTGAGCATCTAAACAGAATATTAAATCGGCGTTAAACCAGGCCTCTAATTTAGAAGACACTTAAAAAGTCAAATCCTTGCCTATAAAATAAACACTATATTACCAGAGGGGCTTTTCAGAAAAATGGTCGTTCTTTTTTTTCCCGGAAGAGCGTAAACAATCAACTTCAATGGGCTGTAAAGCCACGGTGACAACTTGTTTCACAACAAACAATTCTTTGACTTAGTCTTCCTAGCAGAATTGTATGATAGTGCAGCAAGTTGACGCTCATTCTGATAAATGCTTACGCCTCAATATTAAACTTTGATGTTTGTAGCAGCTCTCCAGGACGACACATAGATGCATTCTCTGACCTATCGGCAAGACGGCATCACTTTGAGAAATTACCAATTTCCATTGCAGATATCTAAACTGTTTTTTTTAAGTTTTGGTTAGGTCTGGGAACAAAAACAACTTTATTATTAGGGAATCTTCGCGGTCATGGTTGAAACACACCAATGTCGATTGACTGACTGCAAACAGAGGTATTCTGTGTTCATCCCCAATGTTTTGTTGACCCTTTCATCCACCCCGACCTCCTCCCTCTGCAGAGTTTGAGGCTGTTTAAGGTCACACTATGTCCTTTGTTGCTCCCAACAAACAGGAGTCATAATTCCTATGGCCACTAGAGGGCTTTGTCACTTTAACGTAAACATATTTCATTGTTGGGCATTTGCTAAAAGGACTGGTACTGTTGTTTTTCTTGGAGGGACAGTCTCATTCATGCTCTGACGTCTAGCTGAGACCAACAGTGGCAGTGGTTACAAAGCTTGGTCATAGCAATAATATTGTACTAAAGGTTTACAGAGACAGTATTAAAAAGACGTAATGTGTTTTGAAATGGAGCATTCAGCCAAGTGCAGGTCAAGTGTGTTGATGCCTCTTAGCAATGGCGCACCCCCGATGAGAAAAGTGGACACCAGCTGCCATTGTGTGTACTCACAGTAGGCATGAAGTTCAAGCCAAATGATGCCTGAGCCAAAGACAACTAGCTTGCTCGGCTAACGGTTTGGCAGCCCAAACATTATTAAGAGCTACACAAAGTTATACTGTTATACTGGGCAAACTTACTTCCAGTCCTGAATCACCTTTCTTTGAAAGCAAGCTGTCAAAACACTAAAATACAAGGTAAGTCTTAATTAAAAGTTTGAAACTAAATTCCATTTGAATGTATGACAAAGCAAAACAAACAAGTTTATTCTCTAACGTGTAGCCCCCAGTCGTATATCTTATTGTGTATAAACAAAGAAAAGGAGAGAGATGAGATGAAAAAAAGAAAAAGAAAAGCTCAGAGAATTCAAAGAGGTTTTTGTACTGGTGGCTTCTGTCTCAACGGTGAGAGATGCCGTTTGCAGAGGACAGCTTGGATTCCTGTCTTAGGGCGATAGCAAGAGAAGAAGGGCAGAGGAGAGCAAAGGGGAGCAGAGGAGCTGAGGAGAGTGACACACAGCGTCAACCCCTAAGAGAGCCCTAAGGGAAGGTTAGCCCTCCTCTCAGTCCCTCTCTCCTCTTCATCTTCCTTTTCCCCCTCCACCTTTCTACATATTTGAGCAGCAATTAGCCAGCAGCCAGGCTCTTCACCTTACCCTTTCTGAATATTAACAGAAAGCATTGTTACTGCATCCCACGCAAACTGCAACTTGATGTATCTAACCCACATATAATGCCTGGAAAGGCCCGTAACACTGAAGTGCACATGCGTTTTTCAAAGTGAAGAAAAGAGAATTTGAAGACATAATGTTTGTAGCAAACACAAGAATGCACAAACATAAACATAAAGAGGCTGGGTAGATGCCTGAACCAACAGGGTTGAGGAGTGACACTAAGTAGGGTGCCTGGCTGTGTAGAGCCAAGCTGGCCTGAAGGTAAGCACTGATTTACTGCCTCTTGCAAAGAACAAATAAATCAACCATCACACTGAGCCAGACACAGACCTCAAGAGATGCCTCAATACCGCTGTTTATCGATCTCCCCATGTGTGTTAGTGTGTGTATGTCTGTGTGAGGGGGTGAGCGAGTGAGAAAGAGCGTTATTTATTTCGCCGTTTATTCATTTGTTGGCAAGAGGTACTTTATCTAGCCTGTGTTTGAGAAAAGTTAATGCGCTTACTTTTAAATTAAAGACCCACTTAGGTAAGGTTGGAGGGCAAACAAGTGTGGTAGGAGAGGAAGAGAGGAGGAGGAAGAGGAGGGGAGGAGGGCAGCTCAGCTGAGAAGGCCAGCAACCCTTGCTGACGAGAAGGATATTGAATTTCAATTAGCACACACCTGCATTTACATACAGCCTACATGGCAATGCTTGGGTAAGCAATTTAACACTCCAATTCAAACAGCTGCTCTGTGTCATTTACATAAATTAATAGAGCAAATTTAAATTCTATTGAAGTTTTTTTTTTCTTTTTTCCTGCACATATTTTCCTCTCTCTTCCTCTAAAAGTGAGTAAAAATATCAGCAAGGGGTCAGGGCAACAAGTTGGCCGATCCAATTTGTGACTCCCAGGAGAAATTAGGTCTCCGCCTGTTTTGACTAAATGTAAACAGCAGGTAGCTGACAGTTTCACTCACCATGTTACCGCACTACCTCAACCTCTGTCGGCAGCACATTTGATTCATCCGAGCGGCAGCAAGTAATCAAGATCTGCCAGAGCCGGCGTCTAGAAGCAAACACAATCAAAACACTACATTGTGACCAATCTCCTACAGCCTCAATGTACTCACTGGGCCTATAAGAAGGAATTTATTCGGAAATCCAACTCATACAGTTTTCACGAAGAATCTGATATTCACCAATGTTTGTCTTATTTAGAATTTGTTCTTCTCAGAAGACTGAAATTATAATAATATTTTTATCATTTATAAAAATGCATTTTGCAAAGCATTATGGTCGTTTAGAATAAATAAAAATGACACTAACAATTCAATTCACATCACTTATGCTAACTGAGAATCAGGTCAATCAATAATCAGTGAAAAATCACGCTATTCTATGTGCCCAAAGTAGTGCTATTTCTGCACCCTGGGTCAACCCGGACAATGGCTTGGTTGCCAATTCAAAATGTTGCGGATCGTACCCTGAGGAGGAAATGCATGATCCAAGACCATGTAGATCTATTTGCAGAGAGTGAGATGCTTTTTATGCTACCAAGAACTGTCCTCATGGAGCCAGCACTGCGAAGCCATACCAGATGGTCTAAACCTGTGCCACCATACGTGCAGGTGCTCTCTACCTTGGACATTTTTAGCCAGTGGGACTTCTCAGATGGAGCTAGAAGCCAGGCATATCACAGGCATCCATCAGCCACGCTCTGCCACAAGTTGTGGATGGAATAAATTGGCTGGCCACACAATACATAAAATTCCCCGATAGAGCAGTCAAGACATTCTATGGATGGTCCACCCAACACCATTGGTGCAATAGATTGCATGCACATACGCATTCAAGCATCCTCTCCAGATCCATTCCGAATTTTTCATCTGCAAGCAATACCACTCCACAACTGCGCAACTCCACTGCAACTCCCAGGACCAGCTCCTGACTGTGGTTTCCCGCTTCCCAGGAGGTGCACACGAAAACAGTTCTGTGGGTATGCGCCTCCAACAAGACGCTGCTGGAGACGCATGGCTCAATGGTACACATCTTTGAGTAATTATTAATTCCAGCAATAGTGGATTTCTATGCCTATAATGACTTGTTTTATTAGGAAATCGAGGATATGCCCTGGCTCCCTGGTTAATGATACCACTCACCAACCCTCAAACTCACCAGGAGGTTCCTTTCAGTCAGCAGCATGCACATATTCACTCCACAATTGGCATCTTAAAAGGACGCTGGATGGGATTTGACACAGCAGGTGGTAGGCTGTTTCACAAACCAGAGGTGTGTAAGAAGAGAACAGCTGAGAAATTGTGTCTTATTCTTGCAAAAACATTAGAGCCTTAGATTACCTCAGGCAAATTCTATCATTATGTTTTGCAATTTTTATGGTCTCATGTGTCTTGCACAACATCGCCATGAAACATGCTGTACAACTTCCCCAAGAGGATGTGCATCCTGACCCACTCCTGGAACCGGACAACAGACTTGCTGTCTAACCTCCACAGCAATAAATTGTTCTTTCGTAATTAAGGATTTAAAACTAATTTGACCTTTGTGTTATTCTTTATAGCTTGTAATCAATATCAAGAATAAAATGCATCACTTTAAGAAAACATTAAACCAGTTTCACTGAATATCTTTATTTTTCTTAAATTTGTATGAATTTTCTTTGAGTGTCTCTGAAATAGTGGCCAGTGTTGAGGCTATCTGTGTAAGCATTTGGGCCATTTTCTCTTGGTTGTCCATGAATGCCTCTGAGATCAGACATGGGGCAGTTCAATGGGACCTGGGTGCATGCATGGAGGTACTGCTGCAGGAAGTTACTGGCTGCGAGGTTGCCTCAGTGGGAGTTCATCTGTAAGTAAATAATCAAATTCAAACCATTGTAGTGATCTTGATGTTAACGTGTTAATTGTGTCACATGTTCCATGTTTTTCAGCTACAGCTTTTACATTAAAATGTACTCTTAAAATGTAATAATTCTTCTTACTCTCTGAGATAAGAGATGGCCTAGGAGATGAAACTGCTGACATAGGGCGCAGATGATGGCACACCTGAGAGTACTGTCTTTCCAATAATGGCTCCAATTCGCTGGTCCAGCACACATGACCATGGGCAAGCCATTCCCCCTCCAGTGGTCAGCATCTCTCTTCTGAGTTAGGCTTTTCTTTTTTTTTTTTCTTTTTTGGCCACAGATTTGAGATCAAACAGCTTTTTTTTTTTTTTTTTTGTTATTTTATATCCACAACTGATGCTACTAAATGTGACAGTTTGTTTGCTATTCACTTCCTGCAGCAGTACCTCTACTTTAGAAATAGTGAAGCTTTTCTTACATTTGGAGTAGGACGTTTCACCATCTTTAGATTCATGTTTTGCACATTTTTGATTTCCCTCTCTACTTTTCTTTTCGATTTCTGTGTGTGCAAACGGCCCTGCAGTGTCATGCCCTTTCATGGAGATTTGCGGGGTGTTGACCTATGCTAATTACAAATAACTGGCATGTGCTTTCATTTCACAAGGACAATGGGATTCATCATTATAAGAACACATTTACGAACAAATCTGTGGTTAAAGGACGCATCATGAATGTGACGTAGACTTTTCCAAATTTCCAAATAACAAATTTAAAAAAAAACGTATGACAATAACTGTTGAATGAGGCCCACTGTGAGCCTGTGAGAAGGCTCAATAAACCAAACCAGCAACCAACAAGTACATGCCAAGTACAAGTTTCATCAGAATCAGTGATGGACCAGTTCCCAAAGTGCTCATATTTGGATCTAAACATGAAGGTATCTCATTACTGATACTTTAATGATATGCACTTTGGTGCAGTAAAATATTTTTCCAGCAGAAAGAAAATGAGTCTGGCGTTTTGAGGTCAGTAACACAAACTGTCAGCCATGCCAAGCCAACGGGTCTTAGGCAGCACACAGATACATTGAGCCAGCTGGATAAAGTCAAAACAAAATTGGAAAGCAAACAATTCTCACTACAAAATAACAGTACAAATTTTTAGGGAAAAGCTGTTCTGAGAATATTACATTGAACAACGTATTTGGTCTTATAACCACACAAATATGCTTTTAATTTGCTATAGGTTATCCAAATAATAATATCCATATATTGACTTGTATGCTATGGTTTCATTTAGAACATTTCCTTTCATCATTCAGGACAAAAAGAATACCCTGTAGGCCATCGGACTCATCAGAAAAACACAAAGGCTCCAGTTCCTGTAAGTTCATTCAGACATTGAGATTTTACGCTGAAAAAATAAATATATTTAAATACTGTTACTTTCCTTCCTTCAGTTGTATTTATATTACAGCACCTGTAATTTTTACTTATCTCTGATATATTATACAGTAAATATATGATTATTATAATTATGATTATATGATTATTATTATTTATCTGTCTCCAGTTAAAAGTGCCTCAATAACTAACTCTGAGACATAATACTGTCTGCATGTCACTCCTTCTGCATTTTTAAGACCTGTATGATAATGAGATGCCAATCACAGGAAGTGCCACTGGCTTACAAGATTCTGTGGCTGATCAGGTGTCATTTTAATGTCTCCTGATGAAAGAGGACAGACTTCAGGATATTCTAAAAAAGCGCAAACAAAGGTATGCAACAATGATAGACTGCTGGTATAAGGTTAAACACATTGCACACATCACGCATGAAAATGTACTCAAACATGCACACGTATGAGGCCCTCCCAGCGAAGCAAATCCTACAAAATCAACGTCTGGTCATGGCAGAGAGCCTATCTTCAGATTTGATGAAAGGAACAACAGGACAATGCTCTGTTTCAGTCCGTAAAACTCTAGTCAGACATGTTTCACTGTGGTTGGCATTGGAGAAGAGTCTGGTTTTCATGAACCTTTAATAGCTTTGACAAATAGCAATACGGCTGTTATATATTTTAAGTGTTTACAAAAGAAAGAAAACATGAACATATGTAAGAGCATTGTGCCAAGCTGAAATATGAAAAGGAGTGAGGAGAACAGCAAGAGGAGAGTAAAGAGATGTTGTGTTTAGCAGAAAGATTTCAGTATCATTCCTGGATATAATGCCCCCTAGTGGTGTTTCAAGTTACGTAAACTGATGATATCTGCAGCTGCAGCCCTACCTCCAGATCAGACTAGCCTGTCTGCCCGAGCATCTCCTCAGTGCAGTCTATCTAAGAAGAATACAGCGGGGAGCTTGTTACACACAACTGTTTCAGCTCTGTCTAATTTGTCCCTTCGCCACCCCACCCCCCACCCCCCCATCTCTCTCTGGTTCCCTCCTTCAACGTCCCTCCCTCCTGAGCTCCCTTTCTTCCTCCGCCTATTAGAGGCATTACTGAACTGTGACTGAGTCATTTCAATATCGCCTAAGGATGCAACATACAGTACTTAATTAGCTTGTTAAAAAGGGAGGGAATCATAGAAATTCATTTTCCCTCTCCCCACCACCCCCACAGTGTAACCAGGTGTGGACCGGCAAGGTGGAACAGAGGTGTTGTGTTGTAGGCTCATGAGGGAGCGAGGCCAAGTTATGGGTGGACGCGCCCACTGGCGGCATCTGCTTGTCATCATTTAGACCCCAGTTCACATTAACAAACACACACACAGGTACTCACAAACACATACACACCCTACTCAATCACATAACGAGGCAGTCCAATGGGGACAGCTCCATTCTTCAGAGGCCAAGTTAACCACAGTCATTAGTCTTGCTTTGCTGCCTAATTGGTCTGGCGGAGGCACAGGGCCCGTTGTCCATTCTGACTGAGTGTGCTTCACTGCTACACAAGACTGCATTTAAGATTGATCTAAAATGCACAAGTACACAACACAGTACACAGGTATGTTCTCCCCAGCCAACACCCACAATTACTAACAAATTGAAGGTATAACTTGCTCATAACTGTAGCGAAATGTATTCTCGTGCAGACAAGCATAACTTAAAATAAACACAACTGCAATCAACCTCGCCTGATCTTTGTTTAACATGGATACAGTGAGGCCTAGTGTTCAATGCTACAGTCTGGTAGCCCAAATAAAGCTAAACAAGAAAAAAGTTACAGTAACATATGTAAACGAAAGCACCAGAGACTATATTGCAGCATGATCGGCCTAACTTTTAGCCAATTATCATCCAGTTTACATTACTAACAATCATATTGTGATGCATGTTGTTCAGGGATGTCACTGTTTTGATTGGAAAAAAAAAAAAAAAACATTAAGTAATCGATCTGCAGTGTTGTTACCAAATTCAAAATGCAGTATCTTTAAGTGCAACAGGCTGTGGTGCTTTTTTCTCCAGCAGGGGGAGTTTGTAAAAATTTTCAGCCACTCTATCGATCTATTGCACACCCCACTGCCCTAGTGACTACCTGTCCATGCTGACTGGATAATCATGACACCAAACAATCTGAGAAGCAATGTGTGGGAAAAATCGTTGCTAAAGGTGAGTTTGTTTTGCCTTTTAAAAATGCACCTGCCTGAAGCACCATTAGCACGTTAGCATAGAAAATCTGATGTCCCCTGCTAGCTTGTCCCTATTAAGGCAACGGAGGTGCCATGAATGAAGGGAATGACAACTCACAATTTTACAATCAGGCTAGGTGGTTGCTTTCAAATTGATTTGTACAATTTACATTAGTTCTTATTTGCTCAAACTTTTTTCTTACTGACAGCCCTAATTCTATGAGTAATTAGGTTTTTTTTAAACATTTGTTTCAATTGCCATTAAAATACAACCTTTACTGTGTCAATCCCAGCGTGAAATAAACTGTAGACCCTGCTACGAAAGGTTTCCCTGGCACAGATTTCAGTTTCTTCTTGTGAGTGTCAAGTGATTTGACAACGAGCATGGCATTATATAACACCCACATTGACAAGAAAACACTCATCCTGGGCAAACAACCAAAACAAATTAAGGCTTCATATTTACTTTACTTTGCATTACCCAGCTAAAGCAATTTTCAAGTCTGTGTAAATTGTTTTCATACTGTACAAGAATGAATGGCAGTAAATGAGTTCCTCTGATGGCAGAAGATGAGCGCTTGATAATTAGACCAGCAGTCTCTAGGGCAGATGGGAGTACACTTCTGCACACTAGAACCCTATCCAGGGAAATGTTAAAAAAAAAAAAAAAAAAAAGGCAATTTAAGCACACACGTTCTTACTGATTGCCTGTGTTCTTCTGTATTTTTTTTAACATTTGATTTGGATTTTTTTCTTTTAATGCCACTGCTTTCAAGCAGCATCAGAACAGAAAACTACCAATCTGACAAGGAAGTTGCTGCTGCAAGCAGTGGAAGATGGATTCTCTTCGTGAAGAATCTTCCAAAAACTGAATGACAGGAAAAATGCATGCCGTGAGTCAGACTCTCTCTGTACTCTACATGCTAATACCATGTAGGTTTCAATGTTTAAATATAAAGTTTGACTCATTTTAGTAAATTTACACTTTTACAATTTACACAATTTGCTTTTAATGGTACCTGACAGTCCCACAATGCAGTACAATAAAGAGCAGCACATCAGCCCCGTGCAATCACGAAGCAGATAGTTGGCACGAGCACACACACAACAGCAGCCTCCATCTCTAAACTGCCACATTGCACTGTTGTCAGCTCCCACAGCATGTGAGCCAAGTTTCCAAGAATCTCAATTCATCTATTATATGGCACTACATATTAGGAGCTAGAGTAAAGACCCTTAGAGACAGAGCCATCAGCTGTAAGTGGAGTCAAGTCTCTGTTCTAAGCACCACATTGATATTGCACAGGTAATTGGAACTCCAATGTCACTACTTCGTCTGAGGGACTTACATAAACAAGTACAGAGGAGATATTCCATTTATCTTACCTTGTGCCGAAGCAGGACACATCATTATACACACAACAGTAAGTGTAGTGGTCTAACTAGGCTTGTATATTTGTGAAATGGATGGAGCTGTGGCATGTCCATGCTTTCTCCAGAAAGAAACACAGCTCTTGTGCGAGCTGGGAGGCAGAGAAAAGAGAGGAAATAGGGAAAGCAAAAACTGAGTCAGTCTCAATGTTTCTCCAGCACTGAACTTTAAAATGTGCCAAGTCTTTTGATGCTGCACAAGAGTGTTTCTTGTGGGACTCGAGATTTGTAATACCTCCTGCAAATCATTTACATTTTCTCACATATCTAAACAGCCCTTCCTATCGGATTCTTCTTTTAACTCCTAATTCACTTGAGCAAAATGGCTACAGTTAGGGAAAGCCAGTTGAGTGTCAGTGTTATTGTGTCCCTGAATTTCAAGCTTTCAGTACAGCGCAGCTTCCACAGAAAGCGCTGTTTGACAATGAAATACAGACAAAGGTGAAAGGGCAACAAAGGCGTCTGAGTTAGGTTACGGTGCAACAATACTGCCAACGAAAATGTATATGATGCATGATAATTGCATTGTTATGGCCGGTCTGCACAGTAGAGGGTGAGTTTTCTCTGGATGTCTGAAGGTTGTCACAGTCCAGTAAATGTCGCTCGGAGGGCCGCAGTAGGGGGTTCAAAAGTGTCCAGTTGCAGCCGGTTTCAGGCCAGTGCAGAAAATCTAATCCAAGTCGTGCCTGAGGACTAGCAGACGTCATTCCTTTTATGACTATGTACCCATATTCATTTCAGGGGTAAAAAATTCTATATAAAAATCGTTGGATACAGTAATACGATTAACTATAAATTTCTAAGCTGTGATTTATGTTATTTGAATGACAATCCCAACGGTAATGTTTAAAATGATTTTGTCCCACGCTATGGCAGGTGCATCCAGGCCCCAGTATAAGGTATTGTTCACATGAAACACAAATAAAAGATATCAGACATCATATACGTGCTGCATTTTATGACTACTGCAAGTCAAAAAATAGCTCTTGCTGTTTAGAACATACACTTCCTGTATACATTTCATCCAAATTTACTCAGTATTCCCTTCTTTCTTTTTTTTTAATATCAAATGGGGTTTGCTGTCTGTGTGCCGTGCTCACCTCTCCAGATGGGTCTTGGTGTGAGTGATTTGATCCGTATCCAAACCTTCAAATCATTCATTCATATTTGCCAAAACAAACCCCTAACGAGGCCAACAACTGAAGCACACAAAAACAGGTGTAAAAGCATATTTAATTGTTGTCCACCCTTGGCACCTGCTGCAGGCCTGGCCGTCCTTGTAAAGGATCAATTTTTTCCATTAGTATTACCTACAGTTCATTCATTTTTTATCATGAAGTTTTCAATCAGAGTTTTTCATTGTCAGTTGTAGAACTTACTGACTTTCATTAGTTGCTTTCATAATATGAGCACTCGCCTGTTTGGACTGTAAGTGAATACAAGGGTGTTTTTGATTAAACAACTTTAGACCTCCTTTTGTCCACACAAACTCAACTGTTGGAAAGAATTCCTAGTTTGCGTTTGCACCAACAGTACAGACGCTGTGTGATAATTTAAAGTTGGATTGATTTCAGAGCTCACAAAGAACTTCAGTCGTTTATTTTCCTCCAGACCTTCTTCTTTCTCCTCTCCCAGTATCGGTAAGTTAATAACATAGATTCATACCCCGCAGACTACAGTATATGTTGCAATGTCGCAACTGGTGGACACATCTTTGTCTCTGCTTGGTTTGCAGAGAGCACAACAGTCTACTCGTGCCCTTCATTGACAATCTCTGTGACTCTAGAATTTGCTTTGCATGCACTCTGAACACACCCCAACAGTAACTATGACAGAATTATAAAAGTAAATACATATTTCGGCATTTGAACTGTACTAGGAGACAGAAGTTAAATTTTTCCAATTCTGTACCTCCTGTTTGTCATCGGCAATGACAAACAGGGGTTGAAGGGTCTTTCTTACACTTTCAGCAGTAGCTACAGTTTGCATTTAACCCTCGACCCTAATAGCAGCAGCAGGCAGAACTATGAACCAGCATTTTTCAGGCAATTTCATCAGAAACTTTTCTGCTATTGTTTAAACAGCAAAGCTTTGCTGATCTGCACCTTTTGGAGATGGAAGTCCCTCCTCAGAGACCCCAGCCGCAGTTTTTCTGCCTTCCTCTACCGCTTTCTCTCACGCACACATTTACACAACACAAACAAAAGACATCCCCCGTCTATCCCACTGGTGTGGGAAAGGGTCACAGAGGTCAGACTTCCTGGGCCAGACTGCTCCCAGACACTATGGTTGAGCTCAGTGTCACTCCACCTCACACCGTGTCAGCGTGAAGTGACAGAGCAGACAAGACAGCCCCCTCCTCCTCCTCCGACTTGCTCTCGCTCTCGTTCCTACAGTTATTCCCCATTGGTGCAGCGGGCGTGGGATGCTGAGTATGAGCTGGGATGAAAGGAGGAGCAGGGGTCTGCAGGATGACAATGGATGGGGCAGGAGGCCAAGGAAACGGGGAGACGCACCCGCTGGCCCAAGTTCCTGTTCTGTGTGATCAGAGACATTTTAGATCTGTTCCTACTGCCCACCACCGACCTAACGTGGCAAAGATCACTGTTGGGGTTAAAGGTCACTCCCGCTGCATGCCCATATTGACCAACATACATATTTGAATATACAATAAAAGTAACACACGTTGGTTCACTAGGTTCACAAGAACAGCAGGAGAAAATAACTGAAAATATACTTTCATGCATATTAAAACATAATTGTATGTTTGCAAATTCCCCTACAAGCCTGCAAAATAAAAGAAAGACCATAAATAAAAGACTAATCCCTTCCCATCCCTCGCCTTTGTCTCCACTGACCCAGAGAGCTGTCAGAAGAGCAGAAAGGCCATCAAACACGCCCACTGAGAAAGCTGACATGGACCAGTAACCATGACCCGGGCCTCAGGACAATGAACTGGTCAGAGGGGGGGTCGGGGGGCAGAGATGCCATAGAAGCCAAGGTGAATCGTAAATGAGGAGAAAAAGAAACCGACCCGGTTTGAGTCTAGAGCCAATCAGCAGGAAGAGAAAGATGGAAAAAGGAAAGACAAAAGACAGGAAGAAAAATTATTAGCAGAGCAGAACATCCTACTTCAACAGGGATGCACTGTGTCTACCTGCTGTAATCGTTGTTAATGCAAGTGTGGAGACGTTTAGCGGACGCTTGAGCGATCAAATCAGTGTCATAAATATGAACAACACTACATCCTTTCCTCTCATCACAACTTCCGCACCACAAAAGTGAAAGCAGGACACCATCTCTTCAAGGAAGAAGAGATGGAGACTATGGTAAAGAAAGAAAGGAAGGGGGAACAGGGAGGAAAGGAGGTAATGCTGGATGGAGACAGCAGGAAGACAGAAAGGGCAAAAGACAGAACAGAGAGCGGATTAGAGGAGTGTCACGGCCCTGAGAGTTCACCATGCATCTCGACCCAATATCCTCTGCTCTCACCAAAGATAATAGAACGAAAGCAAGGGAAACCACGGGAGGGAAGGGAAAGACACGAACACAACAAGCAGATGTGTCGTCTGGCTTGCGCTTAAATTAATCCTCCTCCCTCACCCTGCTTTCTTCCTTTTATCAGTCAGAACAAAGGGACCTGCTTGTGCTTCAGGTCCAGACAACAGAGGTGGCTGGACGGTGGATTCAAGTCCTTGCTGAGAGAGGAGACTATGAGGGCTGGGGGAAATGGGGGATTTGGGGAGATGGGTGGGAGACGTGGGTGAGCATGTGCCTACGTGCCAGGTCAGCTAGGGTCTTATGGCAGCGGGAAGATGGGAGATGAGAGAGACAGACAGTGGAGGATGGGGGTTTTGGGAAGCTGACTGGGCTCAGGAAACACAGAGAGCAGAGAATCAAACAGTGACTCTCACAGAGCTCAGACACACTCTTGGGCTTAGCAGTGTGTCTGAGCTGGAAGACGAGAGAGGGAGACCTGGAGAAAGACAAGAGGAGGCAGAGAAACAGGGAGAGATAGAAACAGACAAGCATCCTGAAAAGGTAACAGCAAAAAGCAATTTGTCATCTAAGGTTCAGACTTTCATTTTTGTTTTACATGTTTTGTTTGTTATCTTTTTTTTTTCCAAAATAATATAGAATATATAATATATCATAATAAAACACAAATTAATAAATAACTGAACAAAGTATAAAGTATAATCAAGACCTCACAAAGTATCCTATGCTGACTTGCAGCACCTGAAAGTTTTTAATAGTCAACGGTATGGCCAAATTTCAGTTAGTACTCAAAAAGTAATGAGGTTTTGTACATCACTCTAGTGAGGAGTTGCAGTCAAGGTGAGTCACAGCTTTTCGTTGCCGTTTCTACAGCAATGAAAATAGGGACGCGTGAGTGACATCATACAGGCAGAAAACAATAGAAGACAGGCTGACAAACAGCTCGTCAGACAAAAGTGTCTTTAATATCAGATACCACAGAGTACTAGCCAAAACAAGGTTGGAAACAATGACATATTGAAAAGCAGACGCTATTCCATCTGCAAAACCTGTGTGTTTGCATGTGTCTGTGCACACAATTTTGTGTGCCTCTTTCATCCATGTTGGATGTCTTCTTCTCAATCTGCCTTCAATGGGCATTGTGAAACCTCCCAACATGAAACCATCTTGTCTTTTTTTTTGCTGTCTGTACAATCGTGACACAGGAACACAGCAAAAGATAGTCAGTCTTGATTGGTCCCTGTGAGACGAGCACGGTAAACCCCTTCCTGGGGGCAACTGGCCCCAAACACCTTCACGGGATTAGGGTGTGACCTGTAGAAAGGCAGCAGATGAGCAGGGATGGACACACACTGGGCTGGAAAGCCACAGGAGTCTTGGCTACAGAACATCTAAGCCTTGAAAGAGGCCTCAACACAAGCCAACATATCTGTGTGTCTGTGCATGTGTCCAATTACTAAGCTGTGTTTTTCTTCTGTTTGTAAGGAGGTGGCCTCGTATGCAACCTGTTTTATTCCAGCTTCTTTGGGGCATTTTATGTCTTTATTACAGAGCTGACTGTCAAGAAATTACTGGAAAAGAGGGGATTGACCAATGGGGAAGGACATGCAATAAAGATCTATGACCTGACTCAAATCAGGGATGATGTAGTTCATGGTCAGCGCTCGTTTTAGTAGTTATTTTTCGCAATTAGTGCTCAGAAACGGGCAGCCTTCTACATGATTTGAGGACCCGACAGGAAATTAATACTGTTCATGGAAGAGTTAGGGTTAGGGTCATTTCTAACATGACTTTTAAATTCTGCAGATAAATTAAGTTTTTTAATCCAAAGTTTTAAGGCAGTTAATCGCATATCATCACCACTTTAACAAAACAAAGCATATCTATGGCTGTGCACATAAATTAACCCTAACTGCCACAGTTATGAAAGAGACAAGTTTTCAACGCAAAGGCAAAATAAAAAGCAAAGAAAAACAGACCAAGTGGCTATATGTTCTATATGTGAGAACTAAATTAAAAATAAAATGTGTTGTAAGTACATGTATGTGCTGTACGTATGTGTATGTGCTGAGGCAGTGAGATGATGCAATATATATATATATATATATATATATGTCTAAAAATAATAATCCAGTAGGCATATTGACAGTTTGTTGTCTAAATGTCAACATAATGATACAGAATCAGAACAGTGAGAAAATGTTCTTAATCACAGGTACATAATCGTGTACTCTGGCAGTCTGTGTGAAGTTCATCTGTACAACTATAAAACAAGCAGACAGACTCTGCTGCTTCCCTCTGGAAAATAAAGTCAGGCCACTGCCAGATATCAAGAGGGAGCTCTCTTCTGTTGTTAGAGGAAAACTTTGATCAAAGTTATTTCTCCTCATCCATCTCTGACTCTCCTGGCTAGTCATAAATCATCTTCACTGTGCCAACTGTCAGGCTCAGTCCCATAGCCGTGAAGAGCTAATTCACCAGCATAACGCTCTGAGCTGATCTCTGCTCTGCTGCTTTTCGCATGGAAAAAAGAACTGTACGCCATTGTTCTTTTAGACTCAAGTGAGTGGTCTCAACCCCAACATTTGTAAATAAACGAACTATCATGACCTTGATTGTTATTATCCTAATAAATTTACAGAAGGAATAGAGACAAAATGTGTAATGTTTGTCCAACAGTACAACAGCACACAGGCAGTCTGCTGTACGTCAGTGGTTAATAACTGTGGCTACCGTTAGTCAGAATGATTGATTCCCAAGTACTTGCAATTACAGGGGTCCTGCATATACTTACACATCAGAAAAAAATAATATTTTTATGTCTTTGTACACAAGCACCCAAAGTGATACCAAGTTGAAGTCTAGTTGACATGAATGAGACAAACATTTTTAGCCTTTAACTCCCTCATGGACTACAGTCATAAAATTATTTGCTTGGCTACACTGAGTTCAGCCAGAGCATATCTGCAATGCTAATAAACTCAATTGGCACTGGCAGGTAATAGCATGCTACTGTAACTTTTCTACCTCAGCTCAGCACAGCTCAATCAGCCCCCGCCAGAGGCCTCTCTTCTACGAGTCCCCGCGGCTCAGAATCAGCAACTTTCAATCTCAGTGTGTTAGCACGCGAGAAGACGCAACTGTACATTTGGGATGGGTGATGAGACAAGCAGACAGCACAGCGTGAGAGTGAGAGAACGGCAGCGCCCGCACACACACACACACACACACTGTCACACTTACAAACACACACATTCTGTCTAATATCAGCTCGGTCCCCGACTCCCTTTAAGAGACCTGAGAGCCAGAGAGGGGGAAATAAATACTCTCCTTTATTACTGGGAGAAAGACAGAGAGGAGAGAGGAGGGGAGGAGGAAAAAGTAAAATAGAGAGACAGGATGAGACTCTACACATACACACACAGAGCCATGACTGGCGCTACCTGATCTTGCTAAATCCCATATAGCAATGGAGAACTCCCAGTCAGCAAACCTCCCTCACCCCTGTCCTCTCATACACTGTCAGCTGACAAAGTAGAAAGAAAGCCTCCGCACACCATATAACACTATAGTACAATAATATACAAAGAGTGGTTACTGTACAAACCAACATGTCTCACAATATGAGTCAAAGATCTGTTTCTTCTGTACCTCCAATCAAGCTTCTCGTGTGTAAATGGGTGCGGAGAACTGAATAAACCGTGTTTGTTTACAATGACAACTCCATTGGGTACATTCACAGACTAATATGAGCCTACTCCATTTTAATCACACAGTGGCGAGGTAGGCTACTCTAGCAAAGTGCGTTAAATCTAGATAGAAGAATGACTTCCTTCAAGTGTGATCAGATCTATATAGATTGTAAGCCATGTCAGACCACAGATGCTTTTTATCTGGACGATGACACTACCACATCATTTGAGAAAAAAAGAAAAACTTGAAAGTTTGTCATCTCATATCTCTACTTAGACAATTTTCGACTTTAAAACTTCTTCAATAAAACTTTTTTTTATTGATTTGGAAAAACTGCTTCCTAAAGAATCCAATTCTATTTGTGTTGTGTTGTAGCTGATGTATATACTGTATATAAGTGCGACAAATTAATAGCTAATTATAATTAATAATATAATTATAGCTAACTATTAATAGTATATTCAGCTCCATTGCTTCACATTGTGTCAAACAGATAACAACCGGTTGGTTACATGCTCTCATGCACACTTCAAGTGATAGGCACACAGAGAGGGCCAGTAAAAAGACAAGACAGGGACGGCAAAAACGTAATGAATTTTTTGATGGTTCACCAGCCCACCGGTATGGTGGGATTTCTCCTGGTGCTCGATATGCCAGACGGGTCCAAGCACAATGGGCTTGTGAGAGAGAGAGAGAGAGAGAGAGAGAGAGAGATGTACTGCCCACAGCTCTACAATGTCATACGATTTTATTCATTTGGAATAATAGAGAAAAAAAAGAACAGACAATTAACATGTGGTGGTTAATGTTGACATTGTGGCAGGCTGCCACAAATAAAACAATGTTTGGGAAATACTGCAAACTAATTCAGTCAGAAGCTCTTTAAAATAAGCCTTAATAATCAGCCTTTATTTAGCTCCTCTACCCAGTTGTCAGGTGTCACCAGTCCTGCAGGTTTTTTCTCCAGTTTTTATTTTGCACAGCTGATCCAATTAAAGTTCAGTGAAAAAGTATAGCCCTTAATGTTATTTTCATGTTAAATGGATTTATCAAGTCTTAAACATTACCATTTCCTGACTTGTACATGGCATTTACATTAACAATGTAATTCATAATTACATCTACACAAATCAAAATTTTCTAAAAGCTCAATATTTCTAAATAATCAGCAAACAACATATCAGAATAGGCACATTGCTATCTTCTCCTGCCAGCAGAGCCGCAGAACGACAGTTAGTGAGAGGGAACAAAGTCAGAAGTGAATCGCCCACGCCGAACTTGCTTTTAAAACGTGGGGAGAGACCATTTTTGAAAAAAATGCCATATCTGCTCCATGGTGCAAAGACTTGGTAACCATGATCGATTAGGCAGTGAAAAATCTGACCCATACATTCAGCATGTTTAAGACCATTGATAAATGACAATGAATAACAGCTGGTTCAGATACTGTGAATGCACAATCATTCAAAGAATCCTAAGACCTGCCAAACTACCTGCATCCTCTTCCTACTGTTATTTCCATTCTCCCACCTCTTGCTTTTTCTATCCAACCAAACTGACTTAACAATCCCTATATCTGTTCTACACAGCCAGACTCTGAAACAAGAGTGAGAGAAAGAGAAGGCAAGGATTCTCACTAAATAATATTCCCTTGATACAAGCCTGTAGGAGGAGGAAGGAAGGTTTCCCTGACCTAGTGCCATACCAAAGGTTCCCTTGCATCCAGATAGGCCCTTTACAGTCAATATGGGCGCCCCCTGGCACATTCCAGTGGTGCCCCACATAGTAAAGGGAGAAATTTCAAAGTGTATATATAGGCTTTGCAATTCTGTGAATGTGTGTGTCCCCAGTTGTAGTAATCCCACGCTACTCTGGCACGACTCCAGCAGACATGGGAACACCACAATGGATTACTCAAGGAAGAGAGGGATTTACAGAGGACGAGAAAGAGATCAATGGAGAAAGGTACAGCAGAAGAAGAGGTAGCGCAAAGGACTTCCTGAATACCATTAGCCTGTATCTGCACAGTCACAGTCAAAGAGGGGTAATCAGTTTAAGATTACCATTTCTATCAATACAGTTCAGATAGGGCAAGAGTATAAAATGTACAGGAGTAAAAGAGAGCTCGGCAACGCTGTAAAATATTATGGGATAAAGTTGACTCAAAATCAACTGTTTTTGCTAATTAGGAAAAAAAAAGGAAAACTGCTAAAATGTGAGGATCATAAAATAACAGTGGCATTAACATTGTGAAGTGAAAGTGACTTCTAACTGATAAATGCATCTTATATCATTTAAAAAAAAGGTTATTTGATATTATATACAGTATATATAAATATTTTCATCAAAACTTTTGTTCAGTTCTCAAGGCTCACCAAATCCCACTGATTTTTTTGTTCCAGCTCTTCTGGGGCACACCTGATTCCATTAAGATGCAAAGAAACAGTGGAGCCCTCAAAGGACCAAAAGTCCTTCTCCTGCAGTGTTCAAGCAGACGTTTGCTGCAGATTCAGACCAGGCAAAAGCAATAATTAATGCTGTCCCAAAAAAAAAATTTAATATCGGACCACAAGAAATTATCATTTTCATTACTGGTTAATCTGTGGATCATTTTCTCTATTAGTCATTTACTGTTAAAAATGTCCTTTTACAATGGTCCATGCCTTGGCATGTTTTGTTCAACCAACAGTCCAAAAGCAAAGATATTTAATTTACTCTCATACAGTATATGACAAAGAAAAGCAGCAAAACATTCCTTACATTTCAGAAAGTGAAACATGAGAACATTTGTAATTTTTGCATGAAAAATTATGAAACAATGAATCAATTATCAAAATAGTTGCCAATTAATTTTCTGGTGACCGACTAATTGATTAATCAAGTAACAGGTGCAGCATATCATATGCGAATGTTTGAGTATCTTAATCTTTACAAGAAGAAGTGCGGCTACTGAGCCAATGATTAGTTGCTAATATTTTCAAAAATATATAGAAAGAACATATTGATCTGTGACCTTAAAACTGCACATTGAAGTGTGTTTTACCCTCACATCTCTAATGTATACTGTGAAGGTTTGGGCAGAAATGGCACCGTCTAAACCAATCACAGATCGGTTAAATTGGTTCAGGTGTGCCAGAGCAAGGCTGGAGCAAAAACTGGACGTTTTGAGTTTTTATAACAAGTACGCTGAAGCCAACAGCTCTAATAATGTGAGATGAAAAACGTGTCTCTCTCTCTCTCTCTCTCTCTCTCTCTCTCTCTCTCTCTCTCTCTCTCTCTCTCTCTCTCTCTCTCTCTCTCTCTCTCTCTCTCTCTCTCTCTCTCTCTCTCTCTCTCTCTCTCTCTCTCTCTCTCTCTCTCTCTCACACACACACACACACACACAAGGAGACATATACAACCCAAAACCAAGGCTCACAGTCATGTGCTAGCTACCTTGCTCTCTCTCTCACACACGCGCAAACACACACAGAGCACATCACCCTCCCACTAGCCTCAGCTGCTCTTCTACCTCCCACCACACTGACCTTCACCTGTCACACAGGCTTCATATTTACTGCCACTACAGCCCATCTGCCCACACTCAGCCCTGACTGTCAATCAGCAGCAAGCCGCCTCCCCCTCTGCCAATCCATCAACTGGCATAAAGCACCAAACCACAAGACTCGGCACAAACACTGACATCAAGAACAATGATCCGATGCTTGATGGCTTGATGCAACTTTTTGCCAAACTGATACCTGCTTAAACTTTAGGCACTGATCAGTAGTTTGTACAGTTTTTATCCTACACATTGTTTTCCTGCAGAATTAAAATGGATGATCTGGAACCCTTTGACACTAGGTTCTTTTATCTGTTATTTGTGTTCCCTTACGAATTAAAAACTGAGCTTCCAAGTGTAGAATCAGGCCTCATGCTTCACCGTACAAGAGTAAGGATTAGAAATGCATTAACCATGAACTCCCTCCAAAGAATGTACATTACAGGTGACAATTTGGAGCAGGCTGGTAGCGGGAAAGTTGCTATATGATCAAAAAGAACTAATGAAAAGTGTCAGCATCTGGACACTGCATACCACCCATTGCCCAATGTTTCATAGCATGCAGCTATGGGTGTCTTTTTGAATTGAAGGTGATGAAGGACAGATGTGAAAATTGAACAGCCACACCCTCAGCAGTTTTTTTGCTTTGTAACATTTTGTATCAACAGTACATCTAATGGGGTGCCGTGTCTGCCAGTTGTGTGCAGTCAGTTCTTATTAGTCATAATTTTAGTCCTGTGCAGGTATAGAAAGGTCAGCTGCAAATATATTTTGTGCAGACACACATATGTGAACACACCTATGTTTCTAGTAATGGCTCATATTTCCCTTCCTTTCACCACTAGAGAAGTGGGGCAAATGCTCCAGGTAGTACAGCATGGAAAGAGCTTACATGCGCGCGCGCGCTGCGCACGCACGCACACACACAACACACACACACACACACCACACACACACACAACACACACCACACACACCACACACACACACACACACACACACACACCACACCACACACACACATTAACACACACACACATTAACACACACACACACATTAACACACATATCCTCCCCTGCAGGTAGTAGTGCCTGGGTAGGGGGGCCACTGGATTCAGCCCCCTGCATCTCAATGACAACCACACATCCACAGGGATTTATCTAAATGCAAATCAGCTGTCTTCACTCAACAACACACACATAATTTACTTTGCATGGCCCAAAATACACGACGCAGCCAAGTACCAGCCAGCCAGACAGCGAGTCAGGCAGCCGGGCGGCCCTTCGGCTCTGCCTTCCCTTTCATCTGTGCCCTCTGGAGCGTGCTCATTTTTACCGAATTCACTTTTAATTGAGAGCTAATTTAGCTAAGCCAAATTTCACAACGGAGGTAGATCAGACGGGAGCTGAGGAGGGGAGCAAAGGGAGAGGAGGAGAGAGGGAGGAAGATTCACAGAGAGAAGAGGGGAACGAGATTTGGAGTGACAGGTGACAATAAAATCTGCTGTTCATGTCAGTCTCTATTTCAAAGGAGAGAAACAGTTTGAATGATGGGAAGAAAGAGGGCGAGGAGGGAAAAATATGAGGAAAAACAAGGTAGAAAGGTATTTAATTTGTTAGCAACTACGCTTGAAAGACTAATAGACATTTTTGAATAAGAAACAAAATCTCCCTAAGGTCTGCATAAGACAGTCTGAAACCAGCTTTTGAAAGTTGTCATAACAAGACAAAACGTGTTTTCATTGCAGCAGCAACAATGTCAATCGAACTTGTGTTCACCTCAATGACCTATGCTATCCTTCCATGTGATAAAGTCGTCCAAGAGCAAGTGCAAGGTGTCTATGAAGCTGCTAGGCCCTGCGACCTGTGATGTAAACCATGCTGTAAAGTGATATATGCTTCAAAGGTTATCTGGGGTCTTGGCGATGGGGAAACAACCTCCTTGACGCTGCCTGATGCTTTCTCCACTTCTACATAGCTGTTAATTAGTCCAGCTAAGTGCACCATTAATCGATTGCTTGTCTCTATGCTATATCTCATAACGGTGTTGCACTCTGACAACGCCAGGCGAAGAAATGTGAGGTTCAGTAAGTCACACTTTTCCACTGGTGAAATACTGGTGCTGGAAGGAGAGGAAGCAGAGAGTAATGGCTGCTTCTCAAAGACAGGAGTGGGTGTCGCACTGATGGCAACTGAGAGGAGAGAAAGTGCTGCAGGGTTGAACATTATTGACTTCGATTATAGTAACACTCTGGATGAGTGGAAGAATATTTGGACAGCTGTGTGCACTGGGGTGTAACTATGTGCATCCGAAATTCTAACAATGCAGATATGATTACTTCAAATGTTCTGAAACACATCACATAAACTCTTCAACTCTAAAAGAGACAAGTGACGAAAATCTCAAGTGAAAGAAAATAAAAGCCCCCTTTGGTGTAACAAAACATGACTAGTGATGAGGAAACAAAATGTGCTTGTTGTTCAGGAATTTCCATCAGATTGTAGACACATCTGGAAATTTCTTGCATGTAACAGACCACAATGTACAAATCAGGTACTGCCTCAACAAGTGGAAGGCATGCTGCTAACCTGCCAGCTTTTTAGAATCTGCTTAGTTGTTGACTGGTGAATGGTAAACAATACAAGCCAGAGAGATTGTGTAGATACATGATGGGATTTAACTATGAATATCTGGTACTGAATTTTTTCTACGTTTTTTATTTGGATTTGGATACATTCAGAAGAGGGCTGGGCTGCAAACAGAGATAAGTTTGATTATGACAGAAAAGTAAAAAATCACAGAAATTCTTGGGTTGTTATTTTAATATGTATCTCAAAAAAAATTATAATATAAAGGCTTTGCTTTTTAAAGTTGGTGACACACACATACACACACACACACACAATCTGAATTTGATAAACAGTAACTGTTTTGGTCAGTTATAAAGCTGACCAAATATTTGCTGGTTATAGCTTCACAAACACTACCTCTGGCCTCCTTTTCTCAATTTCATATGATATTAAAATGAATATGTTCAAAGTAAGAACTCACTTTTGGGGTTTGGAAACATGTGATGGGCATCTATCAATTCTGACATTTTATAAAACTGAATGATTGATCAAAAAGCCTTATATTACAGTGTTCAGTGTCCAATTATCCACAGCAAATAAATATTTAACCTAAAGCTTATAAAACCGACCACAACTTTTAATATACTTCAGAGTAGAAAAAAGCACAGCACCTTCCAACTCCCATTTCAGTCCATCAGTAGAGTGACAGCCAATCATGGCTGTACTTTTAGAACATCTGAATAATACTAAAAAGTCTCTATTCAAACTTTAGCCTTGTAAACTATCCGAGTATATTTCTGTTGGCATAGTCAGAAAAAAAATTACTTGATTTTTAAAGTGGAGGTGAAGGACAATTTTGTTCCACAATGCAATGTACGTAAGAACGGTGAATGGTGGTTTGACTGCTCCAACAACTTAGAAAACACACCAGCATGAATACAAGTTCTGTGACGTTTCTCCTATTTTTTTTTATGTATATTAAATCATAACTTAAATCACCTTCAACATTCACCAAATGCCCTAGTTAGCTACAAATCCAAATTTTCAAAGAGAATTTTACACGGCATCAACCATGAAGCCAACATGAACCAATCAATGGACAAAATTTCAATGTGATGCTGACAATCCACACTTGTACAAAGCAGCATCTCACTGCAATGGTGAAAATTCATACACACAATTAAGTAATGTCTGCAACCAAATGAGCTTCATATGACTTTAACCAACAACAACAAAGAAGCAAATGTTCAAAATTGCATAAAAGACAACAACAGAAATGGAGCAGCTTGATGTGCAGCTGTCAGAGAGGTTTTTCTGACGTCAAGTCTCACTACAGTAAAGGCTTCAAGCCTCCAGAAATAGCCTGGCAGGTCTCTTAGAAGCCCACTTCTAGGAAGGCAAAAAAAAGGGCTCACACTACTCCAGAGCATTTCAGCCAGCATTTCTAAGCTGGGTTGTCCTTGAAAAGATGGACAAGCTGCAGCGAGCCAGAGGCGAGAGATGGACAGAAGCATAGAAAAAATATAATGAGAAGACAGAGGGAAGCATTGTAGAGCAAGCAAATAGAGACGGAGCAGGGGATGGAGAGGAATAAAAACATCTGAAAGAAAAGTGACAAACCATTAGAGGGCTAAAATAAATGTACTGTACTGAACAAGAGCAGAAAAAAGGCAGTGGAGGAGCATGAGAACAGGGGCAGGGGATAAAAACAGAGAGACAGAGACAGACAGAAACTGTACAGGTGAGGGAATCCCGATTATAACGTGACCTCGTTAACCCCAGAGGCTCGTTAGCGTCTCATTCCAGCAGCATTCTCCAGGCCCATCCTCTGTCACACCTTCATTAAGCCCATCGACCCACTGTGCTTATTAAACACATTCATTACCCCAAGTATTGAACCGCTGCTGCTATGCCCGGCCCCGAATGCATTACAGGAAGAGGCCGAAGGGTGACGTCTGGTGGAGGGGTGAAATAGTAGATGGGGGGAACTGCTGAGGAGGGGATGGGTCATGCACACAAATGCACGTTCATACAGACACACACCTTTCTGCCTCTTATCAATCATTACTAATGAAGTCAAATTAGAGTGGGTTTGGCCTCTCGATCACAAAGAGACGGAGACAGCGGGAGGAGAGGGTGACAGAGGGGGAGGAAGAAATTGAGAGGGAGGATATGGCTTGTTTGAGAGAGGAGGAGAGTGATGGGATGAGTAGCGGGAACATGAGCATGAAAAGATAAAAGGAGTTTTAAAAAAAGACAGCAGGTAGACTTTCTCTCTCTGTCCTTCTCTGTTTTAGACTTCTGTCTTTTCTCCATAAAGCAGGACCGAGGCGAATCCCCAAGGAGGGCTATTCATCATGTTACATACAAACTAGTCCACTGGGCTAAAGACGAGGCCTCCATTCTGGCTTCGGGCTCCCGCTTTAAATGATGACATCATTTCTGCCCTTCTCAAACAAACGGAAAACTCATCATCAGAGAGAGGGAGAGGGAGAGGAAGAGAAAGAGAGCGCAAAGAGATTAAGAAGAGTAAAGGCGTGAGCAAGGTGTCGGAAAGGGCCATGAATCATAGTGACGTCCCTGGCTGGTTGTCAGGAGCTGCTGCTGTCTGGAGCTGGATAAACAGAGGGCCTCAAAAGCAATGCTCTTTAAACACTGGCCAGGTCAGAGCCCAGCACTGGCCCTTAGGAGAACACAAATCTGTGCCAAATTTTTTTTTTTCCCCTCCAAATTGATTGTCAAAAAGTTACTGGCTGTTGTTTTGCCAAAACCTTTCTAACTTGCTGCAGGCTATCATGGGTGACCAACTGACAAAGTGTCAAATTCAGAGTTGCTGTATTGTACTTTAAGTGAAAGTACAATAACTGGTTTAAAAATTCACATGAAGTCACAACTGTAGATTACTTTCTCAATAAGTTGTCTACTCATTCTATCTACTGCTACAACTAACAGTTATTCTTAATGTTGATTAATCTACCAATTGACTTCTCGATTAATAGATTGGTGTATGAAACATATAAAGAACAGTGATAAATGTCCATCACAATATAGAGCACAAGGTGATGAATGCAATACCTCGCATCATCCAGTCAACAATCCAAAACTCAAAAATATTCAATTTACTATAATGTAAGATGAGGAGAAGCAGCAAATTCTCACATGTGACAACACGGAACAATCAACTGTTTGGCATTTTTGCTTGAAAAACGAGTTATCGATTATTGATTGATTATTAGGGTAGTTGACGATTCATTTTCTTTCAATCGGCTGATCAATTAGTCTAGTGCAGCTCCAGTTCCGTCTGTAAAATATCCAGCAAAAAAGTCTAAAACCCAAAGATATTGTTTACTATCATATATGATGAAGGAAATTTTCAAATCCTCAACTTAGAGAAGCTGGATGAGGGAATGTTTGGTGTTTTTGCTTGAAAAATGACTAATGATTAATCGATTATAGAAATAGTCTCTTGATCGAGTAAAGGATTAATCAACTAATCGTTTCAGCTCTTCTTAGTTCCCCTCATATTCCCCTGTTTAACTCTTAACTTTACAATTTACAAAAAAGTGTCAGGTTAAAAAAAAAAATCAGAGAGTTGCAGGCTGGAAGGCAGGATAAATTTTGCACAGCCTGCACACTAGCCATCCAGTAAAAGAAAAATGTTCCAAGCAAGAAAAAAAAAAAAAATCAAATGTGGGTTTCATCTCAGCTTTGCCCCGATCTCAGGCTAGAGTCCTCCCATGTGCTCAGCCAGAATAAGTACTGAACAGAAAAGGAAACGAAAGGGAAGTCACATTAACATTAACATTCTGCAGTGCTTTTCCTGGTACCCTGGTAGCTGTGGGCGAATGCTTGATAACGTAATGAAGATGTGCGTCGCTACATCCACAGCAATAACTGATTACGACCTTTGCTGGACTACCAGTGCAAAATCACACACAATTTAAAAGGACATGAAAGGTACAAACAGCAACCACCCACTTTGCACACCTATATTTGGGCAGGAAAACACAAGAGTCAAAATCAAACTGACTTAAAAGGAGTTCTTGTGAATATTCCCGTCTATAACCTGTTGCAGGAACATAAACCACAAAGGAGAGAAGCCACAAAGGAAATTAAGAATGTGTGTCATTCAAATATTATTATCCTCAAGTTTTTAAAAAGGGGAATGGAATCTTTTATGTGCTGTCTAAGTATTAGAGGAACACTCTAGTTGCATTTTGCTGCTTGTTTTGTCCACTGCTCGCCCACCATTGTATTGCTGCATCTTATCCAGTCCTACTACACCCTCTGCAGGTGAAAATCAAGCACACCATGCAAGAGCACTGGAACTGGTATGTCTACAGCTGTACACATGACATCAATTCAATACAAAGTACATTATTTGTCCCTCAAGAGGCAATTTGAGGTGTATACGAAAACACCCCAAAAAATTCATTCATATACATAAAATCTAAAACACAAAATATGACAGTATAAAGATGAAAAGGACAGCATATACATAACAAAGTAAATTGACCATCTTTGAGATTATCAGACTGTCAGTCAGACATTTGCTGAAAGTAATCATCAAGGATATGTTTGGGGTAACTAATAATCATATGTGCCTTTTGGAGGACTTGTTCAGTGTTAAGCTGTTCTCTGTGTTTTGTCATTTTTGAGCTGAAGTTAACAACACACTGCATTTGGTGCTTGTCATTCTAAAAAAAAAAAAACACATATAAACCAGTAAACAAAATACTTTTGATACAAGATGTAAAAAACTACTCTAAAGGAATTTAGACACTATGCACAGAGGAATGTCATGATGCCATTAAAACATCCTCAACATCAGGACCTACTGCAAATTTACCACTGTTACTGCTGCTGCTATTATTTATATACATACTCCCGCTACAAACTTTTTGCCCCCCAAGGCTTTTGAGTTGTTGAACACTAGAGAGCCTTTCATTCCCTGATCCGCTAACACATTTCACTTTTTATGTATTTTTTCAATGGGTGTCAATCTAAGAGATCAACAAACTAAAAATTTTAATGTGCAGTGCATCTCGTTCTCTTTGTATATGGCAATAAAGTTTTGGATCTAACTTCGACTGATAAAAACTATTACAACTACTATTTTCAAGCCAGCAAAGAAAAATGTAGGCATTACCAGAAGAAATCTCCTCCACTACTTCAGCTGCTCTCCATTTTTGCCCTGCCAAACAAAGATATTTGACTTTGGCATAACCATTGTCATTTTTGGCATTGTGTCACTGTTAAACACTAGAGAGCCGGGCTATGTTGGCTGTCCCACTTCTCCAGTAAAATGTCTGTCATTCACTTGACTTTGTTTTCTCTCCACAAGTTAAATACTTTTAACATTTCTATGAGCCATTCAAGGAATCCAAGAGAGCATCTTGCCACACCAAGGTCTTTGTCTTTTTTTTCAAGAAGTAATTCCACCTGTGTTATTGATAGAGTCAGGGAAAAAATGCCAAATGTTGATGCTGAATCTTTTCTCGGGGTAACTAATGTTGAAAGGAAAACACTGTAGGAAGGTGAAATATCGCTTTAGAGGCATGCTTCACACACTCACATTTCTAAAAGGGCTTTCACTTTCTCTTTCTTTCTCTCTCTCTCTTTAAAACTTGTTTTGTTCTTGGGCAGACGGCAGAGGGAACATATCGACGATGTCTGTGTCTGAGTGCAGCCGGCTGTCCAAGTTAAAGTCAGTGCTCATTAATGCACCTGATTACTCTTCAGGCAAAGACCGATCAGCAACCGACCCAAACACACATACACACAAGCACACACGCACACGCACACACTCACACACTCACACGCACACACACAGAGAAGCATTTTGGGGACAGGGATCGATACGGAGGCACTTTAAAAGAGCAATGAAGAGGATATCAGAGAGAGGAATGTGCTGTTAGCTTATACTACACACTGAGAATGTAAGCAGTGGTAATGGTGAAAATAAAACTTTTAAAGAGTGTACAGATCAGATCATTTGTACAGATCATTTGGTCTATAAAATTGCATCAAACTGTGAAAATGCGAAATTGAATTTCTCAAAGTCCAGGGTAACATATTCAAATACCTTCTTTTTTCTGAACAACAGTCCAATAAGAAAACGTATTCAGCAATCAACCATATCATAGGGCTTTATCAGATGATGAAGCTCAGTTGATAAAGATGATGTAATACATTTAAAAGCTCCAGAACAAGAGTAAGTGAACATTGAGTTGTTTTGTCAACTGCTGTTTCCAAATTCAAGGGCGAATGGTCAAGCTCAACAAAAGTACTGTCTGAATCATAGAAAACTAGCAAATATACACATTGAATAGTTGGAGTTGAATGAATTTCTTAGCAATTTTACTCAAAAAAATTACTATGGGAATTTTCTTGCAAGCAAAGTTATATTAATATTCAGTTAATGTGGTGCGTATTCTCAACGTAAACAAAGGCATTGAGTGCACCTCCTTCCTTATAACACATTGTCATGGCCAGTATTTGAAATATGTCAAATTCTGCTGTGCTCACAGCCATGTTTACTGGCTTCAAGTCTTCACTGACTTTGTTAGCACATTGCTAAATTTCTTTGCACATTATTGCTGCCAACTGTTGAACAATGGAAGAGAGTAAAACCAGGACAAGCTGTTAATCGCACCCCATCGTGCAACAAAACAGGGGCCCGCTCATAAAAACATTGCTCTCCAGCACAACTAGTGGTTGATTGATTAAGTGATTAATCAACTATTTGTTTTGGGTCTAACCAAGGTATGGCCCGTAGCACCAACATTTCACATTTCATAAGGAAAATTACAACAACAGATCCAGAGATGTATAGTGAAATAAAGGGGAACGTAAGGAATAAAACATTTTGAAATGAAGGAAAAATATTTTGTGGGGAAAAATAAATAGAAAAAGCAGAGGAGGGCAGATTCAGGATTATTGGGTATTCTCCTTGGCATGACATGACATAAACAGACACATAAGCTGACAATATCTCCACAGCTCTACACAGTAAATTCCATCTTGACCTTACCTACACATGGCTACCTCCCAAATCCACAGAGACAGACAGACAAAGAGAGCGAAAGACAAAAAAGAGAGAGAGAGAGAAAACTAAAGAGACTTCTTGATGACATGAAAGCATGGAAATTTTGGATGAGAGCGGAGCTTTTCCTCACTCTGACAGACATAATCCACCGCCATTAGCAGTTAAACTGACTAAATACATCATACAACATCTGACATTCAACATCCTGTTAAGTCTAAACTCCTGTCTATAAAGACCACGGGGGATTGGGGGAGATCTTGTAGAGAAGATGGACAATGCACCGTTTGTGTGAAATGTGTGTGTGTGTGTGTGTGTAGTTGTATGTTTGTGTGGCCGGTCAGTGTGGTTCTGTTTATCTCTAATTACAGTCAAATATATGAACAAAGTTTCCAGAGGAGATTCCAGTGCAGCTGGCAGCCATTCAGTTCAGCTGCTCCAGTGTGTATGTTGCTTGTCTCAGTGTTTTAACTAGGCCTCTGTGTGTTTTAGAGTGTGAGTGTGTGTGTGTGTGTGTTGGCTTGTGTCAAAAGGTCTATCCCATAATAACTGACAGCTATCATTATCACTTCCTTTGTCTTTGCTCTCC
Source organism: Seriola dumerili (assembly GCF_002260705.1). Classification (NCBI taxonomy): domain Eukaryota; kingdom Metazoa; phylum Chordata; class Actinopteri; order Carangiformes; family Carangidae; genus Seriola; species Seriola dumerili. Next base: position 4,090,612 of record NW_019174545.1, on the reverse strand, counting down.
ATCTAATCCAGCTAATTAAATCTGCTAATGTCAATATACAATTCATTGTGTGATTATGCCTGATTGGGCCGGTGCAGCCTCGCTGTCATTCCCCCTGCCAGCAAAAACCCGACCACTGACAAGCTAGACAGACAGCCAGTCAGAGCAGGAGATGAGGCCTCCTTCACTGACCGATGGCCAAGAAACACCATTCACATTGACAGTTCGTCTTTCTCAGTGTTTCATGTTGGTCCTCAGACAAACACGTCCCTTCCATTCCCAACGCCGAAGTGAGAGAGCTGGAAAACGTGGTGAAAGCTTGGGAGGGAAGCTCTGATTGTACATGCAGAGTGGTAATTACATCTAAATTGAGGGCACATGCTAATCTATGTTAGGTCATCTCCAAGTTCCACTTACATTTCCACATTTTGGACTAATTAAAACTGTAAATAATCAGAGCCTATGTGTGTATGTGTCTGTGTCTGTGTGTGTGTGTGAGTGTGTGTGTGTGTGTGAGGGAGAAAGAGAGAGAGAGTGCGTAGGCAGACAAAATGTCTTTGAGATGAGCCAGTGGAAGAATCTTCCCATCACACTGCTGGGAAATTAAGTGCACACTCTTTGATTTTAACAAGACAGGAGAGCAGATAAAGTTTTTTTTCTTAAGAGAGAGGAAGAGAAGAAAAGTGAAGAAAAATGCTTCACTCGCAAAAATTTATGCAGATTGCGACGTGTGTTTAATTGAGAGGAACATTCAAGCAAAGTTACCAACATGGAAAGACAGGTGACAAGAGGTTTTTGCAGCTTATAGTTCGTCCACCAGTTGGCCTATGAAACTGACAGAACTGAGAGTTAAACTTTCAGGGCTGCCTCTCCCCCCTACGGCAAATTGAAGTGAGATGAGGAAAAGGGGAATTTGCTATTCTCAGAGCCTTTGCCCTTCGAGGTGGTGGAAGAGAGCAGAATATGAATGGGGGAAGAGGGGAAAAAAAGACTTCAGAAAATGAAAACAAGCCTTGAAAGGCAACTGGTGCAATATAACCAACTCTGGCATAAATACTAGATGAACGGCAATAAAGAATGCAGGGTAGATGTCAAAAGGAGTCGGGTACAGAGACACCAGAGTCACCTGCTTTTCACACAACACACTTAGCCCAGGGTTATTCGTTGCCCTGGGCTGATATGGCCCCGGGCTAATAAGCAATGAAAGAGCAAGCATCAATTTGTCACCTGTAAACAAAATTTGAAGACACTAGTCAGAGTTGGAGACATCTTCAGCGTTGCACTAAAAACTTTTATCTATCATTTGTTGAGAAAAATATCTGGTGTGCCCTTCAAGATGATAATTATGACAAGAATTTCTGCATTACCTTTTAAGTATGTCTTTTTCAGTTAAAGGAAAAGTAGGAAATTTCACAGTTGCACATCTAGCATCATAGCAGGACACCAGACATATCTCCACTGCGCTCCAAGTCTCCAAAAAGTTCCTGAACTTTTCCTCAGTTAACTAAAAACCATGATTTAGAATGTTGTGGCCTAAAATTGAAGGATACTGACAAAGGACACAAAAACAGAGCAACATTGGCAGAATTGCTACTAATATTATTAGTGCTAGTAGTGTTTAAATATTTCCTGCAGGGTACACAAGGTTATTCAGAGGGTCTGCTCCCCCTTCCCTCCAAAAAAAAGCTATTTAACCATTTACAGAGCTGGATATGGACTTAACACAGAGAAAAAAACCCTCCAGCATGGAACTGAAACCACAACCACGACAAGAAGAAGGCAAGGAAAGACAGAAAAAATGAATGTGGGTGTGCACATGGCAAAGAAAAAGGGAGAGGGCGAGTGAAAGACCACACAGAAAAATCCTGCAGCGATTCAATTATTCAATTTTGGAGAAGGAGGAGAAAGAGAGGGCAGATCGGAGTGAGTGAAAGGCTCATCCTCATCTGTGACCGATTAGGAGAGACAGAGACAGGATCCTTGTACCACAAAAGGCAGCAGAGAGGAGAGGAGAGAAAACAAGAAGAGAGTAGAGTAGAGAGGAGAGGAGAGGAGAGGAGAGGAGAGGAGAGGAGAGGAGAGGCCTTATACAATATAGCCTTTAAGAGGCTTTCACTGTAGTGTCCCATGACTGTGCAATTCATAGCACACTGAAAACTGAAAAGCCCATTTCAATGCTGTTCCCTGGATCAATTCATGTAGAGAACAAGGGTTGAGCCCACACAATGGTCCCAGAAGTGATCAACCATTCAGTTTTTGCATAAACCTTTTCAGAAAATACTTATTCCACACTGTTTCAAGTTCAGACCTTTTCAGTTTGTCTATGAACAGCTGAGCCAGAGTGAAATAAGATCCTCAAAGTACAAGTGGTTGAATCACCAAATGAATTCCTCATATGTGACATAATATCTATAGTTACTGCATTAAAGCCAACAGCCTGTACAAAATCAAAATATAAAAAAACAGCATTGGTGGTCATGCACATTTTTTTGACTCATGGTGCCTGTATATTGAACCAAACTCATCTGGAGACTGTAATTACAAACATTTTCCGAGGAAGCAACAAAATCTGATTTCTTTTTCTAGGAAATTGAAGGAGAGAGTTTTTCAAGCTGTCAGAGAAAATAAATGGCCTCTGAGAAATGATATGTAAGTGTTTCTGGGTCGTCTTAATTCCTGGAGAACTTAATGACAATTTTAGGCCAAGCAACCAGAGCACCTAGACATAACAATTCCCATATAAGCTCAGCCCATTTCTCTCCACCCTAATGACAGGAAGCTAAAATAACTGTGACGATCTCACCTCTTAAAGACGACTGAAATTGATACTGTGGCGCTGAAATGTTATCAGCAGCAATATTAATCTCTCAACTAGTGGTAAATGCTAATTTCATATACTATTAAGTTGATGAATGGGGCTTTAACAAACTCAGCTATTGTTAACAACTTAAAGCGGAGTAATTCATCAAGGTCATAATTACTCATGGGCTGCAAAGAAATATTAGCAGGAGAAAGGGCAAAAGCATTAGTGAAAAGATAAGATCTAAATAATAGGAGGTTCCAGGCAGACTTGCCAAATGACTATTTATCAGAATCCAGCAGTAAATACAGTTAAAGAAGATATACAGCTGTGATTTGGTGGAGAAATGCTCAACTCAGCATTAGTATCAACAAGCTGTGGCCTACAAAAAGAAAGCAGCTGGCAGGCTGGTTTTAGAAATTGGAAAACGGTGACATCTAGTGGTGGTTTAAAGTAGCCTGTCACTCTTCAGTACCTGCTTGTTTCAGTTAAAAGAAATTTGAAATTTCATGCCATGTTGATAATGTATAAAACAAGAGTAGATGTTATTAAACTTATTAAGGCATCACATTTTCATACATTAATGAGTTGCAATAAATGATTAAACTGAAAATGTACAGACCTCCAAGATCTGATCAGATCATCACACAGGTAACCTGTGGCTGTTGGCTGTTTCTTGCCCAGTGATCATAATTGAATATCTTAAAGTTACTCAATTTTCAATTGATACTAGGTTAAAATTGAATTTTGGGAAGGGGCAACCTTTCGTATTACATTTGAATCAAGGATTTTACCTTGTACCATGATTGTTTATGTGTGCCGACTATCAATCAAACTATGATGAAGAATTTCTTGAGGCAGTTGCATGCATTTGTCTGCCAAAGCAAGAGTGAGTAAAAAGAAGAAGAGCAGAAGAACAGTTCTCAAAAACAGCTGATTCAAAGAGGATAAACTAAAATAAGTATATCTGTATTTTAATGCAGATGTAGCCTGGCGGGCCACAGTGGTCTGACAATATTCCTATAAACCCAGAATGTTAGTAGTAGCTCTTACCATGTAGTAGCTATGGATATGGAAATTGCCAAACAGAGAACAACAGACAATTGGGCTCCTGCACGAGCAGAAGCCCTAAGGCAAGCAGGGAGAAAAAGCACGACAATGAATATGAGACCAGAGGTGCTGGACTGACCAGTTTGTTCTCTTGCAAGTAGAGTCTCTGCAGTTTAGGGCATCCTCTAGCCAAAGCCACCATGCCTTCATCTGTGACACTGTAGCACTGACCCAAGTGGATGTCCTTCAGCTCACTGCAGTGCTCTCCCAGCTGAAGGTGGAAAGGAGAGATTAAGATTAAATACTGGAAAACTTCACCTGAATCATTTTATTGGATTATTACTTCAATTTTTATTTGGGAATAAAAAGAACAAATGAGACTGATGTATGACAGACAAGCAAAAATCTAGACTTTGAAACAAGAGGCTTTGGATCTCTTGTGTATACCTTTTTTAGAGCGTCGTCTGTTAATTTGTCCTGGTTGCCCACATGCACCTTCACCAGCAGAGGGCAGTGTGTAGCCAAGGCCGACAGGGACATGTCACCTAACTGCTTGCAGCGGTACGCTGTATACTTCTGCAGGCCAGGACAATGAGAGGCCAGGGAGGACACACCATGGTCATGGACCCCTCTGCAATCTGAGATGTTAATCTCTGTCACATTCTGCCTCCGAGAGGCTATTTTGACCAGGAGATCGTCGTTTACCTGGGGAACAGGATAACACAAGGACACATGAAAGTCAGTCAAAACAACAAAGCTTTTGATCCCAGAAACAGTTATCCATCCTGTTGGAAAGACACTAAAGCCTCTCCTGTTCACTGAACAACTGAAGACAATAGAATCTAAGACAAATCTATTATGCTATATGCTCACTTGTTGTAGGCCACTGAGGTCGATTTGCTTCCAGAACTGGAAGTCCAAGCAGAGGTCCCTCCAGTACTTACAAACCAGAGAGGCACACAGACAGCGCTCCTTCACTGTCAAATGGGAGAGCACCTGCAAGGATGCAAAAGAAGATATTAGACACATAGAGGAACCATTCAACAACAATTATGGTGGTGTAGCTCATTTGTGAAAAACACAATAACAAACTTAGTACAGCACTTAGCTCTGGCTTCATATTTCAATGTAGAAAAACCAACAGAAAAACATCAGTAAATATAAACACAAAGAAAACTCTAACCTTAAGAAGGATGGAGGAAGGCAGGTGATTGATGCTTAGGTGATCAGCAGCATCAGAACTTCTAGCCTGGCATTCGTCATAATGATGCAGGCAGCAGGGGGATGAGTCCGAACTGTGGGGCAAATCTGCATGAAGACCCAACCCGCAGCAGCCATCAGCAGGTGAGGAGGAAGAGGAGGAGGCAGAGGAAGAAGAGGAGGAGGACGAGGGAAGCGGACAGAGGGGAAGGTGGCAGTGGCCAGTTTCAGAGTTCGAGGCAGCCTCTCCTCCGCCTCCTCCCACTCCTCCATTCTCCAGCCCTCCATCAGGGGCAGCGAAGGCACAGCGTGGCTGCTTACAGGGGGTGCACCTCTGCACCTCTGAGCACTTCCTCTTACACACCTGCACCCAAGGACATACACAGATCAGTCAAGTGGAGAGAAAGCTCCTTCAGGCAAGTCAAGGCAGATTTGACTGTAAAGTCTTAAATTACAATTACAGCGTGAAATAACCTTGCATCACCCATGTTATGAAGCATCAATTAAAAAAACAGCAGCCCTGACCCTGGATCGTTAATGAAAACAAAATAAGACAAAGACACAAAATGTGAAGCTTTGACTTGTGACTGCAGTTGGAGACCCTGTGTAATCCTTACATTTGGAACACTTAGAATTTGTTGGACAGAGCAATAAAGTATTTCAGATTTTTTTTTTCATCTGTACCGTAAAAAGAAGCAACCCCTTATTTGACAGAAAGTAAACTTGTTCTGTATTCAGAGGTTTCAGTTAAGCTGACACAAGAGTTAGTAAATCATGACTGAATTATGGGATGAGCTACTCCTAGAAGATTCCTGTGTGCTCTTACACAATTGCATATTTATTTTACTTTGGTACAGCTTAACACTGACACTAGGAGAGTGAGTACAAGTGGTAATCAGTTGAGTTTTCCACCACTTATCCTGAGCAAAATCATCATTTTTTTTTAATACGTATTATTATAAATAGCTGGGCTGCCTTCATGAGGTAAGGTCTTGGTCAACAAACACATTTTACCCAATTGATAGCTTTTAATGGTCTTTCGAGGTAATGATCCATTAGCCATTAGTCATTGCTCGAAATGGTGTCAGTGGCATCATAATTGTCCCAAATATTATTTGGTCATTAATAAGAATTTAAGAGATCCTTCTACATGACAGCATTCATCTGGGGAAAGATAGATTTTTGCAGAAAAATAACTGATCAGTCTGAATTCTATGACTACTTATTAGTAAACTTAGAACTGGCAAGCACTGGTAAATCATGGCTGTATCTTCACCAGCTACAACATTTGGTATAGTTGGTGAAGCACCACCTTAGCACCCTACCATCTCAGTGTAGTCGCTGGTACAGCCAGGCACAGGCACAGGTATGGGTACGGTCACAGACACCCCAGCAGTTCGAAACAGCGCTGGTGGTGGAATCAGCTTGGCAGGAACAGCTGATAATAGGCTCCTCCCCTGGCCTTCCCAGATAGATAGCTCCCTTGGTGACAACAGGAACTTGGAGCAGTCCTCAGGAGACGTGAGTGTCGCGTATCGTTCGGCAAGCTTCGAGGCAGCTACTGCTCCAATGCCAACACCACCCACACCGGGGACACTGATTCCAGTGACGCTGTTATGACGGCACCCGCTGCCGTTGACACCAGCCTCCAAATGGTTGTTGTCGTCGTCAAGACTGCTGCTGTTGCTGTGGACAATGAAGCACAGCATACAAGGCCCCTGAAGGAAACAGTTCCTCTTCTTCTTCTTCCTGTGATGTAATTTGCGTGGCCTCTTCTTCAGGCGGTAACCATTTTTCGAGAGAAGATGGCCCATATAGATGATTCACGGAAACTCTAAAACAAACAGAGTATATGCATCAGTAAATACATCCTTAAAAGAAGGGAACTGCATCAATAACTTAGGAAACAGTCAAGTCATTGTGTATATCCAAATACAAAAAGATAATCATATTTTTCATCACTCTCCCTTGCTGCTCTTGAGGCGAAGCAAGGTCTATCTTTGTGTTTCCCCATACAGAGTAATTTTGCTGATTTGGAGGGATAGTGTCACAAAGAGGGATTTTCATACTAAAAACACTGTAAGTTCAGAGGGTAGCAACTTGATTAGCCTAACTCAAACTGCTGAAGTCCTATAATATCTTCAGCTAAACTTCAGAAAGCATTTTTGCACAGAGAAAATACTGTGGATATTTTCCCCTATCCCTTATATTGGAATCACAATAGAAAGAGTCCATGGTCCATATTGACAGGAAAAACCTTTACAGTTTAGATTCTTATCCATCAAGCAATACCAACAGGCAGACGTCTGACCAGTCCAAAATTCATTTTGCAGCATGACAACAACCCAAAAGATACAGCCAGAGTAATAAAGAACTATCTTCAGTGACCAGAAGAATCCAGTAACAGATGAGGGCCACCGCAGAGTCCTGATCTCAACATCATGGAGTCAGTCTGGGATCACATGAAGGGACCTGTGGCAAGTTCTCCAAGATGCTTGGAACATCCTGCCTGCCAAGTACCTTGACAAACAGGACACAAGTGTACCTAGGAGAATTGGTGCTGTCTTAAATGTACTCAATGCATCTTATTTGAGCTTTTTAAAGCCCCTTAAAACTTTTGCACAGTACTGTACATTATGACATTGAGTATTAAGACAGACCTGAAAAAATGTGGACCTATCCTTTAAGTGTCAAGGACAATTAAGATAGATCTATATATACTGAAACAGCTGGGAATATATATGATGCTGAAAATAGACTGATGCTGGCCAACACTATCATTACACTCTTCTCCCCATGTAGTTCACATTACCAGAGTGCACAGCAACATCTTAGCTTGGTATCACAATGAAATGCTGTACTTGTTTGTAAAAAGCAATCACATCATGAGTGTGAATCCTAAACCTGTACATCTGTTATTGAGAGTGTCATGACATTCTACATCCTCTGTTGGTATCTTACTGCTAATGTTGTCCAGAAGAATTTACTCAGCAAAGCTGTGAATATTGCCAGCAAAAAAGTTGGTATTCAGTCTCTGTGACACTTACAGAGCCAGTGCCCTCTCAAAAACTCATAATTTGCTACTTTATACACAATACCCAATGTTCATGCTGCTTCAGGCCCTACCATCAGGTTGACTCTTGGTGGCAAGAGTAACAGAACAAGGCATTCCTTTATCCCATCAGCTTTTGCACCCTATTACATACAAGCATGAGTTGCAGCACTGGGGGGCTGGTGCACATATTCTCTTGCAAAAGTTAATCTTGTGCATGAAGCTTCTACTTTAATTTTCCCTAGGGGATAAATAAAGTATCTATCTATCTACTTATTTATCTATCTATCTATCTATCTATCTATCTATCTATCTATCTATCTTTTAGCACTTATGGCAGAACAGCTGTTTATGTTGCACATAGTAATTTGTATATTTCTGTGCTGTATTTATACAAACACTGATTTCTCATATTGACTCAGCAGGACAGTGCTGTGCCTGGTCCGATTAACACATTAAGGTACAACAAGACGGGGGCAGTTTAGTGGTTCAAGTAACACACATTTGTAACTAATCACCTCTGGGCAACCTAATCCAGCCTCTTTGGTGTGAAGTGTATAGTGTTGTATATTGTTTACTGTTGGTGTCAAACATGTGGACTATGTCTAAGATTGCTTGCTACTTGTTTTTATACTTCATCATTGAGAATACACTGTTGATCAGTTTCCCTCTGGGAAAATAAAGTGCATCATCAAATCTACAGTACAGCACACAACAAAGTAGTTATAGCCGTGTTTAACCCTCACTCGAAACCAGTTGACTTGTATTATTTTGTGTTGTCAACACATTACTTGTCGCATATTATCATCCTAATTTGATTACCTACGGTAGAATACAAAACAGTAGATTTGTTATGGAAATTGTATTACAATAGTCTATCAAGGAAACAGCAGCGATGCATCGTCTGGCTGCTGCCGAATGAAAACACAAAGATGTAAACAGTGAACAGGTGGTCACTTGTTTAGCATACAGACACACACACAAAGCAGTCTGAACGTGACGGCTGTGTATTGCCTGAAATGGCGACAAGTTTATGTGTACATTTGTTCCAACTTAACAACATATTTACAGCCCACTTGGAGGAAAAAAGACACGGTTCCCGTTGCTAAGCCAGGTCAGCTTTCTGACAGGCTAGCTTGCTCCATCACTAGATGCTAAGTTAGCTGTAGCTCGAACATAAAACATCTCTCACCACTTCACACGGTGCTCCCACACTCCGGACGGTGCTCGCATAATACTGCTATGCTGCACGGTCGGAATGAGCGCTGACAAGTCCCGGCAGGAGAGACGCGGACGCAAGAAACCTTGCTACTGAACTAGCGTAGCTCTGCAGCTGCTGCTGCTGCTGCTGCTCTGCTCTGGAGGACAACACTTCCGCACCGAGACAGCAGCGGGAAGGAAGCCGACTAGGGCGATTCGTAATTCGTCATGGGTGCTGGGAGAACCTGCAGCTGTAGGGCCTAGAAGGAGAAATGAAGCCTGAAGTAACTGTGGCTTGAATAATAGTGGAAAAAATACGCAGTTCTTTTACTTAGATAAAAGTATCAATACCATAACTTAGCTCATGTAAATACTCTGTTGCAACTACAAGTCCTGCATTCTTACTTCATATGTCTTAGTTTGCGATAATGTTACCTGTACGTAAAAGTACAAAAGTTTTAGCATTAAAATACACTCAGTTGGCAGTTTATAAGGTACACGTAGCCAGTATTATTAATGCAGACTAATAGACTTAAAGTCAGTTGTATTTGTCTTAGTCCATTGAAGGTAATAATGATCAGTTTTTATTGAAATTGTTGTTGATAGTTGATTCAATGTATGATCATTTTCGGGGGGGGGGGGGTTTAGGCCTAGTTTGTGGTGCTGCTGCTCTGTATGGCATTATACAGAGATGTTTCTGCTATTTATCCTATCTTCATTGATATAAATGGGGTGAACAAAATGATAGAAATGTTAAAAATAATAATAATAATAATAATAATAATAGAATGCTTTACTGGACTGCATTACCTTTAGCTAGATGTACCTAATAAACTGTCAACTTAAAGCAGAATAAATTTGAAAAATAACCTTGATGATATCAACATACAGGGTTATGTCACCTTGAACTGACAGAAGAATGGTTAGGCCTGCATTCGAAACTACACAGAGCTGTGGTTGCTGCTGTACACGCCCAGTGATGCCAGTTTTTGTTTTCTGCATAATATAGTCATTAACAACTGACTATATGTATTTCTTTCCTACTCAATTACGGTGACAGCCCCCCGCCCCTTCCTCCCTCTCTCTCACTCCCTCTCTCCCTCATACACACACACATACACACAAAATATGGGCGTGAATTTCCAGCCACCATGCAGCTCCTCCAGTCTGAACGGCAACTCCCAAAATAGCAGTGCGAATTCGGGAAGCCTCAGAAAAAATGGCTGAAGTAGTTTCACCAATAACTCGACAAGTTACTAAAGAAAATCGGGGAAATCGGATTTCTTCCGTCGATATTCGTCTTGAAGATGTCGAAGACTGTTTAATTTACGACCGGCATGGACTGTCTATTCCTTTCAAGAAGTTATATCAAGACAGGAAGTCGGTCATAATTTTCGTGCGGGTAGGGGAAAATTTTTGTTTGGCTTAACCTTACTGATGATGAGTTGTAGGCCATATCCTGCCAGAAGTTGCATTCGTAAAATCATGAGAGGTTTAAGATAATTAGAATGAGCTTCAAAAGATGTTTCTTTTGAAGGCATCAAAGTAGGCAACAGGTGAGCCTCAGCCTTGCTGGACAGATGCCCCAACAACTTCCCATGCTATGGTGGAAAATGGAAGAATGGAGAGATCATATCTATAGGTGAAGACAGAAAGCTAAACATTATATAGGTGCAAGATGAGAGTGTGAAAAAGTAATGAATATATCATACTGCGAACACCTGTTAACATAATATATACTTAATGTCCCTGCAGAATTTCTTGTGCTACAGCTGCAAAGAATATGTGGATGATTTGACCAAAGTACCCAGAGAAGCACTGGAGGTAAATACTGAACCATGACTAGGAATGCACTGCAGTCAATCACAACAAGCAAATCATAAGTGATACTGTATCAATCGAAAATTATTGATTCTGATCAATCCAAAATTTGATGTGTTGTTGCAGGATGCTGACATTAGACTGATTGTGATTGGTCAGTCTGCTCATCATCATATAGAGGTAATTACTTTATGATCAGTGTGCATAATACCACAGTGTCCCATAGATTTCTGTAATGTTAAATCAGTTTTCAATTGTGATGTGGTGTAACTGCACATTTTATTATGATTCATGGATATTTTTTTGCCTCTCAGGTTTTTTAATATACCTACCTATACATTGTTATGTTTTGTTGTTCAGTCTTAAAAGAGAAACAAAACCCATTCAGCTGTATTACTAATTAATAACAAACAAACTTGAATTTGAATTTACACACACTACATGCAGCTGAGATGTGTCTCTTATCTCTCCTGTAGCCATTCTGCTCCCTGACGGGCTATCACTATGAGATATACGTGGACCCAGAGAGGTGCATTTATCAAAAGCTTGGGATGAAGAGAGAGGAGAAATTTACAGACTCTGGTAATGCAATAACAGTGTGAAGGCAGTATGAGTCAATGTGTCCCAAGGTGGTAATTAATTAACAATTGCATGTGTGTGTATGTTTATGTACTCAGCAAACCCTAGTCCCCATGTGAAGTCTGGTGTTTTTATGGGCCAAATGAAGAGTATATGGCGAGCAATGACTAGCCCTGCATTCGACTTTCAGGGTGATCTACATCAGCAAGGTGGAGCCATCATTGCAGGGCCAGGCAAGTTTTCCTGACTCTCTTTCTCTCTAACTCTGCAAATTATCAATCTCAATTTCTCTCTTTCTGTCCATTGTGTTAGATCCTTCTCTTTTTCTCCCTCACTCTTTCTTCTTTCTGCAGGCTCTCAAGTTCATTTCTCCCATTTTGACATGAACCGCCTGGACCACATGCCCATTGCCTGGCTCCTGCAGCTGGCTGGAGTTCAACAGACTCTGAACTTCAGCGATAAGCCAAAGATCATACATGTATAGCCATCTGATTGCCTGAAAGTGCTTTGCCCCACATCACTGTTGTTATTACACATGCAGAGGTGTACAAATGTTGCATGTTTAGTTCCATTATACACTGTGCACTGACAAATTGCAACAAGAAGAGGGGAGGCATCATTATCAGTAACAAATATTTGTGTCCCGGTATCTCTGAGTACATTGTTTATCATTTCTGTGCTGGCACACAACTTGACTGCCTTGCTAAAATCTTGCATAGGTCTGAATGTTTTATTTATTTAATTTAAGCTTTTTTTAACCAGGAAGTCTCTTGAGATACATTTTCTTTTCTTTTTTTTTTACAAGAGAGAGCTGTCCAAAATGATAGGTGTCACATAACTATGTGAAAACACACATCATTACAACAGTCACATTATAACTCAATAAAATGAGACCTGAGAGTGAAAAAACCTCATGTCTTTGTTTAGTGTGAAACTTCATTCTTGATCTTGATAACAACTGTTAAAAAAAATCTTAACTCCAAGTCTCCTTACTAACTTTTTGAAGCTCAAAGCTATGGAAAAAGCTATTAAGTGGGCTCAGCAAACTCATACTGCTAATGAAGACTGTAAGATGTGATTAAAAGCTAAGTGGTCATTGAGGCAAGATTTTTCTTTGCCGAAAAACAAGATGGGTATGCATGCACTGCTGTTTTTTGTCATGTTTTGTTTACTACCTTTTCTATCCTCATGTTACAATGTCTTATTTTATCTAATTCTGTTGGTATACTTGCAGTAAGATGGTAGTGTTTTAATCGTGATGAACACTGGTGCACTGTTAGTAGTCTGGCCTTATCACACTCCTCTTTTTATAAACCCCTTCCTAATTTACAAAGAGTTTATTATACTGTAAATAAAGTTTAATTGCTATTTCTTGGCTGTATTTCTATGCATTGCCATGCATTTGTGCACTGTCATAGCACAGTTATATCCAAATGGGATCCCAACATATTGTACAGCTGCTGCTGCTGCTGCTGCTGCTGCTGCTGCTGCTATTGAACAGTGAAGGGTGGGCACAGGACATCTAATCCTGATACGTCACATGCAGGGGATTCAGAAAGCAGAAACCTGCCCCTGTTCACAGACGTCACCACCACCAGAGAGGCTGGAGCAGGCAACTGTGTCTCGGTTGACACATACACAATATACACACACGCAGATGCACAGATACAGAAGATCAGCAGCGCTGGAGCAAGCCATGCCATAATAACACGGCAACAAAACGGGGACAGTAAAGCCGCCGCACTGCGAAGCGGAGGAGGTCTGCTGCAGCTGTTCAGTAATGTCCACCGTGAAGCCCTGAAGAGAAAATGAAGCGCAAGAGCGAGAGAAGACGAGCCGAGTCGAGGAAAAAGCGCTGTGCAGCCCACAACAGCTCAGAGGCGGAGCTAAATTCTGATATTTACATTGAGATAACAGGTAAGAGGTGCTGTAGAATGAACCCTGTCAACTTTAAGCCTAGTTGACAAATGTGACAAAGCAGGCTGCGTATGCACACAATTCTGTTTTGAGTGACCAGGGTGTGTTAAAGTCTTTGATTTTTTTTCATCTTTTGCCCTAATATGGCGACACCGTCTGTCCCTTTATCGTTAATGCACTGGGTTTACGTCGACTTACCTTCACAGTCTCTGCATAGAATACACAATATTAGCAGTTCAGTTTTGCTCTGGTATTTTTTTGGGGGTCAAAATTACAACAGAACTTCGCTTTGCCTTGTTTTAGGGACTGCGTGTGAGTTACAGATGTGCATACTGAGATTGACTGGTGCATGAATGTCATAAATGTCGTAGTCGACCCATTGTCAGTCTCGTCTAACATTGATTTTTATGTCTTTTGCGGCGTTTTCCTGGTTCTTGAACATCCTTGAGGAGCCTAAGTCCAAGGGGAGGGAGGTCAGTCGAAGTGGAAATCACGAATTTGACTGGCTGAGGGATCGTCCTAGCAACCGCTTGGGCAATGTTCCCGGGGCCTATCATGTGTCTTATGTTGAGAACTTTAAACTGAAGGAGCCGTGACTGACAGCTCATTCCTCCAATTGTGTAGCGTTCTGCATCGCTCACAGCCAATAGCGTCCCGCGGAACATCTTGGGGGAGGAGTCAAGCAGAGATCATTTTTAGCAGAGTGCGCACTTGCACACGAAAGTCTCCTTCCCTCCTCTTCGACTGGTAACTTTCTTCTCCTTGAATAGCGAGGCCACGCTTTTAAAAACGCTTTCTTTTTAACGTTAGACTTTTAAATTACAACTTTCAACTAATTTTCTCCGCTCACATCATTAGTGTGGGTTTTACTCAGTATGCACAAGTCGTTGTGAAGAAAATCAACCACGTACGTACATTTCTCTGTAAAACGTCATGTTCAAATCTGTGGGCAAGATGACCGCGGACGATGTTTCGCCAAGATGTATCGAGTTCATCAAAGGTAAGTTGCCAGAAAATACTTACAAGAAGTAGTTGTCGACAAAGAGGAGCTGGTTTGGGACAAAAGAGACAACAGAAGTATATATGCATGACAAAAGCAAGTAACTTCACTATTTTGCCCCCACCTCCCCCCACCCCATCCAGATCAACTATATTTCGCCATACTTCAGCAGAAGATCAAGAGCACAGCTGAAAGACACTGTTTCTGCATAGATGAAGAGCTGGCCTATGAGAAGTAAGTTATTAGTCCCAACTTTGCATTTTCGACAGACTTAGTTTGCTGGTTATTGCGTTGTTTTTTGTGCCTTTCAGTTGCACTTACTTGCATGCAGTAAAAGACACTACCCAAACCTTGTGTTTTCACCGCAGTCATCTAAAAGATCTCCACCATTAGTGCTTGTGCCAGCAGGCTTGCACATAACTAATTCAAAATACAGTGAATCTCGGTTTAGCTTTGAGTGCAGAAGCCATTAGTGTGAACTTACGCAGTATATTCAGATTGGTTATTTTAGTATATGAGATTTAAGGATATTTTGGTGCACTGCCCTTTTTACTGTTGGAAGAAACCTAAGTAACCACAACAACATTAAAAATTAAAGGTAAATAAAACAAAAAAAGCACCACAGCTGCAGTTGCCGTTTCAGAGGTTGTAGTGAGCTGTTCTGAGACAGGCCGCAGGAGAGAACATTACTGACCTTTCCAAGTCATTTTTTGTGCCAGTGGTACAAAAAAAAGACCTCTTGTCTTTAGCTCCTTTTGTCCTGTTCTGACCCACTCCAGCATCAAATGCTTCCAAATATAGTCTTTACTCTGTCAGTGTTTTTACTGTGTCAGTCTGAGGTAGCCGATTCTATCTAGCGAAACTTCCCGAGAGACCATAGCTGGTTGCATAAATAGCCACTCTGACACACTATTTCTTCTTTTTTGTCTCTCTCTCAGCTTCTATGCGGACTTTGGTCCCCTTAACCTGGCTATGTTTTATCGCTTCTGTTGCAAGCTGACAAAGAAGCTCAAGGTAAAGTAAACCACTGCTCTGAATTGCACTTCCCGGAAAAGAGAATGAGAAGCAAACCCAGGTTAATCAATATCTACTACAACCTGCAGTAGGTTGGCAAAATTAAATAGGGTTGTAGTTTTTTGCATGTCAATTAGCAGGACCTGACAACTTTTTAGAGTCAAATTTATTTTCCAAATAATCTTTGTTTGTATCAACTTGTATCAACACAAGTTGTGTCGCAACTTTTCCTGTTTGTCGAGGCAGTTTGTCTGGATTTGGCACATGACGTGATCTCGAAGGCTGTTGGGCACAGATTTGGCAGCTGAAGCTTGGACACAGATGATTCAGCCTCTCCACAGCTCTAGAACATAATTGTCTTATGTGGTGATTGCCCAACCTTTTTCTTAGCTTACAAATTCTGTTGATTGGCTTTCACCATGTAGCAGTTTCCTAATCAAGTCATTTAAGAGTTGAATTCCACTTCCATTTACAATTTAAATTTTCCTCCATCACTGTAGGTTCTCTTACCCCTGCAGCCGTGCAGCCAAAAAATACCATGTTTAGTGTGACATAGCCAGGGTGGAAAAACAACTAATAAAATAAAGTAGATGTGCTCATGTAATATCTACTTGTTATGTTATATATTATATATTATATAAATAAGGCATCACATGTCAGCTCAAACTGTTTGTTATTTATAATATTTCCACAGTCCATTACACTCTCAAGGAAGAAGATAATATTTTACACCTGTGGAGACCAAAAGAAACAAGCCAATGCTGCCTACCTAATAGGCTCATATGCTGTAAGTAGTGTACAAACCACATTACATAAAGCTTGAGAAATTATATTGCATCTATATAAATCTGATAATCACAGATTGAAATTGCATTAGCATTTAATACAAGAGCCACTTGCTGATTAGATGTTTGTATTTGAAGGTAATGCACCTAAACATGATGCCAGAGGAGGCCTACAGTCTGCTGGTGTCAAGGAATTCAACATACATGCCATTCAGGTACCAATTCACCATATATATTTCACATTTAACTTGTTCTTTTCCAAGGAACTAAGGGTGAGCCACAACCGTGGCTGAAGACAATATCATTATTTACATTGGTCAATCACACGTTTTGATTTTTAAAGGCCATTTGCAAAGGCAAATAGTTAATAGTAACTTACTTTTAAAAACACAAAGTAGCTTGCTAGACTGCTCAGTGAATGACCAATCAGTCATTCTAAGAGCAAACTGATGTGATTAGCATATATGGTAAAACAAGCTAAAAAGCATCACATATGGATTATATTGTAAAACTGAGTAAAAAAGATACAATAAACCTTTAAGAAGAGTTGTTGGTGAAAGATTGCTGCATCTGCTTTTTTGCAATGTTTTAACTTTGCAACAATGTTCGTTTTCCCCTGTTGTTCAGACACAAGTGCAACACAAGGATATGGTTTCAAGATTACAAGACCTAGAATGCTCAAGGGCCCTTCTGTTCTCTTACTCTCTCTGTGATTATAAAATGGTAAAAAAAAAAAAAGTAAGAGAAGTGTTAAGCTATAGAACAAGACCAGTGAGGGAGATAAAAAGCAATTGAGAGTATTAGAAATGAGATAGCAATCTGCATTCTGGCCAGAAGATTTTTTTTTTAATAAGAAAAAATTGATCTTTAGTATGTTGTGCTGATAAAGATGGACATATAATTTATGTTTCACAGAGATGCTTCGTTTGGAACCTGCATGTACAATCTGAACATCCTAGATTGCCTTCGTGCTGTTTATAAGGTAGCTCATTTTAAGATTTATTTATTTCTCTTTCTTGCTGTGTCATGCAACTAATGAAATTAACTCCCTTTCAACCATCTTTCAGGCTCTGCAGTACGGCTGGCTGGACTTCTCTAACTTTGATGTGGAGGAATATGAGCACTATGAGAGGGCAGAAAATGGAGACTTGAACTGGATCATTCCAGGAAAGTTCCTTGCATTCAGTGGGCCTCATCCAAAAAGCAAAATAGAGAATGGTAATTGAAAAGTCCACCACAGAATTGTTTCTGACTTTGCTCTGACACTCACTCTGAAACTCACCAGACTACTTTTTCTTTTACCTCAGGGTATCCTCTGCATGCTCCTGAGGCCTACATTCCTTACTTTAGGAACCACAGCATCACCACTATCATCCGCCTCAACAAAAAGATGTATGACGCCAGGCGTTTTACTGATTCTGGCTTTGAGCATCATGACCTGTTCTTTGTGGACGGGAGTACACCGAATGACTCTATCGTCAGGAAATTTCTCAACATCTGTGAGAACGCAGAAGGAGCCATAGCTGTCCACTGCAAAGGTAAGATTTCTAACCCACATTCACACTGAAAGAAACATTGCTAGATCAAACTGTTCTGGCTGATTGTGGTTGGTGCATGGCACTTGTACCATGCCTATGGCTGTATAAACTGTCCACAGTGTTTTGTTGTTACACAATTTAATGACATGCCACGCCACTTTTTTTTCTTTCAGCTGGTCTGGGGAGGACCGGCACTCTGATCGGCTGCTATATGATGAAACATTACCGCCTGACTGCTGCAGAGGCCATTGCCTGGATACGGATCTGCCGACCAGGGTCCATCATTGGGCCTCAGCAGAACTTTGTTGAAGAGTAAGTGTCGATTGAAGCAGAATATTCGTGCCTGGATAAGCACCAAACAAAGATAAGGTTCAGAAAATAGCATCCATAGGTTTTATTACCTCTGGCTGTCACAGTGAAGGAATGTCCCCTGTGCTCAACAGCGCTGTATGTAATATCTGTCAGGACAGTGTGCCACCACGCTTTCCACAGCTGAGCCTGCTGCTCAGGCTTTAGCACCTCGTCTAATCATTGTTTTCACCTGTTTCCTATATGTGCACTCTCTGTCAGCATGTTCTGTGCAAGTGGTAAGCAAAACAAAGGAACCTAGCTTTGGTCTTGCTGAGTTGTAGCATTTATTTTCTGACAAGCAGCCTAAACTCTACATACAATAGGCTGCTACTTGCACATGTACTCCTGACGTAGCTCTCCCTGCTCCACTTGCCAGCATCACCATCACATACAGACTACCCTCTCTTGCTCACTCCAACACTCACTCACCACCTCTACTTTATGAACAGTTTGACTGTCACAAATGTAGTAAACAGATCTCTTGGGTGACATTACCAAAGCTGTTAACTTTGTCAGAAAATTATGTGTTCATAACACTTATAGTAAGATGCTAATTAAGAAAATAGGGTTTCGGGGCTTTTAAAAAAAACAGGTAATTATATTGTAGACTTCTGTATAATTGGACTTCCATGTGAGGGCAGATTTGATCTGAGAAATCTTCAGCAAGAATAACAAGTTTATTTTGTGGTTTGTGGAACTTTTGTACATTAGGAAGCAGAACAGTCTATGGGCTGAGGGAGATGTTTTCCGGGAGAAGATGCTAAATGAACAAGAGAATGGCAAGATGGCTGTAACCAGGATCCTGTCTGGAGTGGATGACATAACCATCAATGGGAGCAACAAGAACAGGGCAGCCAAGAAGGAAGAAATGGAACTGGTGAGTTTTGAAATGATGCTCCTGTCATGCTTTCATCATTTTTGACAGTACTTCCATAAGTGGGAAAAAACCAACGAACCACAAGAACACACTGCTTTATCTACTGATTGCGTTGTTTTGCAGTATAATGATGAAGAGGAGAGAAATGGCCTTACACAGGGTGATAAACTGCGAGCCCTGAAGAGCAAGAGGCAAGCCAGATCATCTTCAGGTTCACTATCGTAAGTACCCAAGCAGCCTGCAAGTGTCATCATGCATCACACTGACGTGTTGTAGTACTGTAAACTGAGCGATGCCTCTTCGTGTCAGTCCGTCGGTTCATTACGTGTATACAGTAGTGTTTTTCAAATCATGAGTAACATATGATTTGGAAAAATTAGGATTTCATAAAGACCAGGTAGTGACCTTGTAGGTTTTTGTTTTTTTTATCATTTCATTTAATGAACTTTCTCCTTTCCTGACTGTTTATTCAGGGTAGTCAGCTGTCTCTTTGTGTCAGGTTTTAGGTATGGCAAATCTGTTAGGGCTGCTCTCCCTTACCCATACCATGGCAATTTCATTCTAATATCGTAATTTATGAGTTAATGACCTAGGCAGTATTTTTTAAATAACTTTTTTTTTGTGTCCCCTTCTGGTTTTTCGGATTAAATGTCATCACATGCAGATCAAGTGTAATATGAGTGATTCAGTTATCATCTATAATCAGTAAGTTGTGAGGGTGAACAATAAGTCGAGGAAGAAGTAGGTCAAATAGATGGAGTGAGTGACCCAGTTGGTTGGAGGGTTGGATTGGCGTCTGATACACAATCTTCCAGAAAACATTTTGTTGAGGGCTGGATTTAGAGAGGCACAAAAGATGTGGAAGTTACAGATATAATCTATGGGTTTTGTTTTACTGCAGGATTGATAATCTGTAAATTGTCTTCTTCAGTCAATATCTTAAAAATAATTCTCAGAGTTGAGGAGAAAAATATATAGGCCAAATCAATTTAGAGCTTGCTAGTCACTGGGTTATCATGTCACATTGTCCTTGAGGTAATTGGGCCACTCATTTAGTCAAGAGAAGATCTGATAGTTGCATTTTGATAGTTTTGATTTTTAGAATTTGATTAACATTATGATTCAAAAACAGACATTATTGCATTGCAGTAGTGTCTAATCAATTCTGGATGAATGCAGGACAATATTGGAACTGACCGTAAACAACTTTGATCTGCCAGCCAATGGAATGATGGGTCACTGCAGAACCAATCATTTAATGACACTCCACACCGGACATGGAAGCATGTAAATCCGTGGTTAATACAAAAGGCGATGTCTCTATTTCTCTGTAAGTCCCTGCTCTGCAGTGATAGAAGTGCAATCACAACTTGGCAGTTGTGAAATCTGAATCTGATTCATATTGGAAATGTCAAACGAAAGAGGAACAAGCATGGAGTTTAACTTTACCACAAAGTCTCTAAAAATTAAAATGAGTCACTGTGGCATGTTCCAAACTTATTATGCCTTTGCAAACTTGGCGATTTAGATTTTGTTTCTAGTATATTTGTGTGTAACAAGCATAAGAGTACAGCTAGACAACTGTAACATGTGACTAGCCAGCTCTATGGAAACCCTGTGTTCCATCAGAAGGTGATAAAGTGCTAATGCTTTACAGTTAACTACACAGAAGGAACCCTAATAGATTTTTTTTACTACCCTGTTTAAATAAAGTCTACATCATTTGTGCCTATGTAAATCAAACCGTGGAAGGTTGGGTGTCAGCAAGGCTGAGGATGGTTGACTGGCCTCTGCCAATGTACCCATATGGCTTTGGCTTTTGTTGTCCCATGTCAGGCAGGTGGTAGTGTTCTGCTGCAGCCTCATGGGTACGGTGTGGCCGATGTGTTGCCTGCCGTTCAAAAAATAGCAGAGAGGCAGAGAAAGAGTGGGGGAGAGGAAAAACAGAGAGAGGATGTGAGGTTTTGTATGATGGAGGTAAGTGCACGTCACTTCCTTTCTAGCTGACATCCTCTTCCTGTAGAAATGGTTGCTATGCCAGTGACTGGTATGGCTAACGGTATGGCTGACTTGATGTTGTTCTTGTTTTGTTTTTTTTCTTTCTTTGGATGACTACGGTGTGAAGTGGATATGCACTTAATGGATGCATTACATTGACACGCCTTTCATTGTCTGCCTCATAGACACACTGAGCTGTTCTGCTTATCAGAGATATCCTCTGAGTTACAGTAAAGGTCTCAAGTTGAGCCTGCTGTACTTGTTAACAACAGCACCAATTATTCAACTAATCACGGTTTTACATGAGATCTGGATTAGTTGAATTAAATGTTTTAGTGCATGGCTTGCACTACTGACTTGCCACTTATCGAGAACAAAATTCAGTAAGGGAAACTTGGTCCTTGTTGTGATGTGCAGTAGGTATATCCTTATTGTTTGGTAAAGTAGCTAACTTGTCTGCTCAACCCTTAAGTTGTAGGGGTTTTTGGAAATTGCCAGTAGTAAGTTTGTGTTAGGATCATCTTTGACTGAGGTGTTTTATGAGTTTAATCAGAGACTTTAAATGGCATTGTTGGAATGATAAATTCCTCCTGATCTGCATTCTAATATAAAGGACTAAAACATCATATGTGAGCTTCAGAGGAGGTAGAGGGATGAAAATGGATTCTTATAGGTTATCAGGAGGGAGTTGAGACAGAAGAGAGATTTGCTTGCACTTTAGGCCATATATGCCTTTTATAAATGAATGAGTTGCTAGACAAACATCTAACATGCAGCTGAACTTCACCGTCTGGCTCCACTGTTTGTTTTATTATGTAATATTGAGGTGCATGTTGAATTCCAGCAAGAACAACAATTATATGAAAACTTTTCTTCATCTTTTCTGCCTTTTTCACGCATGGCAGCAGGCATGAAACCCTTGGACATGCACGCATGGACATGCCTCTGTGTTCAATCTGTGTTCGTCTAACGTAATTAATGTTGGGCCGGGTTCATTGTCAAATGCCTGTTGTTTTTCCATTGCTTTTTGTGACTGGATCAGTAAAAAAAACGCATCTGAGCTTTGTTTACTCCCTCAGATTTTTTGCTTCTGCCAGGTTTATTTTTAAATGGTCTGTTATTGTGAAACAAAATTTGATAATGGATACTTTAATTCTTGTAGGAACTGACCATTTTTTTTATGTTTTTATCAACTAACAATTAGAGCTACTGATTATAGATACTGCTTATTTATTTAAGAAGATTTAATGTCATCTTATAGGTACTATTAGGGTCATCGTACGATCAGTAAAGTTTGTTGTCAACTGTAAAATGACGTACTACAATGTATATTTGTCACAACTCTTAAATATCTAATTTATCCTTACTGTCAGAAATGTTTTGTGTAAATGGAATATTTGCCAGTATGTTTATTAGCTTTTTTTAATTTCACAAATATCAAAATCTAATTCAGAACTCCCACATCAATTGGTTTCTAAGTATATGGCAATCTGCTAACACATCAGAGCAAGTAAAGAATAAGAAACAAAAACTTGCTGACTGGCACTGCTGGATGCAAGACTCTATGAAAGGTATTTCATCTAATCCAGTCCCAGTGGAAAAGCAGAACATCAGAGGCTTTGTGTCCTGCCCGGACGTCTCTTGTCTCTCCTTCCTTTTTTTCCCCTTTTTTTCCGTTTGCTCTTGTTGTTGGATTTGTCCTCCTTTCAGATGGCTGGTAGCCATGCTGCTCTCCTCCCTGTGTAGCCTTGCCCTGTGGTGGATTGTGTATGGCTTCCCTTCTTCCATCCTGCATTTCTGTATAGACGGGTTAGGATTTCAATGAGTTCTACCGCCCGTCAGCCCCCAAAAAACCTGTCCTGCCCCGTTCTGGAGCTCTAACTGAGAATGCTGTAAGTGAGCCCCCTGTCTCTCTTTAATTCCCAACCCAATCAGAAAGTTGTTTAAATCATCCTCTTGTTACCTTTCTGTAAGCACAGTAAACGTTGAGCTGATGAGCAAGAGCCACTTTTTAAAAATCTGAATCATCAAAGGCTCCTGCCTTGTCCTTGTCACCATTTTTCAGTACATAACGATTTTGTACCATAAACTGCTCCCATCATCCTTTCATCTTTAAACATCATGCTTTGCTGGTTATTATGTTGATTGAACTGCCAACTGCCAAAATCAAAACCCCTCAGACAGTTAAGCTGATGACAATAATAGCTCTGTAAAAAGTCAAATCAGGTCCCTCTAAGTCGTTTGGTGCCACCCCTTGGCTTCTACTGGTACTTACTTGGCTTTACTAACTTGGCTGCTGAAGCTGCAATAATGATCTGTGCCTAAGTCTAAAGCTATAAATTTTTAAAGCCTTCTTGCCCATCTCCATACAGTCTTTTCCTCCTCTCTCATTTCTCTTGATTATATAAAGTTTAATCACATTTTTACTGTCATGTTACTTGTGTTTTCACAGACAGGAAGAGAATAAGATTCACACCAGGTCATCATCACAGTCCCTAAGGTAATATATTCAATGCACATGTACAGTGACACGCACACCATCACATTGACAAAAAATATGGCTGAGACTCATCTTTTATGTCACCTATCTCTCCTCTCAGCAGGGTCATCTTGCACGGCAGTGTTCAGGGCTGTAAGACCAGTGTCAACCCCCTGGCTCTGTCTGACCACTCAGACAGCAGGAAGAGGACCAGAACCTCACTGCCAGGCAACGGAGTAGGAGGAAGGTCAGTGGCTGGATTTGACACTGAGCACTCATTTACTCTGATAGTCCAGATTTATAATAAGAGCAGGATGAGAACTAACGGAAATTTTTACTTAACCAAATAGAAAATATCCTTTTTTTTGTCTGTGCTGTTGAAAGCTCTTAAAATGTATCAAGTGGACTCAAATCAACAATTTTATATTTGTAAAATGTTTGTTGAAAGAAAACTACACTAACAACACAAGACTAATAAGCACCAATTATGGTCTCAGTGTTGGACTTGTGTTATTTCAATTATTTTCCTGTCTCTACATTGTCAAGAACTGTGCTGTGTTGTTGCAGTAACAAGTATATCATATTGTGTTTTTTATGTGGAGTAGACACAGCTGAAAAGCAACCAAGAGGCTATAGCCACTCGTGGATCCTTGTGGAGTAAATTAACAGCTTCCCCCTCTCTCTGCCAGCTCCCTGTGCCACACCAGACTGGTCAGGTCCCTAGGCAACTTGCATGTAGTGACTGGCGACAGGGACCCAATGTGTTGTGAGCCATGTGGCAGCCATAGAGACACAGCCAGTGCCACAGCCAACACAGGCACTCTCATCAACTTAAACATGGCACAGATCCACCTGCAGGCAAGCTCCCACAAACTCACTCTGAGCCATATGGAGACTTTGGCTGCATTTGCACACAAACAAACTATTTTTTAACAAGTTTGGTTTTTTTTTTATGAAGAGCAGATCTCATCTCTACTGCCCAAACAAGAAAAATCATGCTTAAAGTGATTTCTCCCTGGTTTTGGCAGCCATGGGATGATCAGATCAGATCAGATCATTTGTGCCTGTGTAAATCCAGCCAAAATCCAGAGGCTCAGCACTCTCCCTCTTTCCCCTCTTAATGCTCAAGACAGTGGTTGTGTCATAATCACTTAAAGTACTTAGGCTGGGATGCATCAACAATTATTAAATGTTTAAACATAACCAAATTATGGTTCTGCCACAAATTCTTTTCAGATGTTTTATGTAGTGAGGAATTGCTAAATTAAATTTAGATCTCTTTTAAACATTTTGATCTGATAGCTCAGATGAATCCACATGTCTGGAGGGCAGTGTGTTTGAGGTCATTGGGAGGAAAATGACTTACTTTTACTTGAAGAAAGACAGGAATCAGACTTAATTGATCTCATTAACCTAAATGCTAATTTGATTTTTTTTTTTTTTTTTTTTTTTTTTTTTTTTAAATAAACAGAAAAAAATACTTTTCCTACAAAGTCATGGAAACTTGCCAAAGTCCAAGTTTGTTTTACAGCATAAATCCTAAGATGATAAAACATAAACCAATCATTGTCAAAGAGATGAAATGTAACATCAAAAAATAAATTTTATTCAATCTTTTAAATATTGCTATTTTACAGCTTATACCTATATTGTTAATCAGTTACAGTTTTATTCATACTAGGGTTACATCTAAATTGTACAACAAAGTTCATTTCAGATACCTAACTAAGCTGGTTGTCTGGAACATGATGCAACCCAGCTATGGTTCTTCTTTACCCAGATAGTGTACTAACACTACATATATAGTAAATCTGTCCCTGCTTTATGTACCAGTGTCAGGTTAAACTCCTGCCTCAGTCTCATGCTGTTCCTTTCAAAAGCTTTCCTTGCATGTTCTCTAAGAATAGTGGATTTCAGAGTATGACTGGCTATAGCTTCTCTGGACTCTGCTGCTCACTGTGTCTTCTGCCTCTGGCCTGTTGTCACCAGTCTGTAGCTATTTCTGCATCTTTTACTGGTGCTAATCTGCAGTGTTCTTTCCTTCCTCTTTCGTTTTCTTTTTCATTTCCTACATGTAACAGACGCACTGTCTCCCGAGGACGTAAAGCTCGCAGCTCTTTGAAATCAATTCGATTTTCCAGGCTATGGTATCTATCTCCTTTTCACTTTCTGTTACATAATGTATCGTAAAAGGTATAATTTGGCATCTTTTGGAATTATGTATTATGATGCATTCTTATAGGCATATCTGTGATCCATGTGAATATACACCAATTGCATGAATGGAAAAATGTTGACAGATTAATTGAATAGTGCTATGTAAATCAGTAAGATAATTCTCTGTACTAATGTACTCTTTTTCTTTCCTTTATAGTCACTCCATACCCAAAGCTAGAGCTCCTCTACTTCGATGAGCCTGTGGATCTAGACATCCTGAAGAAATATACATGAAATCCAACTTATATACAGCTATACTAATTTGTTTTTTTAATTTTGAGAAAACGGTTGGAACAAACTTAACCAACGTGATGTGACATTTCAATGATTTATAGATTGTTTGATTACAAGTTATTTTACCCGTAAGGCACTTTGGTTTTTATATTTTTTAAACAGCATCATGAAACAAAGTGATAGTTTTAATCATTGCCTGGTTGTTCTTACTTATTGAAGCATGCACTAGCAAACATCAGATTGAACCACATCCATCAGACCGGCATGTGAATGTGTGAATCCAAGAGATTTCCTCCAAAATGAGCACTGTGCAACAGATATTCTGGTTTATAAGAGATGATTCACATTCAGTTATAAAGATCTGGAGATGGATTTGGTCAGGAGTTTGTCATAAAAACCTGCTCTTGGTCCTCCAAGGTCAAAGGCACAAAGGTGCGTTTAGCCATGGATGTAGATGAAACATCAAGTCTCCATTGGCAAGAATTCCATCACACGATACAGTACTGTGCACATTTGTACTACCATTCAATATCTGGCTTGTCTTTTATTTCTGTCATTTACTTGTGAAGCTTTTCAGCTACTGTAATTCAAGACTGTAAATATGTCAACATTTGATATACTCAGTTTGTATTTTGTAAATATTTTTGTACTATGTTGGAATCATGCTATGAAATAAGTCAACGGTCCTAAAGGGGCCTTGTCTAACTCATGTTCATAATCCACTAAAGACATTTGCTTTAAGCACATAGAATTGGACATTTTAAATAAAATTTTACTCCCAAGTAGTTTCTGGCTGTTTGTCCATTGGTTTCACAGTAAGACACTCCTTTTGCCCAGCTGAGGACAGTTGTATTATATTTTTCACATTCCTCACATTTTGTTATAATAGTCCCAGTGTTTTTATAAAAAAAAAAAAAAAAAAATTAAAAACTTCAACAGCTCCAAGATAAACTTGCAGAAGCATTTATTCTCCAGGAGTCAAATGCTGAACAGTGCCTTCAGTGCAATAGAATCCCAAATCTTAAGAACAGCAGAAACATGAAAACAGTGATTTCGATCGTGTTTAGTGCAACTAATTTTCCTCACAGAAGGTAAATGAAGAGAAATGTACTCAATTATCTTCCTGTTGGTAGTGCTGGGAAGTCCTCTGGGTCATCTGGGTTAGGGGCCAGATCATCCTCCTAATGAGAAAACAGACGTTACCAACTCTAATCAGATTATGCATATTTATTTAATATGAAGTCTTTTTCCTAATATTTTATACACACACATATACACACACACGCATATATATACGCATTTATCTCCTTAGCTGAGAGTGGAGAACATACCCTCTCCAATATGGGTTTAGGTCTCTCTGGGCGACTGGTCGGACCACCTCGTGCTCCCCTTCCCCGACCCCCACGAGTGGGGCGTCCAAGACTCCCAAAATTGATGTCCAGAAGGGAGGTGATGTCATTCACAGACCTTCGGAGAAAGTTGCCATCGTCCTCCATGTCCTCCAGAGTCTCCTTGAGGTTCTGAAGGTTGGAGGCAAACGCTAAATATAGTCCAAAAGACAGTTGAACCTGACAGGTACAACAAAACTCAAGATCTCCATTAACCACCTGTCTGGTCGGCAATTTCCTGATGATTTTTAGGTTGCAAAGTGCTAATCACAGGAAAGACAACCTCAGCGCCACTCACCATTTGACTAGTTTACACATTCCTGAAGGACTTGAGTCTGTATTGCTTTAATCATGGCTGGACTTTCATTAGGGTTTCAATGTTTTCTTGTGAGCAGATTCTATTATGCGCTTTACATTCTCACCTCCAGGTGATTTGACTGGTGGATGACCTTGGCTTTGGAGGGAATCTTGTTCTCGGCTTTGCGGATATTAAACTCTGCCTTGGGACGACTCATCTCCTGCACGGCCTTCCACTCGTCGAGGGTCATCTCCATAGCAACCTGGACCACCATCTCTCCGTCCTCCTCTTCCATTGTTCTATCATAATTGGGGACAAATTAATTCTGTCAGTCCACTTACAAATGAAGAGATTTTTAGGTTTGTTTTTCATTAAAGAATAATTAAAAAAAAAAAAAAAATCTTATGAGCAAAAAAAGCTTGTGGCATTTTGTTGGGAGCCGAGGGATATATTAAATGTGTCACTGCAAAGACAGCAAAATCCATTTTGGAAACACTGATCATAAACAATAAATGTATTTTTGAAAAATATTAAGCAGGCAGATTTCTTGGCATTTTTATAAAGTCTATATTAAATATAGACTAAACTTTACACAGAAATTTGCTTTTGTTTCATCCTAAACTTTAGGAGCTTTTGCACGGTTACAAATGTGATCAACACTGCATGTTGTTCTAGGGTTCAATAAGCAAAAGTTAAAGAAAACCCTTAACGTGTTCTGTATAACATCAGGTCTTAAAGTAGACTGGCTAGATTTTTTTTTTCCCCCATCTCTTTATCAGTTTATTGATCTTAAAAAACACAGTTTGTAGAAACTACCCCCACATTTTAGATTGTCTAATTGTTACGCACTTAGAGACTGGTCAGCTGTCACTCTTGACAGATGAATTTGTCATTGAGCCAGATGATGTGGTTGTTTTTAAGCAAGGTACTTATGTGCGTCACTCACCGATTCTGATTCTCTTCATCTGCAGGTATTTGGGGCTCCTCAGATTTGACCGGAGTGTCAGACGTCACCTCCATTAATTCACTTCACAAAAAGGTACAAGAACAGAAGCAGAAATGCCTCTCTATTGTGCCCAAGTTTAAAAGTTGTCATCTCCATGTTGATAATAAAAGTTCACTTACCTTGCAGCTTCTTCAACACAGCCCCAGTTCCAGGGTCCTCTGCCTCCTCTCTTTTCCTCAGGAGATATGCCTCTGCAATGAATGTTAGAAAAGTTGTCAATACACCACTATGAGAGAAATCAACAAGGGCATAAGCTTTTTTTCCAAACAGCTACATGAACAAAAATGCTTACGTTCCATTGTGTCGATCATATTCTCTCTTGCCCCTCAAGTTGAAGCTGTCCTGGTTCCTTGTGTATCCACCACCTCTTGCTCCTCTCCTACCTCTGATCCCCCCTCTGCCTCTGGAGTCAGTGTCTGCATAATAGGAAGGCCTGAGGAACAAACATAAAAACTTTATTTCCGCTACAGCGCCTATGTCTCCAAGCCAGGTGGTAGAGTCTTCTTCTAGGCACTGGTCACTGGTTGTGTCTGATTTTTTTTGAGTATCGTGTTCATAAGTTTCTGCATATCAGACCAAGCAAGACTGTGGCAGCAAAGTGTGTATTGAATAGAGCAAGGGTGTGTTTCATCACTTATGAACTTGTCATTTTATTGTTAAGAAGAATTTGTCATTTCTTCTTTCAAAAGTTGAAGTGTTGTTTCAAATAACATTACTTAGTTAGGGGGGAATGGGTATAAGGAGTTCATGTGTGAAGTAAGTCAAAATAACATTTTAAAACTAATCAAAAATCTTGATTTAATTTTTAAATCGGTGGTGGTGCTGAATAAACAGAGTGCATGTGCTTGTATTAGAACACATACTTAGAGGTTGAAAACTCCTGTGGGTACGCCTCTTGGTTGGCCCTACGCTCCGCGACGGCAGCCCTCTTCATGCCCCTCTGGGCCTCCTCTCTGCCATCTCCACTCTCAATCACTGGCCGAGGACGTGTCTGCTGTTGCTGCTGCTGCTGCTGCTGCTGCTGCTGCTGCTGCTGCTTACGGACTGAGGACAGCCACTCATCAATAAAGGCCACTTATTACAGTCTACAGTACAACAAAAAGTGCTGGCTGGATATTTGAATCTTCCAGTACTCCCTTAGGTCCCAACCTTGATTATAAAAACATTTCCAGTCTCCTGCTTACAACCTCTATTCTGCAATGAAACAGGTGTATCAAACCACTGCTGGAAAACAAGGGGGAAACCAAAAGTCCAGTCACTTTGTAATAGTAAAAAGGGGAAGACTGCACATACATAACCTTACAGTTTTTTTAATATGTTTGTAGATTTATTTTTCATCGAATCAGTAGATAGTTCATTCTCATGTCTGGGGTTAAAGCATGCATTTACATAGGCAGTTTTAAATGTTATAAAATCATTTGGCAACACAGCCACCTGAAACCCACCCTGACAGCATGCACATGTGCTTCAACAGCCTCGCTGACCTTGCACCATCAGCAGCTGACAAAGCCTAAGCAAACCGGCCACTTGGCTGGACTATGCAATCTAGAAATACTAGCAGCTGCCAGAATCGTTTGGATTCGGGGTGTGTAACGACAATGCAGCCGAGCGTGTGGCGCCCACCTGGAACTGGTTCTTGACCATCCGACGCGATGGGGAGGCGTCTGTCCTTCTGAGATTCCCTTTGCCCAGGTTTCTTCTGCTTTCCTTTCTTATCATCGTCCTTCTTCTTCTTCTTCTTCTTTTTCTCCTTCTCCGTTTCCACCTCGTTGATCAAGTCGAACGGATCCGCTTCGTCATCCAGAAGATTCCCGAACCTGTTCGCCACAACGCAACCGTAGGCGTCCGGCAGCATTTTTTAGCCTGTGGTACCACAAAAAAAAAGCAGCGTTCAAAAGACAACTCCCTTCTCACACTCTCAATGCTTAACAGCAAGAATAAAACTCAAGTATCCACCGTTTTCCTGTCCAGGTACAACAGCTTCCACTGTGAACATCCAACAAATGCCCCAAAGAGTTTGTCCACACTTTTAAATGTTTGCACGTGTGGAGTCAAACGACGCCACGCCCCTGTGTTCATCAATAGGCTATGCACTAATCAATATTCATTGCATAGACTTGGCTCAAATCCTCGACCAATGCAGGTGGATTATTCTCTGCTTAGTCAGGAAGTGTTACTCGAATATTGGCACAGGGACTGAAGTCAAAAGGAGTTTATTAAAAATAAAAAAATAAAAAAAACTTATTCTAGACAAAAAAATTGCATTATATTACCATTTTGAAGCTAAATGAATGCCCCTCGCTTAATTTTAAGATACTAGATTAGCAAAATTAAAAATTAAATTGTATATTGTTTCCTATTAAAAGTAGTTAACCTTAGTTTATCGATAAAAAGCTAAATTAAAAACAAAACAAAAACACTATGCGTTCAGTGTTAGTGCCAGTGTTAGTGGTTTCACATTTTCTCAGAGGAGGTTTAGCTAATTTTAACATTCACTAATGTTGGCTGTTACTACTTAAAGCTGGCTAACATCTGAGGTAATTATGGCGAAACTAGTATTTTGTTTGACAATAAGAACCCCAAATTCTAGTATTTCGGTCTGACAGTAAACTGTTTCATTAACTCATCCTGACAGGCTTCTGTTCCGGATACAGTTTACGTTAGCTCTGACTAAATTCTGCTAATTTAATTTTATAGGTCAATAGCTAGGTTTCTTGTTTGTGCTCGCTGCTTGTGTTATTGCAGCTAGTTCAGCTAGCTGCATTAGCATGTTGTGTTAGCCCTGACTTAGCTAAAAGTAGAAACAAGTCATTAGTCCTGTCTTCCTATAAGTTCAGTGACAATGCTTATTTGTCTGACCAGGCAACAATCCAGTTTGTTCGTCTGAACATATTTGGTGGTAGTAAGACTTTTTTGTCATTTAAGTTTTTATACCATCAACATTTGGACATTATACAAAAACACAAATAGTACAAATGTGAAGTAACACAGGGTTGCTTTCCATTGCTGGAGCCAGCTCTTGACAAAACACAAACAAAACACAAAACACTGTTGCTACCAGTGTAACTTAGGTAAAACAATGTTTTTCTATCCAAAGCAAAAGATCTCAAACTAATTATTCCCTCCTGTTTCCTTTTACCAGTATCTTACTTTACTTGAAAAGTTATTTTATTTTCAACATATTATATTATGTGTGACTGTAATAGTTATATTAGCTATAAGGTGAAGCTTTCTACACACCCATCGAGCAGCTTCCTGAAGGCCCATGTGTAGGCTACTTTATGAGTAATCAAGTATGTCTGCTTTCATTTAAATAGACATTTGAGCAAGTAATTATCTCAGTTGTGCTTGGGAATCTGTGATCATTTAGTAGCATTAACTTTTCCAGGTCACTGCAAAATCTGAAGAATATTCCATTTAAGTCTTCATATTCGCATGGCCTTTATAAACTGTGCGGCTTGCGCTAAACTGTGTAGATGTCTATTGTACAAATAACGAAATTAATTTACTTCCTTTCCATCTGAATTGGTCTCTGAATGCTCAGATCCATGTATTCCAAGTGTAAAATTAGATAAACATACCTCAAACCTGATTAAGCTGTGTCATTCTCACCAGCAGGATGAGTCAGGATATATTTTACACAATGAAATTTAGCTTCATCTAGTGGTCAGAGTGGAAAGTTCAAGTCTGTGATGTCAACCTACACCATCTCAACATACAGAAGGGTTGGGGGATTCTTTTAAACTTTGTATCAGTGTGACAGTATTAATGCATATCAGGAAATATCCGATCCAATTACAATTCTGGACATAATTCAATCAGTACAAATTCACTGTTACTGTAAATAGCATTAACTATGTATATACTGTTTATTACTGACAGGGTATATATATATATTTTTTTTAATATATTTTTAATATTGTGGGTTATATCTTCATTATTATTTTATTATATTTTGTATATGTGGAATGGAGCACTGCAACATAACAATTTCCCGCAGGGGATTAATAAAGTATTTCTGATTCTGATTCTGATTCTGCTATACCACAAAGAACGTAGTGTATGGGCACCAAGAAATTAGGTCCTATAGGCATGTTTTTACCTTTATGTTATGTTTTCAGTCTTTCATAATGTTGTTCGTTATTATGGCCTACCTTTTGCTTTGGTAAAATAAATTTTCATGCTATCTTCCTGTTTGACTGCCTCCTTGGTGTATCTGCAATTTCATGTCCAACCTTCCCTGTGAGCTGGATCCCACATGATACATTCATATGTTTGGTTCTGACTGCTGTTTCATTTATTACGTCCAGTCCCCTCTGGGATGAGCATGACTACTGATAGTTATGCTGAACTTGATAAAATAACATGTCTAGTTTACCTGTTCAATCTGTTTCAGTTACACTGCTAAGTGATCTGATGTTCTTCTTTTAACAGCAACTCTTTCAGCTGGAATGGCGAATGAAAATCCTGTTTGTCTTGCATCTGGATCTTTAGATCTATCTGTATGAATGACAAAAAAACTTTTATATACGTTTGATACTTTTCTTCAACAGACACATTTCCTGTACATTTGTGTATCTTACTATTCTTAAGCATATAAAAAAATCAGGAATAACGGAATAACCACCATGATGTTGTACACTAATTTAAGACAAACATATTTTCAAATAGCCCTTAGTTTCTATTTCTTTTAAGTCACACAGTGCACCCTTTGTTCAAGTAATTCCGCCCTATAATGATTACGTAACTTTGGCGCCTCTGAGCCACCGTTTCCTTTCCCTTTAAATTGACCAAAAATGTAATAACATAAACAGACTCCTCAGCGCGGGAATGGTCTATTCATCGGCGGTGTAAAATTACCGCTCTTCTCTCTCATTGGCTCCGTCGTGGCCGAACCTGCAGAGCGCTCGTCTTCATTGGCCTATCTTGATGTCACCGTGTGAGTGCGCGCATTAAGTGTTTAAATCTCATTGGACAAAAACGTCGTGACCAATCAACGCTTTCTGTTCTGCCATTGCCGTTTTGGCTTGCTACGTAGACGTTGGCAGCCATTGGTTTCTTTTGACACGTGGGATGAGATCCCTACAGTCGATTGGCCAGCTCCTCAGGCGCGATTTCCAACGCGGGACAATGCTTCTGTGGGCGCACACAGGTCAGTTCAGACGACCCGCTGCGACAAGAAGGAAACTTACAATCATCTTCATATCTGACTGTATCTTCAGAGGATACTTTGTTGCGAAGAACGGATCCAAGATTTTTTTTATTCCTCTTTGGAAATGAAGGACATATTCACTCCAGATTGAAAAGCCGCACGATTCATGACTTTTACCAGCTGATTTTTTTTTTTTTAAAGAAGCAATCATTTAGAGTTCAAACTTTTACAGTTTCTTCGCTTGCTTTTGAGACTAACACCGACATTTTGACATCCACACGATGGCCGATAACAAGCACCCGCATGTTATTTTCTGCAACGACTCACCCAAAAGAGTTTTGGTGTCCGTCATCAAGACCACCCCGATCAAACCCAGAAAAGCGGAAGCCCTTACGCCGACAAGCCCCGGTTTTAGCGACTTCATGGTGTATCCGTGGAAATGGGGGGAGAACGCCCACAATGTGACCCTGAGCCCGGGCTCAGTGAGCGGGGCTTCGTCTCCTACCGGGACCCAGACGGCCAGAGAAGCGGACACGGCTCCCTCACCTGACCAGATGAAGGTACAAAGCTTATTTTAATCATTATGACTCTGCTTACAACGTGGCAGGACAGTCATTTTGTCCAGACTGAGCAGAGCTGAAAGGCTGAAGTCACTCCTCTATAGTTCAAGGTTGCTGACAACACTTATGCACTTATAACAACATTTGTAACGTACAACAACACTTAATATATGTGTAACTACTAGTGATAACATTAGTTGTTGTGAGATAGAGGGCATGCATGATGTTACGGACATCTTTTAAAACACAAACCATTCCAAAGTAAGTGGTCATAGAGGATTAATACAATATAGAGAAATATAAATTCATTGTTAAAGATGGGACTACTTAAAGCGGGGAAATTATATTTTGCCACAGCCTTAATATGGCCGAGATGGAGAGTCATTTAAAAAAACGCCCGCGCATTAGGGTGTGACATGGTGGATTTTAAACCCCCGTTACTTCCTGAATCAGGAGCAGCTGCTTATACATGACGCATTGTAGCGCGCCAAAAATGTAACCGGATGTGAATGATTTGTGCTGGTCAAACGTGCTACAATGTGACACGTGAGCCCATCGGAGGAAATTATGATTGATTTCATATTGCATCATATACAAATCAGTGGTAAAACTACGCATATACGTAATAAAAGCAGTATGAACATAATATGCCAGTTTAAATGATGCTCTCCTAACTTGATTCATATGTTGTAGATTTATCAGGTCATGAAGTGTGAAAGCATTTTGTACTCATATTGTCAAATCATACTTTGCTTATGGCTGCTGTTCTGCCAAAATGAAAAAAAGTGTTCTTAAGGTTGCAATTAAGCCAAGGTAAAAAAAAAAAAAATTCTGTGCATTCTTGCTGTCAGGATGGTATCCGCAGAGGCCGTCCACGGGCTGACACTGTCCGCGAGCTGATAAGCGAGGGAGAGACCTCATCCAGCCGTATCCGCTGTAACATCTGCAACCGAGTATTTCCCAGAGAGAAGTCTCTCCAGGCTCACAAGAGGACACACACAGGTGAGAGAGACAGCAAGGCAAACAGGTGGCTTGAGGAAAGGTGGAGGTGTTGTCATTGCCTAATGCCCTTTCCTACACTACCAGAAGAAGGGAAGATCATGTAAACACCTGTCTAAGCAAATGTAACAGTAGCACGCTGACTAGGAGGGGGCACAATTATGTGATCCACAATTAATCAACATATTCTACATTTTTTAAGCCTTTAGTGTTCACATTTGGAAATTGTGCATGTGTGTATCATATAAGCAGCACTATCTAATTACTTTAGACTTGTATAACCATAACAGTGCTGTTACCTTAACAATATCCTCTTTTGCCCCGCAGGAGAGAGGCCCTATCTCTGTGACTATCCAAACTGCGGGAAGGCGTTTGTCCAGAGCGGTCAGCTGAAGACGCACCAGCGGCTGCACACCGGGGAAAAACCCTTTGTTTGCTCAGAGAAAGGTGGGTTTTTAGAAAAGAGCTGTACAGTGATTTTACGCAATATTGTTCTTCCAAACAACAAAGTCAAACTTTCACTTTTTACGGTACTTTCCAATGTATGAAATGTGGCTCAGTTACTGTGACAGACTAGCTGTTTAACTGGCTGTTATATTTGAAGCATTTGGAAAGTACCTGAGAAACACAGAACAGACAGTGTAACTGTGTGTTATAATACAAGTGTAGTAGCTGCAAATCAGCACTAGAATTATCTGACTCATAACAACAATAAGATTTATTCACTATTATTCCGTCACTTAAGAAAAACAACCAATCCATTCTTACAGCCTTGATACATTACTGTGTGTTCCTGACAACAGTAAACCACAAAAAGGGTCATGCATTACACATCTTGGCTTTTCTAAAATCTTTAAGACTTAGTTTAATATTTGGGACCTTTAATGTCTTACTGCATTTATTCATACTTGTTGCTTTCTCTACAGGATGTGGCAATCGGTTCACCCATGCCAATCGTCACTGCCCCAAGCATCCTTTCTCCCGCCTGAAGAGGGAGGAACCAAAGGAGGGCCTGGGGAAGGCCCAGTCTGTGGATAACAAGGCTGTGGCAGAGTGGCTGGCAAAGTAAGTGAAGCCTGCACATACTGTCCCTCTTGAACAGGTGGACTGAGCCATAGTTTTATAAAGCATGCAGAGGGAGAGCTTTGAGATATCAAACATTTCATGTCATTTTCTGCTTACATTGTATGTTAATATAATCTTCTCCGTTTGTGCAGGTACTGGCGAACCCGAGAGCAGCGTGCACCTACAACCACCAAGGTGAAGCCACAGGGCAAGGCAAGAGCAGAGGACCAGGAGCAGCAGGATCCCATGGAGTTTCTCCAATCTGATGAAGAGAACGGGGAAGAGGAAGACACCGCAGAGGAAGAGAAGGGAAGCCAGGGAGGTGCCGCCAAGCGCCGCCTCCAGGAGCAACGAGAGCGTCTCCACGGTGCTCTGGCGCTCATTGAGCTGGCCAACAACCTGTCTGCCTGAACACCGACCCACTTCCTGATCCTGGACTCCCATTCCCTTCCCCTCATATCTCCATTCCCAACCCGCCTTCCTGCGATATGTGCTGTAGCTACGAAAAATCGTTCAGAAACACAGATCGAAGTTTAGTTTGTTCTATCGAGTTGTGAAACCAGACTTTGAGACAGAGTTGGCCTGAGATCAGTGTTATGCACAGTATCATCTAATCCCCCTCACAGCACCAGGAAGGCACAAGCTAAAGCACCTTATTCAGCTTCCATTTTATTCTTTTAGGCTGCTATAATTGTAGATTTGACTATATGAAGAATGTCTTTCTTTCTTCTGTCTTCTACAGGCAAAGAAAGAGTACCTGTTATGTTTTTAATTTGTTTTGTTTGCACTTTGATGGTAACGAGTTTTTTAAGTATGTTGTGAGTGTAAGAGAGTGTGTATGACTAATGTATATATGGATTAAGCTCAGATGGACAGAATGATACAGGGTTTGGTCAAAACATAGGAAATGTTAAGTTACATTCAGACTGTCAGATGACCTCTCACCATGGTCCCAGGTTTCATCTCCAGCCTTGTAAAGCACAATTTCGCCGCCACTCTTGACAGGAGTGGTGGTAGAAATTGACTCAGAAAGTTTCAGATAGTTTTAGCCTCACCAGTACAGCTCTCTCTAAAAAAACAAAAAAAAACAGTGAGCAAAGGTGGACAAAAGGGAGGATAAGAAAAAAGAAAGTCAGGAGAGCTAGATCAGTACTGACATGTGACATGGTAATTCTAACATGCGAATGAGAGGTGATCATTGCAAGCCTAATCCAGAGGTCTGGTGAGGCACAAGTTTTTCCAATAATCCAAACTTTTACAGCCTTGCAATTTGTCTTTATTTATACATAACCATATCTGCCTGACATTACCGAGCCAACTACCTACTGTGCTCTGAATATTCTACAATGGATAAAGGTCCGGATTACCTTTCAGGACATGTCATATTTCCATTTCCAAACAGTTTCCTCATAGATACAAAGAATGTGTGTAAAGCCTGCAGGCCAAAAGTTGTTTTCCACCCAGACAGGAGACGTTTGTCAATGAATGTCAGTCACCTCTTATATTAAAAGGTGGCAGACCAGTTATAATACAGGCATAGCATCATTGCAGTGTGTGGTGCATCTATGTCATCTCATTTCAGAGTTTAAATTATGAGGTATTTATTTCACCATATATATTTTTTTGTCTGGCTAACATTTTGTTCATATGTTTGAGAGCACTAGAATCATTTCATGCGTAAAGGGAAATATTCCAATTTCAAAGTTTGTCGCATAAATTTAGACATCCCATTGATTTTGATGAAGCACTTACACCCACTATTAAGTTTTGGATTAAGCTTGCAATGCACTGAAGATTAGATCTGTTCTATGTGTCCAGGAAATGGCACCTGTTTTTCATAAACTGATTTGTGTAGTGCTGGGTTTTGTTGTTTTTTTTCTCGATTTTTTTCTTTGTTTTTTTTGTTTTTTTTACACGCAACACTACATCCTTCAACACTGTATGACATCTCTCATAACTGCCCTGCTTCTGGTTGTTTTTGGGAAACCTGCACCAACAACCGTGTCACTCTGTCACTCGAGCTGTCATGTTTGAATCTGTTTGATTTATAAATTACCCTTGTGGAGTTGCAGTGAAACTGGAAGGCAAATTGTTAATTGTTGATAATCAAAACACCAAATGATTTATTGTACCCAGTTATAGTATATTTTGAAGCATTCTTTTAACCCTTAGCCTATTTTGTGGTCTGAGAAAGATTATGGCATTTAATATATACACATTGTGTTTGTTAGAATATTGAGTGTGCACAAGAGCTTTGAAGTTGAATTTTAGTTTCAGTTTTCCCCCCTCTGCTAACATCCTCCAACAGTTTTCCTGTTTGTGACATGCATAGAGTGATCCTGCTTGCTTGGTAGATATTTTATTACACATTTTAAAGGTAAGAATTCTCTGACAGACTGTCTACACTGTTGTTGTAATTGTTGGTCTTCAATAAACATTCACTGAACCCTGACGCAGAATGTATGTGCTCTTCTTCTCAATGTATACACTCATGATTTAATAGTGGAATTAAATAGATAGCACCAGTGATGTATCCAGGGATATCAATTCATTGAGTTGAAATAAATATCAAAGTGTTACAGCAACATTATGCTCCAATATGAAGCAGAACAGTGCCACCAAGTGGTGAATGCTAAAATATTGTCCATTCAGCTGGTCAAGTGCTTCCCATTTGAATCTTCTGTAACATGAATCTTCAGCTCGTGCGCTCCTTCTGTGTTACCTCCAGGTGATTTGCTGCTAAAGGTGAAATATGAGTACACTAGTCCACCTGACATACTGCAAAGCAAAAGATAAAAGCAATGAATTGTTGAGCCATGGAAAATACCACTTAGATGTTAGAGTGACTGACGGCGAATGTACCAAGACAATTTTTTGTAGTTTTAATTCAAAGGTCCCTGTTATAACAAAAACAACAGGCGTATTTGAATTTTAGTCACTGATAACACATTAACTAAACTGATCTGTCGGGAAATGTCTGACTGTACACAATTGTTTTGCTCAGGATTGGACTTTGGATGTAGACATGGAAATTCATTTCACAATGCTGCTCTTATGAAACAA
Source organism: Seriola dumerili (assembly GCF_002260705.1). Classification (NCBI taxonomy): domain Eukaryota; kingdom Metazoa; phylum Chordata; class Actinopteri; order Carangiformes; family Carangidae; genus Seriola; species Seriola dumerili. Next base: position 4,050,990 of record NW_019174545.1, on the reverse strand, counting down.
GAAATGTAAACGTGTAAAGAAATGTTGTGGCTGCATATATTTGATCGTTTGGTCACATCAAACGTCTCTGACAGTTTTCCGGTGCAGACATTTAACAACATATGTTGGTAGTAAACTGTTATAAAAAAAAAAAACATTTATATAAATATAAGACATTAAATAAATATAAAACTGGAATGAACAAAAAAATCTTACCAAATGCTGAGGCCTAGGAAGTTAGTCCAAGAGAACAGATAGTCTCCACCCACAAATATGCCAATATATGCAACAGCAACATTCTGGAGAAAATTTAGTTTTAAGTTAGTGATGATCTTGTTACCAGAAAAAGCGCAGATAAGAAATAATGACACAGTTAAAGATAGTTATTTATTTTTGTTATGTATGGTTTCATGTCTGTTGCTTAGCAAAACGTCTAAAACAAACTAAAATAATATAAATCATCATCATGGGCCAAAAATAAAGTTACTATCATTAAAATAATCAGTTTGGAGGGTTGGCCGACCTTGGTGGAGATACGTAATGTGTGCTTTTGAGTCTAAAAATAGTATTCATATCAGCGTGTTCTTACCTTTATTGCCCCCACCACTGTCGTAGTAAGTGCAGAGTTATAATAGCTGCACAGGACTATGGAATACATCAAAACAAACCTGAAAAAAACAGAGCTGAGTCTTAAGAAACTGGATAGGCTGAGGCAGTAATGTAAAAGCTACGTATGTAAGTAGGATTTTTAGAATATCAGAGTGTTTTTGGAGAGTAATTGAACAGTTTGAACTGAATTTTAGTGACATACCCCAGGAAGCAGGACATGAGGAAACAAATAATAAATGTGGCTTTAACCCAGTCCTCAAATATGACTGCCTGTGGATCAGAACATACAAGGCAGTCAGGCAGGAAAAGCATCCACAAACACCCAGAAAGAATATACGAGATTACAGTTACCGTATGTACCTCATGTAAATCTCCAGTTAATGCACTTGCCAAGAGAGTGGGGATAACAATGATCAGAGCATTGTAAAATAAGACGCCATACTTGCCAAGGCCCTTATAAAAAAAGGGGAAAATATTAGACATAATGTTACCAAAATCAAATATTTGAAATTATTAATAGTTCTTCACATTTCACTTCCAAATGAGTCAACAACTGTCACTATCTAAAATCATAAAAATAAACAAAAAAGGTGGCGGTTTTAAAATACGTGGCTGACAGAGTGTATCCAGCTGTTGTTATTTGTTTACTATATCTAAGTCTATCTAAGTACATATAGTGTATATGCAACTGTGGAGAGCAAGATCCTGTTTACTCAAAGGGTGGATGAACAAACTTACAGACATCACCTTATAATACCAAAGTTAAAAATCCATCCAAACCCATTATTTCCCAACAAGGTTATAGATGTATAATAAAAATGTGACCACTCAATCCATCCATCAAGTATTTCAAGTTTTCAGGACAGAGGAGACAAGTTTAAACGCCTCCCTTGTTTGGCAGGATGGCTGTGCAGTAATACATTCTGCTATAACCTCACAATTTGTCTGGTTCTTGTCCGTTTTCAACAGTAAATAAAACAGTTAACCACAACTACACAGACATTTAACTGTTAACTGAAACTACCAATAATATACAGTTTAAATCATCTCCATATCTACAGATTGTACAGGGGATGTTACCTCAGTCCCAAGTTTCTTCTTGGTGTACACACTGCTGGCAGCAGTGAAGGCATCATTGAACAGGATGAAGGTGTAGCCCTCCATATCGAAGGCCAGGTCAGAACTAGAGGAGAGAAAAAGATGGAGGGAAAGCACAGGTGTTTTATCTGCACATGGTTCAGTTCTTAAAACAATCTATAAACAAATCCAACTAAAAAAAAACAAACATACCTTGCAGCAATCATGGCACCAAGAACTATGGCAACAACACTGTACACAAGGCGTTTTGGAAATGTTTTTCTGAAAAAAGGAACAGTGAAAGATTCAGATCAAAACCAAACAGTGGACAGGAAGAGGCCGTGTGCATGGAGGAATTAGAAGACAATGTAAAAAGCCCTCCACCCATTCTACATATAAATAAGGGCAACAGTCTCAAGGACACATCTTTTTGGTCACTTTCTGTCTCTCTTTGTGACTTCTCAACAAGAAATGTTAACAGTCACTTCAAACAGATGCTCTGGCCCAGTAATTCATCCATGGGCATGTGTCAAAGTACCGAACAAGCACACTTGGCAACTGATAAACTCATTATAAATCATTCTATGTAAGAGTTCAGATCAGACAGGCTTACCTTAGTATATATACTTCCAAGATCATTGTCATCAATATGGTGAATTTCCGTAATACAGTGAACATGGGTAAACTGTAAAAGACAATATGTTTTTGGAAAGACCACAGGAATGAGCACTAGGAAATGCAAGGACCCAAATTGGCAAAATTAAATAACAACTAAACTGGTTAAACCTGAGCTTTTTGGTGCTGGCCAGGCCTGTTATATGGTTTCCAACATAAAGCAAAGGAAGAGGGAATATCTGGCAAGAAAATATAGCATATAATGATGGATAATGGGAAATAGAATATAATTAATTAAGGATCAATGATGAAAAATTAAAAATGCTTACTTTTAAGGGAACACTTCTGTCAAAATCTTGAAACTGGACTGTTTTGGTCTTTTTGGCAGCATAAAGCACAACAACAGTGACGGCCATCTGAAAGCACCAAAGTGACCATGAGTGTGGGTTATTGTGACAGACAGAGAAACGGAGAGAAACAAACATCCACACCTGCACATCTTACCTGGCCAATTCCCAGACACATGTAGGAGGGAAACCTGCAAAGCCAACACATAAACAGTAGAAGAGTGAGAGGAGGACGTCAGTTAGTCCGATCTATTGACACTGTATGATTGATTTGCTGACGACAAAGCGCCACCTACCTGAAGCTCGTCAGCACGGTTTTGTTCACCACCGTGATCAGAAAGGAGCTGCCGGCGTAAAACACAGCAGAGAAGAACTTGTGCAGTCCAGAGTGTTCAACAGTTTCTTGAAAGGCATTGGTGGACATTATGAGCCACTATATAACACCTAATAGTTTAGAAAAATACTTTATTTTTCTGTGGCGAAGTAATTCCTGGTTTAACGGCAAGTTTTGCTGGTGTTTCCTGTCAACCACTTGTCAACGCCCACACAGGAAGAAGGGACAGGTGGGCGGTCCCCGCACCATTACATAATTCAGAAGGGAAGTAGAACTAGTGTTTTCCCTTTTTTTAGAGGTTATTAAGCCTAATTACTACTTAATGGTGCAATAAAATAATATAAAATACATTAACATAGAATAATTGAAGCATACGTTTTAGAGTTTATAGTTTCAAAATAAAGCCCTAAGTTGGTAAGATGTATGAAGGCTATTTATTTGGAATGCATTTTGCAGAATTTCAGTGATGGAATATTTATTAAGTAAAAATAGAAACAAAATCATAATGAGCAAATATTACATATAGTATTACACATAAGTTTTGATTACAAGTAAAAGGCCTGCATTCAAATTTTATATAGATTTATACAGTACGATACAGTGTTAGACAGTGGGATATCAGTAAAACTGTATATGCATTTTCAAAGTAAAAGTATTTGTTATGAAGAATGGACTCGTAGTCTAAAATTAGTCATTCATTAATGTGTAGATAAAATTTTACTGTTGTGTGATCCAGGTGCTGCAAATAAAACACTGACGGGTAGTTTAAACTGCAGCACATGTATCATATTAGTTACTCGCATGTTCGAATGTAAAAAAACATATTACAAAAAATAATCAACTGCTGTTTCCCATTATGTATAATGTTGTACAAAGTACCTTATGTGATTTATAGCTTACAAATACAAACTTCTGTCGAGGTTTGGTTGCGTTTTAAACAAAGCTAAGCATATATAACACACAGTATACAGTCATTTTCTGTTAAAAACAAATATTAAAGGTCCCATATTTTACAAGTTTTTATATCCATAATAAGAAATATTTATTTATATTTTTTATTTTTAAGTACCAAAATATAATATATAAGTATAGCAGATTTCAGGTAAACACACAGAGAGACCTAATCCTATGAGGTTGGATGGTAAATCCAGGTGGGCCTTACAAGGGACACAGCTGAGAGTGGTGACTGTATAGTTGTGACATCACAAAATTATGGAAGTCATGACAGTTCACAGTTTCTGAATACGTGCTGTGTACATTTATCTGTGGACTGAGCGCTTTGATACTTTCAAATTATTTATATAGCACTTTTTTATAATAAAAAAGAAACTGAAATGTCACTTTCTACAATGTGAAGCCTTTAAAAGAGCATTAATGGCAGAAACGAACCCACTAACTGTATTCCAACAGACACATAACTGTATGTTTTTATATCTTTAGTAGAGTAGACAAGACTAGACTAGTAGACCGTTACTCATATAATGACATTTGTGCAGCACATTTCTGCTCAGCTTTAGTCTGAACAGCTCTCTGATGACTATGCCAAGTTAAACACTATCAGACAAAGAATAGTTGTCACGCTTCCATAGGCAAGTGGGCAAAGCACGTTCAGTCAAACTGTCTGCTGGAGTACGCTGCACCCATAAATCTGCTGATTGCAAGACAAAATGCTTTACTTGAATGTAGTTTGCTAGAGTCAGCAGTCTGAGCAGAAATTTCATTGTAAGCTGTTGCTCAACAGATCTGCCTGTTGAAAAAAAAATTAGTTGAGGTGAATATGCTGATAAGAAAACACTCTGTTGAAGAAGACATCACCCATGGTCAGTCATCAATAGAAATGTGAGATCGATATCTATATGCATGGTTTAACAAAACAAAGTCTGAGACTCGAACATGCTGAAAGTCAAACACCTCATTCTGTATATGACAGCTACTTGGCAGCGATTCTTGCTGATCCTCAGTGAGGCATTTACTAGAGTCAAGTGCTGTGACAAAGTATCTGACAGCCAAGATGAGCTTTACTAAAGCCAGAAGGATTGAGTTTAATTTTGGGGCCAGTTTCCTGAGCAGTGTTTAAGGAGGAAGTACTGTATCCAGAATGTGGTGCTGCTTTGTGTGGGCATCTGCAGTTGCCTGATAGCTATGCCAAGTACATCACTAGACAAACATTTGCTATTCTATTGCCAGGGCGCTACTGTTTATGAACACACTCACTTTGGCATCCCTGAGGAATCTGCAGGGGATTAGTTTAGACTCAACTGTCAGACTTAGGGTTGAACAGAACTTTATTAGCACACTTGTTTCTCTGTCCTGTCAGTATTTCCACTAGAGGGTGCTATTGAATTGTGAAGTCTTCACAGTGTAAAAGAAAACATCTGGACCTGACACAGTGGCGGGTGACCACATGCAAAATGTCTCCTTCAGCTTTACCTGCCTCACTTTGACTGTTTGAGCAAAAATGATCCGTCTTTGATCAGCTTTACTGCCCTCTGAGGCGAGATGAGCCTCTGCCAAATGTTTCTGGCAGTTTGTGAGCTGATGAATCAGTGAGCAGAGAAATATGACAACAGATGATTAGGCTGCCGACAGGAGGGCAAAAGGTAAATAGCTGTGAGATGTTTTTTTGAGTGTGTAACGGTGACTTTTTCTGTGGCCCCATCTGAAACCATCTTGTTTGTTTCCTCAATATCTTTTCTTACACAGTAGCTGATGTCATGGAGCCTAATTGTCTTTTCAGCTGTTTGGATTTAACCTCATGTCTCTGATGAAGGAAATTAAAATCATATTTGTGTGGTAGAAGAAGAGAGCTCACTGACAAACTGCCACTGGAGGAACTTGCTCTGACTAGCGTATGAGAAAGGTTGTACGTTTAAGAGCCGGAATGACTGAAAGGCAGATTACAGTGATCTGCTGTAGGTGTTTTTTTGCCTTTATGACTAGATGAGTTATTCATTATCATAACAGTCTAATGCCTTAGGCCTTAGCCTGATATATAGCTTGATGACGTGATTGTGAATGGAGTAGTGAACCAGTGAATTCATGTTCACCCAAATTTATTCAGTCACATCAAGTCAAATCAAATTTTGTTTATATGGCATAACAGAAGTTATCCCAGGGGACCTTTTTATATAGCAGGTCTAGACCATATTCTTTATTTTTGATTTTGCCTCTTCATCAACATATCTTTTATTTGACTTTTACTTTGGCACTTTTGGATTTTGATAAGATGTCACCTGACTCCAAAATGACCACAGAATCAGTATACTGTGTAACTGCCGTAGTTGCAGGAATTACAATAGGGATTTGCATAAAGGCAACTTACTAATTGTTCATGAATGAAACCGGGAAAGCATTGGATGCTGCCTAAGGAGAAACAGAAGACTAGTTTCCGGTCCAAATCCTCCTTTTTTAATGTCTGCATTTGTGCACAATTCCTGCTAATTTCTTTCAGTCTTGGATTATTTAAATGTTGCTTTTCACTTCTTCACAATAGTTGGCATCAGGTGTGATGCCTTTTGATCTGATCTGGGTTTCGTCATCATCAGAGGACAAGACCAAACAAGGAAATTTCCAAGTCCATTTTACTTTCATTTCTATAAAAACGTAGAGTTACATTCCCAAGATTAATCTACTATAATATTTAGATTCCTCACAGATATAAAGTTCCATCTATAGGTGATCACTCTTATTTGTCATATTTCATATTTTTCTCCACATCTCAGTTTACATGACAATATTTCTTATTACGAAATACAGAATAAATCCAGCAACATGAAGTACAGAACAGTGCCCTCCACACAATCGATGAAAAAAAACCACCAAGAGATCCTCTGTATGACACAATCTCTTGAAAACACCAGCTTTAGAAAACGTGACACACAGGTATATTGGGAAGAGATTTTTCATTCCATCTCATCATCTCAGAGTTAGCTTGTTCTGTTTCTTCATCCACAGAAGCCTTTCCAGGATTGCCTTCAGCTTGAGAGGAGCGCATATGGGTTTCTTACTGCCCTTTATGTAAAGTCTGCGGACACACACAGAGAAAGAAAATATGTTTCAGTTACAGATGATGGCAAAAATGTAAAGCATGTATATGTAACTGGAAGTAACAGTAAAGGTATTAGCTCATGTATAGACTTTTTTACCAAGTTCAGACTGCATAGATGATGTATGAATAAAGATATGAATGAATAATCATAATGAAGCATGTGATAACTCCATAATCACTGAGGCTCATTGTTGATCCTCACCACTTACATCAGTGCAGAGATGTCACAGGCGCCGTTGCTCCTCTGTTCATACAACCTTTCCACCTTCATCAGTATATGCTTATTGATGTTCCTTGTTCTGACACAGCATTTTGGGATGCCAGCTACAATGTGAGATTAAGAGCAGTGGTGAGAATGTTGGAAAGCAATAGATCGCAAGCATGAGTTGAAAGTTAACATGCTGAGACTAAATGACATGAAAAAAGCAGCTGGAAGGTGAATAATAAACCAACCGGTTGGTTACTATTATCTACACCCTCTGCTTTCCTATAACACATGCAAAATGAACATAAATATCAACAGCTCTGTAACTGTTTACAACAGTACAATATGTTTTTATTTTTATTTGTTTGCACCATACGGAGCCTGTACTTTTCCAAAAATATACACTTATGTAAATGCACGAACATGTCTTATAAACACATAAAACTGATTCAGTACAAGTGTTTTCTTGGTTTAACATGTGAATTTGTCAGAGTCAGAGAGAAAGGTCCTTACCTTCAGTGGAGGTGATGGCCAAAGCACACAGACAGACAATCACGAACGCAACTCGCAGATCCATGATGGCAGAGAAAATGAGCAGAGGAAGTCTGTCCTTGCTGCTTAAATACTAAACACACACACACACACACACACACACACACACACACACACACACAAACACACGCCTGTTTACCCCACGTTTTAAAAGAGTGATGATGAAGTAACATAGCCTGTACTGAAATAAGACTGTATTGTAATAAGTTGACTGTTTGTTCAAACCGTTGGTGCCGGATGAGTTTGTTGTACAGGTATGTTCCACTTGGACAGGCTCCGACAGGTTTAATAACCACACTTTTCACAGGACCTTATTTGACAGATTGAAACCAATTGAAACTTCCACACCCAGAGTAATGAAAGATAGAATAAAGGTCACAGTTGAACAATTGAGGTCATATCGAAACTTCATTAAGGTTGTTTAAGCAAAGTGATGCAGCTCAGTCAAACATCAACGTAAAAATGAAAGAAATAAGACGTATCACATTTTATATTCATTCATTTATATTAGTACAGAGTTCTGATGATGGCCCTAACCTTTGAACAGAAAAAAAAAATACCAAGAAGAATTTACCAATGATGGCAAAATTAAATCTGACTTTTGGCAACAAATTCTTGTAGAGCAAAACATTGCAGATACTGATAAAGGCTTAATTGACATAAATGAAGCGATGTTGAATCGATGTTGAATCTGTTGACAAGATATTATGTTGACTTAACACTGCGGTCGAGAAAACATTTCTCATGCGTTGTGTGCTCAGGTGTGGCTTTCTAACATTTGTTGCATGTTGTGCAATTCACTGAGCGTGCAAACATACAAGATAATAAAAAATGAAAAAAAAAATCTAACTTCCCCCCAAGGGAGTTTTTCTGGTAAAGCAAAGGACAGACTGACTTCATCGCTGTTTATTTTGTAACTGGGAAAGTTGGTGATGTGGTAGCAGACACATCAAAACCGTCTCTGTGTGATGTCTGGCTTGGTTTTCCATTTTGAGCATGCAACACTAAATACCTGGTCCCATGTAAAGCCTTCCATTCACAAGACTTCCTCCTGTCTGAGCAAGTAGTACAGGTTGTTTGTAAATTAATTTTTCTTCATTTTTTCTTTCTTTCCTTCTATCTTTAAAGTTTTGGTCTTTAAAACAAGCTACTGTGGTCTGGTTTGACTACACTGGAAGCCTTATCAAAATTAAAAACCGACAGCTTGCTTTATCCATTTAAAGGTTTTAATATTGGATTTTGTATGAAGGAAAAGAAGAAATCTGCCTTCTTGTTGCTAAGCTGATTTTGACAGACAGACCAGCACGTTTCCATTCATAAAACCAGCCCTGGCTGTGGCTCTGTGAAGCTGCACTTAGACACTGTGGTACACAAAATAGCTAATTTTAGCTTTGCAACCAAAGGACAAATTAAAATCCAGTGAGGGTGCTATGCCAAAAGTTAAGGGATCAATAAAGATATACAGTTAATCCTGACATGGGTATGAATATGTGTAACAAATTTCATGATAATCCATGTAATACTTGTTGAGACATTTAACTTAAAACCATAAATGTGAACGTGCCGGTGGTGAATGAGGAAAAGTCAGGGAATCACCAAAGTCTGTTGGATAAATCCTCTGGGAACTAAATATCTGTATTGAATATTATGGCATTCCATCCTGTATTTATATATAAAGGCATCTCTGTAAAATTAAAAAACAGAAGGAAAGGTTGGAATGACCACAGTCATTTAGATTCGTCCTCTAGGAACCACAGATGTCTTTACTCAATTTCATGGCAATCCATCAAATAGTTGTTGAAATAGAAATGTGCCATTCTGGGCCCAAAGTGGTCAGTGCTAGCTGTTAACTATTTTAAATGACTAAAGTCTACACATTATGTTTGAGTCTACTAGGTGATCATGTGCATTTATATTCATTTACAGTCTACATCACTGCTGCAACATTAACTGGAAATAAACAATTATACAGGGTGCAGTGATTGATTTTGAAAATGAAAGGAAAAAAATGCAATCATCAAGATTTATGACTGAATAATCAACATAAAGGTTATTGATGTCACAACAAGTAACAGTTAACTGTCAAAATCTGGGAGGTCCTGGGATCCTGTCCCAAGCGAATCTGAAGGACATCACAGGCAAAGCTGCCATCAGCCCTGGCAGAGGCATCAGCTTTCAATCATCACACAAAAGGATAATGACGACTGGAATTCACTTTCCTTCGTCTACACAAATTAGACATGTTGATACACAGCAGAGAAGGTTGTGTGCTTGAAGGAGATGAATAAAAGGGCCACTGACACTGTCAATTTATTTTATTGGCGCAACAACTAAGGTGTGATCTGGATCACTCAATAAATGATTTACAACAATCACCTTTGACATCAACGTGACTTTAAGCATCAAAAAGCCCAAGCTTTGTTGTCCCTACTTGACCCTCATACTGTATCAGTATTAACATTCGATATAGTTTGCTGCAAATTAAATGGCGGCATCCAAACAGACTGTGTCTTCTGGGAAAAATAAGACGAAAGTTATCTGTGTTGGGATACATTCCTTACACACTTACTCACTTTCTTTTACACATTTTCTCTCACACACACACACACACACACACACACACACACACACACACACACACACACCACACACCACAACCACAACACCACACACACACACACACAGGTGGTGGGTAAAGTTTCAGTGAGTCATCAGTTAGAGGTGTAATTATTTTTGAGCCTGGGGATAATGAGAACAGAACAGACAACAGAAGCTCTTTTTGGCAGTGATACAGTCTGTATTGTTTTTTCCATTTTCAATGTACAATACCATTTCTAATACACAAGAAGTAGCTGCTCAAGCATTATCATTCAGCTGTTACACATGGATGTCTATAGCAACATTTATCTCCAGTCTCTGACTTATTTACAGTGTTTTCTTCTAAAACTCACTCATTGGAACTGGAGCACTGAGGTGTCTAATTTCCTTCATATAGATCAAACATTGTTTACAGTATGTGCATTAGTATATACATTTCTAGGGTGGAAACAAACATGAAATCTAATGTTTCATATCGGTTACTATGATTCCTTGACCCCCGGATTTGGATAGAAGTAGCCAATCAGTAAACGAGTTGAAGATAGTTCTCTATCTGTGACGGCATACCGTCTTGACAGCATCAGCATAGCAGAAAGGTTTAAGAGAGAACAAAGTTTGACTTGGTATTTTATTGGTTCAAGGTTTGAATCTCAAGGTTGATAGTGGAACAGAGACGATCTGCATTTCTGTTGCACCTCCAGAACCTGAGGAGCAGAGGAACCTCCACGGATACAGTGTCAGTACTCAGTCTGTCCTCTGCTGGCCACGTGCAGCAGGCGGAGCAGCAGCTCTGCAGGTGAGCTCCCTGCAGAGCTGTGGGCTGGATCTGAGGCCTCGGTCTCCCCCAGGCAGTCAGAGTCCACCGCACAGCTCTCTGAGAAGAGAGAGTAGGGGAGAGGAGAGGAGAGGAGAGGACAGGAGAGGAGAGGAGAGGAGAGGAGAGGAGAAGAGAGGAGAGGAAAGGAAAGGAAAGGAAAGGAAAGGAAAAGAAAAGAAAGGAAAGGAACTTTATCGACACTGGCTATGGAATAGTTCATACTATAGTAGACCTATTAACTCCACTAACCATGACAAACAGATACAATCAGAGTAGAATGTACCTGAGCTACAGCAGAGTCCTGAAGCAGCACAGCGTCCTCCTTCAGATCCACAGGGTCTCCCTCCTGCCTGACAGGGGGTGAGCAGGTAGTTCTCCTCCACACAGTGAGCTGTTTCTGCGGAGCCCAGCAGGCAGCCGAGGCCCTCCCCGCAGCAGATACTGGGGCCGAAGCAGCGGCCCCTGTCACTGGGGCCACAAGACATGCACTGGAGGAGAAATTAATAGATTTAAGCATAATCAGGTGCTTTAATCCAGTCACTTTTTTTGTGACATTTACTTTGGCATTGTCCAGTCAAACTCTTCTGTTGATAGGTTGTCTGACTGCAGAAATACTCATTTTGCCATTTCATTTCATTGCGTTTTTCTTAATGCTCAGAGAATTCCTTCCCTCACATTCAATCAACATGGTAATGGGCATGGTATTAGCCAAAAAGCTGATTCTGAAAATACTGTGTCTGTTCATCTCACTTTAGTGTTTGCATATATTTCTAATGTGTCTTTTAAGTTGCTTCCACACCAGAAATCATGAGAAAAGAAGGAATTAAAAAAAACTTGAAATGCATCACACCAGGCAGTTTTTGTTTCTCTTATAAGATTATACATATGTTTATCATATATATATATTTTTAAAGTGAATATGTTTGTCTTATTTTACGCTCCTAAAAAGCTCAATTTGCTGCAGTGTTTTATCTTTTGGAAAAACCTTGTCCTTAACATACCTTATACAATTATACAACATTGTTATTACTATCATAACTGACTTTTATTACGGTTCTTACCATTTTGTTTAGTTTTTAGTGTGTAAAATGTATGGGTTGTTATTTACACATATGAACCCAATCCCCTAAACCACTGATATTACATTTATACAATCATTTATTTTATATTTTGAATTTACTTTAAAGCTAAATTACTTTATATATAATCAGAATAGACTCAAAGGCAACTTGAGAAATTTCCAATCTAAGAAATCTGAAAAAGTCAAAGGTGACATCCCAAAAGAAAGCAGAGAGGATAATGGTCCTCACCTGTCTGATCCCCGTCTCCGGCAGCGCTCGTTTCCCTCCTCGGGGGCAGTTCTGGATGTAACAGGCGGAGGAGAGGGCAAGGAGTCCCAGGACGCACAGCGGGAACAAGGAGTGAGGCATCGCTGCTGGTTTTTGGATGAGCGCCTCCGCCTGTTTAGGGTGGGGGTTGATGTCTGACCGATGTCCCGGTCGATTCCTCACTTATAAGCGGGCGGACATGGATCAGACAAAGCGACTGACACCCGCATCTGACGTCAGTGTCGTGTAGTGTTCTGCTCTCCACACGCACGCGCGCCCGAAGGCCACCGGCGCGCGAGGGGTCGCTGCGGATATGGCTCTGCATCAGATGTGTGCCATCTAACAAATGTACACAAGAACACAACAATGGCAGCAGAAGATGGTCTTTCTGTATTCTGCGCCACACTTATTTGAAATAACTTATTTGAAATAACTTTTCTGAAGGCGGGAGGGCAGGCGCACATTTAAAAAAAAATGGCACATCAACAACTAGCTTAATTGGAGATTGTGGACAACTAATTAGATTTACTGCACTAATGAAGTACATCTCATGATGATCATGTACAGATCAGCTGTGAAACTAGTCACTGCTCATCACTGTATAGCAGACATTTTTAACTTTTGTCACCTGAAGAGACTGTGACAGCATCATGACCACACAAAACAACACAAATTATTCCCCTGGCGTGATTTAAAACTATTAATGAGCATAACAGGATTAGCATTTGCAATAAACATAAATATTTTGAGCTTATTATTCTGTTTAGTGTCTTGTTGCATGCTTAGGATTTTATCTCACCTATTAGCTGCTGTGATGCTGATTAACAAGTAAGTGATAAATGGTAAAACTGAGCATCAGAGGCAGAAGGTGAAAGTGTGAAGGAGTTCTTTAATTAGTACCAGAGCATTCAAGCCCTGTCATTCAATAAACACAAAATATGGTCTTATTATGCGTTACTGCACTCCTCAACAACATGAAATAAGAAATTATCTAAAAACAGTTCCTCTAACATATAGAAAAAAACTCCTGATTCCTGTATTAAATCTTTTTTTTTTTTTTAAATTTTTTACAAGAACTGAAATAGAATTATTTTGAGGGTGGATTAATATTTTCTTTTACATTACCTGTACCATGTATAAAACAGAAAAGACACCCAAACACACAGTCTGATTGTGTATCATTTAAGTGATTTATCTCCTACTTGTAGCTGAAACAGTGAAGCTGATGTCCCGATTTCACATGCAGAACTGATTCCAGTCTTTGTTTATTGGGCGGATACAGGATCATGACCTTGGTTAAGGTTGATGTTGTCAGGGAGACCAACATTTAAATTATGCCGTTTGTGATTGTAAAGCCCAATAAAAACTGTTTTTCCTGACTTTGCTCTGTTTAGCCCTTTTGTGCACACAACACACTTGCAAGAGACGGTTAGGGTGAAGTGTTAAGAGGCAGAAAGCAAATATGTGGGCAAGGACACTCAGGAGGACATGTAGTCTCAGCCAGGAAACATTGTCATTTTCTTTCCTAACACTACACCTTTTAATGCTACCTGATGAACATTTGCCACTGTGGGAATTCATGGAAGCAGATACAGTTTAATATTAACACACCAAAAACATAATAAAAAATTTGTACATAGTCAGATCCAATAATTCCTCATCATTACATTTTCTGCCTGTTTTTACCCTCTAAACCTAAGCAAGAGTGTAGGGAGTGTAAAGAGTGTAAAGTGGTGAATAAAGTGAAGAAAGATAGAAGGGAGGGGTCTGAGATAAGGACATGGCATCAGGACGTCAGCTGAGCTAAGCAAGACCCCGTCTGTTTCTGCACAATGACCACACAACCTTGGATGGACTCGATTGGAGATTAATTCTTCTGGCCTGTTGCTCTCAGTACTTCTGTCCCTCAACCTTTTTCTTTGTGCATCCTCAACACATCCAGGGTCTCCACAAAGGCTGCTGAACCAAGGCTGCAACTAGACTTCAATGCTGAATGAAAAGGCTAAGATGGGAAGAGGGGGTGGAAGAGATGAGGACAAGACTTTTATATATTTATATATATATTTTTCACATTCTCAAATGCAAGATTTTACAAAAGGTCTTTCCTTTCACTGATGTCCTTTCTTCAGCTGTGGACATTAAAAACCTGTTTGGTCTGTATAATCTGATTTTGTTACGCCACAGGTCCAAGGCAAGTCTAAGGAATATAACACAGTGCTAGACTTGAAGTCCTCAGTGTTTGGTAACGCACATGGATAAGAATTAATACAAAATATTCTATATTTTCTTCATTTTGAGTTCAACACGGTCACAACGCCACATCTGGAGTACAACCCTGTTTTCACCTTGACAACAATCCTCCTCATTTCCTGGCAGACTTTTGAAGTTCGTAACTTTGTCTTTTTACTCCATCTGTCAGTGATGCACACGTATGATGTCACTGCGTGGGGTAGGGCTTTGGCAGGCGGGACACAAGATGTGACTGGATGTTACTGCAGTGACTAAGTTTAGCCGATTTGATTGCCTCCGCAGGCAGGCATGGCAGAGCAAGTGACTACAGGTTAGACGATAGATGGATGATACAGACGTGGAGTAAGCAGAGACTGAACAGGAACACGCAGAGCATGTCTTCTCACCTAGAAAGCAAATGTGAGGGAAAAAAAAAAATTAAATAAAAATGTATTTTAATTTCAACATTATACAAATAACAATTTCCTATTTCAAAGACTCATGCAGTCATAAAGTCATTACTTTGTGTCTGTCTGTACATTTCTTTTATGTGTTGTTAATTCAGTCTTTGGTTTATCCCCCTTTCTCTTACCTTACCCTTATCTCTTATCTACCGACTAGATCTTCTGATTTCCAGCACCCCAGAATGCCTCTCACCAATGATTGAGTCAAGTATTTTGCACTTTGCACTATGTTCAGAAAAAAACATGTCTTCTAACTGTGATGAATGTTGTCCAATCCAGGTTTCTGTTAGTGTAAAAATGAACAGAGAAATTTAAAAAGGGATTTTTTTCTGAAACTTTATGAAGCCTATATTCCATATTGTTTACAGGAAGTGCAGCATTAGGCTAACCACTGAGTAAGCTATGACAGCAGTTAAAACAACACTTAAGAGCTGCAAAGGTGGGGCGTGTGGTGTGGGGTACCGGTGACACATGAAATAATTATAGTTTAGATAATAGATCCATTAGTGTGACAGCTTATCAGATGCCAAAACAGTGAACAGTGGTTTATCATACCATAAGGAAAGACTTCACAACTCTAAAATGTTATGATAGCAATCACTTATCTTTAGTTGAAATGATGACAAGGTAAACAGAGGAAATATTTTGTTCACTTAACAAAGTACCAGAACTGTGCACATTTCTCACAGTTGAGAGTCTTGCTGGATGGTGTGGGATTGGGACCTGGTTCGGTGTTTTTGCTAATTAATTCTGCATTTTTTCAGTGTTATGCATCACCATTTGAATCCATTCAAACTGAATTAATCCAAACTGACACCAATCCTACCTGTACAGACACTCGGAGAGCCTGAACTCTGGCACTGCTGTGTGGTTTTCGCTGGCTCAGAGTCAGGAGTAACCCGTCTCTGCTGAGACAAGTTTGAGGTGAAGGATGGTCTGCCTTGCAGGGCAGAGAAAAGGGCTTCATCCAGGCTTGCCGACAAACGCTCCTCATGGGAGCTGCAGCTGGGGGCTGGAGTGGAATAGTGAAGGAGCAAATGTTGACAAGTCAGCAGGAAAAAAAGATAAAACGCACACATGGAAAACAATACAGATATGTTGTAAGATGTTATTCTTAAAGAAAATATCATACTCACCTGAAACCGCAGCATTTCTTGGTCTTTTTGTTTGAGGTAGTAGTTGCTTCTCAGTTGTCAACTCTTCTGTTGACTCTTTAGAAATTCCACTTAGACCTCGTTTCTTCCTTCTATCTAACTCTGATTCACCATCTGTAGTAAGAGGCTGGGAGTTAGTTGTATGATTCCCATTATCTGATGAATGTCCTAATCCAGTGTCTTCTATCTGTGCAGTTTTTTTTGTGTTTCTAGTTCCAGCATTATATTGAATAGAAGTATTGGTTATTGAGCTTTTGCTGAGACACGTAGAGTTCTGGGACTGTCCGTCTACCTTGGAGGGTATAAGTCTTGAGGCTTGTGGATTCTCTCCCTCTCCTTGTCTCCCCAACATCCCGTCCCTCCTCACCTCCCCTCTCTGCAGGAGGAAGTGATCGATGCGGGTTTTCAGTTGGGGGTTAGGAAGAGGCTGGCAGTTTGAAGTGAACGGGACCCCAGTGAAGGGGTCGTTCGGGGCACGACCCCAAGTGGCCTCCCTCTTCTGGTACTCCTCCAGAGTGGTGTTGTCCACTGACACACCACCGGGCAGCAGCATAGGCAGCGTCATTACTTCCTGGGTTATTGGGTCAAGGAACTCTTCTGGGATGGAAAGATTGCTGGAGTCGGACAAAAAGCCAGCAGATGGTTATCATTGTAGGAAAACTAATAACTTTTGTTATTTTATACTTTAATTTATCTACAACAAGAATCAGATTGAACAAAAAGATTGCTTCACAAACATACCTTGGAGGTGTGGCTGCTTGCAGTGGTTGGTTTCTTTGTCTGACAGAGGGGGCAAAAAATACAGTTCGTGGCAGCTGTCTTACACTGGCCTCATGGACACTTTTAATCCTCTCCACGTCTTCTGCAGGGCAGCAGCGAGCAGGCTGTCCCCACACGGTCAAAGCCTTGAGCCCCAAAGCCGATGCTGCACCGCCAAATGGCACAGTCACACGAAGTTGCGTCACAGCGCCCAACGAGAGCAGACCCCGGCTCCAGAGCTCCTCTTGCCGACAGTTTGCAGGTTGTGGAGGGGGTGGAGAGAGGAATGGAGGCCGGGGACTAAAATTCGAACGCGAAAAACAGACTTGGGTTTCTTCTTTAAGTTCACAACGACCTACCAGTCTAAACTCTGCCTCAGGTTGGCTGGATTCAGCATTTGTTTGAGTGTGCTCTTTGGCCATCTGCCTCTTGTATGTATGCCCTTTATGTTGACGCCCATCTAGAGTCTCTGCACCCCATTGTTGGGCCTGAAGACTCCACTGGTGGCCATTACTTTGGCAAGATTTACTGTCATATTCTCGTTTATTTTTGTTCTGTTCACTCTGGTCCTTTATCTGCACTTGTTCCTTTTGATCAACCTGCTTGTGGCCTTGACTAAAATTCTGCGAAGCAAGTGAATCAGAGCTGGTGCTGATCTCCAGCCTCTTGCAGGCCTGTCCGCGGTCCATACCCCAGGGCCACAGCTCCACATCCACCCTGCAGAGCTCCACCTGGAAGCCAAACTTCAACGTCACCTGAAAGGAATGGAGCAAAAAAAAAGTGGACATTAATTTATCAATTACAGTCATTAATGTCTGCAGACTGGAATGCCATTAATTTTTGTCATTTTTCTGAAAATATGAGATTGAGTGTAGCCCCCTTTGTGAGACAGGATGATCAGACACATGCTTCAGACACATACCAGCCTCAAAGTGGAAGAGACAGATGAGAAAAAAAAGAAGATTCCCAAATTCTCTTTTCAAAGATTTAATTATTCAAATCAAAAGGACGTGGTAACCCTCAGAAGTGGCCACATTTGTCCGCACCGGTCAGACTTTGACCTTTTCATATGTAAGACTACATGCAATTATCTTTTAAGGTGTTTAATCAATTTCTTGCCAAGAGTTAGATGAGAACTCTCATTTAACAATTGAACCAAAGTACGATAGCTTCATCTTACCTGTACAGGTGGACGCAGAAAGTACTCCAGCTTGAAGCCACGCCTCCGGACAGCGGGGTCAGCTGACACAAGATTTGTGACATCATAGCCATCTGCACACAGCTGCAGGTGCGAGATAATGGAAAAATAATCTTTACTGAAAGCTTGATATTGAGAGAAGCTTCAGTAAATAATTTTCAAATATCTATAAAGAGTTTTTTTTTTTTTTTTTTTTTTTTGCCTTTAATGGATAGTGTACAGCATTGAGACAGGAGACAATGAAAAAAATGTCAGAATACACACCTGACCTGCTCTCAAATGCTACGAACAAGTGGCCTCCCTCTTCTGGTACTCCTCCAGAGTGGTGTTGTCCACTGACACACCACCGGGCAGCAGCATAGCAGCGTCATTACTTCCTGGGTTATTGGGTCAAGGAAACTCTTCTGGGATGGAAAGATTGCTGGAGTCGGACAAAAAGCCAGCAGATGGTTATCATGTTAGAAAACTAATAACTTTTGTTATTTTATACTTTAATTTATTCTACAACAAGAATCAGATTGAACAAAAAGATTGCTTCACAAACATACCTTGGAGGTGTGGCTGCTTGCAGTGGTTGGTTCTTTGTCTGACAGAGGGGGCAAAAAATACAGTTCGTGGCAGCTGTCTTACACTGGCCTCATGGACACTTTTAATCCTCTCCACGTCTTCTGCAGGGCAGCAGCGAGCAGGCTGTCCCCACACGGTCAAAGCCTTGAGCCCCAAAGCCGATGCTGCACCGCAAATGGCACAGTCACACGAAGTTGCGTCACAGCGCCCAACGAGAGCAGACCCCGGCTCCAGAGCTCCTCTTGCCGACAGTTTGCAGGTTGTGGAGGGGGTGGAGAGAGGAATGGAGGCCGGGGACTAAAATTCGAACGCGAAAAAAACAGACTTGGGTTTCTTCTTTAAGTTCACAACGACCTACCAGTCTAAAACTCTGCCTCAGGTTGGCTGGATTCAGCATTTGTTTGAGGTGTGCTCTTTGGCCATCTGCCTCTTGTATGTATGCCCTTTATGTTGACGCCCATCTAGAGTCTCGCACCCCATTGTTGGGCCTGAAGACTCCACTGGTGGCCATTACTCTTGGCAAGATTTACTGTCATATTCTCGTTATTTTTGTTCTGTTCACTCTGGTCCTTTATCTGCACTTGTTCCTTTTGATCAACTGCTTGTGGCCTTGACTAAAATTCTGCGAAGCAAGTGAATCAGAGCTGGTGCTGATCTCCAGCCTCTTGCAGGCCTGTCCGCGGTCCATACCCCAGGGCACAGCTCCACATCCACCCTGCAGAAGCTCCACCTGGAAGCCAAACTTCAACGTCACCTGAAAGAATGGAGCAAAAAAAAGTGGACATTAATTTATCAATTACAGTCATTAATGTCTGCAGACTGGAATGCCATTAATTTTTGTCATTTTTCTGAAAATATGAGATTGAGTGTAGCCCCCTTTGTGAGACAGGATGATCAGACACATGCTTCAGACACATACCAGCCTCAAAGTGGAAGAGACAATGAGAAAAAAAAGAAGATTCCCAAATTCTCTTTTCAAAGATTTAATTATTCAAATCAAAAGGACGTGGTAACCCTCAGAAGTGGCCACATTTGTCCGCACCGGTCAGACTTTGACCTTTTCATATGTAAGACTACATGCAATTATCTTTTAAGGTGTTTTAATCAATTTCTTGCCAAGAGTTAGATGAGAACTCTCATTTAACAATTGAACCAAAGTACGATAGCTTCATCTTACCTGTACAGGTGGACGCAGAAAGTACTCCAGCTTGAAGCCACGCCTCCGGACAGCGGGGTCAGCTGACACAAGAGTTTGTGACATCATAGCCATCTGCACACAGCTGCAGGTGCGAGATAATGGAAAAATAATCTTTACTGAAAGCTTGATATTGAGAGAAGCTTCAGTAAATAATTTTTCAAATATCT
>NW_019174545.1:3933290-4030720 GCF_002260705.1 Seriola dumerili | reverse complement strand
GCAAAAGTCAGCAGAATGGTGAACATCATTTTAAGAAACCATGTGCAGATTTTTCTGGTGGAAGACATATCAAACCTCACAAGTCTGTCCAGTTAAATTGGTTTAACAATGTTAATTGTAACTGAAATTTGTAAGTGGTCGATTAACAACATGTTGTAAATCTGTAACAGAAAAATAAACAATTCTGGTTAAGTTTTCTTAAGTTTCAGGGGGCTTGTTACATTGAAATGAAAACTGTGTACAACATCACATGGAAGGAGAGGTGATGATATGAGAGACTGAATGGCAGAAAGGGTGAGGTAGAAAAAGGAGTGAGATAATATAATTCAAGAACTCTTGAAAGAGTAAAAGAACATCTTTCATTCCAAGTGTGGAAGAATAACAACCATGATCAGATTAGTAAATACCAATAAGAACATAGCAAGGCCAGTTGTGATTCAGCCTCCTACACTCCACTTTGTCCCCTGCTTCTTTATTTTCAAATATTTTCCCTCCACCTCCATCTTGTGCTATTTCGTGTCCATGTGCGTTGATTCTTCCTTTTCGTCCAATCACGTATTGGACATGTTTAAGAATAAAAAAAAATAAGGTGAGCGTGGTGCGCTCATAAGACATGACTTGAATTGTGAATGGACTGAAGTGAGTAATTGTTGCTAACATTAGTAACATGTCACCTGGGTGTTGCAGCAGTTTTGTACTCCAGAACTATAACAACTGTTACGAAAGAATTACACATTGGAAATAAAAAAGTAAACAGCAGAGGGAAGGTATAGCTCACAATAGATCAATGAAATATATCACCTTGTTGCAATGGACTGTCGTGTAAAACTGTCGAGACAGAGATTTACAACCATATTCTTTCTGAACCTGCGAAGACACAAACTGGTTTTAGAGCTATAGAATTCTTCCCTTATGGTCAGCTTTTATGTTGAGGCAAAATGAAGCATTCAGTGAATACAGTTTTTTCTTGTGTTTACACCTACTACTCCACAAGACCTCTGACCTCATAACAAAAAAGACCTTCACAGATTGACTGACTCACCTCTCATTAACAACTTTCAATGGTGAGTTCAGTTCAAGGAGTAGCTCATACTGTATTAGGTAATGTAGTGACTTCCACTTAAGTTTGACATCTGTCCAGTTAATTATAATACTATAAAATAAGCAAATTCATGGCAATTAAGCATAGAAAATAAATTATCCTGCTGAAATATTTAGTTAATTAATCAGTTAGTTGGTCACAATAAAATGAACAACAATAGATGCAGTAGGTTCCAGCTCTCTCAAATGTGATCATTTGCTGCTTCTCCATCTAATATCTGACCGTAACTTGATGTTTTTATATTCAGGGTGTATGGACCAAACAATAAACCCTTAGAGAAAAAAACTGGAAGATTAAGATTAAGTTAACTTTACAAGTACACGGGTGCTATGATGGGTTCATCTCTCATACAGCTACTGGAAACTACTGGCAGTTAAATTTCACCAAACAAACTGACCGATACCGGACACTACCGTTCACTCCACAGAAGAATATTCTTGGCCCTGATGTTGGAAGTTTGGAACATCACATAAAGGTACTCTACATTTTGTTCACGTGTAAGTTAAATACATTTGTTTTATATTCCAAAGCTAACCTGAACGTATGGCTCAAACAGCATGTTATGGAATACAGGTGTATTCAAGTACGCTCACCGTTGCAAATGCCGAGCCAGACTCACGACGCTAATGTTGACTAAATAAATTAAAACAGCTGACGAAGCCCACTTTGCCTGGACGTTGACAAACCTTGCTGTTTCGACTCTTTATACAGGTCCTCTTGCCAACTTATAGGGTAGCTAATAGTTGCTAACCATTAGCCTACCCGACCAAACTAAGGAAGCCGAGAAGGGACATTCTTCACATTTTTAATTGCGAAATGTGTTAGTGTCCAAGGGATGATACAATAGTATGCAAACGGTGTTGAGTAAGGTAGGAATCAGTTTAATTTAATTGTTTGTCCGCTGACATTTTGTGGTTCTTACAAAGTCAACGGCCTTTTGATGTTTAATAGGTTTTACTCAACATCTCTTATTACGTTTTAGACATTTACAAATGCATTTTGTCTATCATATCCTCCAAGGAGATGTAGGCCTACAGTAGGCTACTTTTTATTCATCAGTAAACTTCATTTAAAGTGCAGTAAACAGAACATACTAAATTAAATCAATATTTGCTGTGACTATAAAACAGAGCTGTCTCTTCATGTAATCCCAGACTGACTGTGATGTTGAGATCAGGGCTCTGTGGGGGCTGGACCATCTGTTGCACAACTAGAGGCTCATCTTTACAAGATGCAACCCTGGCACTTGCAACATTTCAAGGACACCCCCATAGAATACATGCTGTTCCCAGGGAAGAACACAGATCTCCCAGGTTTGAGGAAGTATTTACTCACGATTACACTTTTTTTATCTTCATTATACTTCATTAGCCTAGAATACCTCTTTAGTCAAACATGTTATGAAGACTTGTAAGAACAGTAACCCTTATACTGTATGAACAATGGTTCCAGACCTTTTTTGGTTTGCGACCCCATAAAACACTGCTATGTTGCATCCCCCTCTTCACAGGTTGCATACGTTTATAGATTTTATACAGCCAGGTCCAGTGGTGGAAAGTACATCTACCAAAGTACATGAATTTGTTAAAAATATTTCTACAGTGTGGTGTTGTTACTTCCATATTCAGTTAAAGTACCATATCTGAATACTTCTTCTACCACTGATCAGGTTAACCCGTGAGATTTACTCATCATCAAATCCTAAACTCCAGATTCTCAACCACAGGACAAGTAATTTTTTCAATGACAAAAAGTGCTGAATTATTCACATATCTTTATTAGTTCTGCTGATTTTAACAAAGAAGTGGGTGTTTAATCAAGCCAGAACAGTACTAGTAACATAAATGCAAACAATAAATTGAAACATGTATAAAATATGGTAGCATTTTGTTCTCTCAACAATGCATTACTGTAACTACATTTATCACCTACATCAAAAGGAACATCATTTTTGGACAGGGTTGCTATGATTGCACCATTAGAGTAGGCCAATAGGTATCTACACAGTTAAAAAAAACACATAAAGGAAAGCTCAATGGCACATATTTTCTCTGTCAGTTCACCATAATATAATTAACAGTAATAATAAGATGATAATACTATGTAATACCTTAGAGATAAGTTAATATTCTTGAGCAACATCTTTGTATGCTGGCATAAACAACACATATAAAAGCCATGATATTCACATCTGAATCTACTGTACATCATAACTTGTGTGTAGGACACTACATAGTGCAGTTAGCCTGAATGCTCCCTTTAAAGATGCAGACTCCCCACTTTTATGATTTTTTTTTTTTTTTAAAAACTTCCTTCTCCTCTGCTTTGTCTAAATGAACTATACAGAAGAAAGTAGAATTTTCAAGGATATACAAGACTCCCTCAGTTTGAAATTTCAGCCTCACTGCTCTTGCGTCAAGCTTTGATGTACATTTTCCTGTACTTGAAGAAAATCCCTTTGCTCTTAATATATCTTCACTTGCTGTATTGCCACTAGTCCCTCTATCCTCAATCTCATAAGCTGAAGCTTTTCATATGTTTACACACATGCACACACCTGCTTGCGCACATACACTCTCTCATACACACATTTACAATCTATAACTATTATAAGTATTTCTTTCTAGTATATCATACATTCTATAAAATGTTTTTTTTTTTTTTTTTTTTTTAACTTTGGGGATACCAACTGCTTTCTCACATTTCTTGGCTGTGAATGCACAGAGTGAATGACACAATTATCATAATAACCAAATTCAAATTTGTGCTTTCCATTCACATTCTCTTTGCAGCTCAAATGAGAAATTTGAGTTGGTAACGCTGTAAGCTCTGTAATGACCTCTAGCGTTCGTTTTTAGTCACAGCAGACACAATCTGCAGTGAAGGTGCACCAGGATCTCCCACATCTTTAAACTTATTCTATATCCAGCTTGGGGTTGATTATCTGCTAAACATATCTATTTAATTCAATTTGTAGAAAATATAAACTCTTGTTGGTCTTAATGATGTGTTTAATGGGTCATGTATATTTTGACCCTGTGCATGATACGACTTAAAAAATGAACCAAGAATCGGTCTGTGTGACCTTTAATTTCAACATCCGCTGGGATCTAAATGAAATAGTCCCACCATGTGTAATGATGTTGTGTAACTGGTTGCTGATATTATAATTAAAGCACTGAAAATAATAATCATACTCTTGATATTTTTTTATCATCTACATTCAGCATTATTTATCTCTCTATACATGCTGGAAAAGAATGGAGGTAAGGCGCTCTCTGGCCAAAAATGCAAGTTAACATCACACACTCTGACCACTAATTCTACTTTTACATTACCAGTGACCAGCAGACTATTAAAAAGAGTTTTTTTTTTTTTTGCCTTTAATGGATAGTGTACAGCATTGAGACAGGAGACAATGAAAAAAATGTCAGAATACACACCTGACCTGCTCTCAAATGCTAGCAAAAAGTCAGCAGAATGGTGAACATCATTTTAAGAAACCATGTGCAGATTTTTCTGGTGGAAGACATATCAAACCTCACAAGTCTGTCCAGTTAAATTGGTTTAACAATGTTAATTGTAACTGAAATTTGTAAGTGGTCATTAACAACATGTTGTAAATCTGTAACAGAAAAATAACCAATTCTGGTTAAGTTTTCTTAAGTTTCAGGGGCTTGTTACATTGGAAATGAAAACTGTGTACAACATCACATGGAAGGAGAGGTGATGATATGAGAGACTGAATGGCAGAAAGGGTGAGGTAGAAAAGGAGTGAGATAATATAATTCAAGAACTCTTGAAAGAGTAAAAGAACATCTTTCATTCCAAGTGTGGAAGAAGATACAACCATGATCAGATTAGTAAATACCAATAAGAACATAGCAAGGCCAGTTGTGATTCAGCCTCCTACACTCCACTTTGTCCCCCTGCTTCTTTATTTTCAAATATTTTCCCTCCACCTCCATCTTGTGCTATTTCGTGTCCATGTGCGTTGATTCTTCCTTTTCGTCCAATCACGTATTGGACATGTTTAAGAATAAAAAAAAATAAGGTGAGCGTGGTGCGCTCATAAGACATGACTTGAATTGTGAATGGACTGAAGTGAGTAATTGTTGCTAACATTAGTAACATGTCACCTGGGTGTTGCAGCAGTTTTGTACTCCAGAACTATAACAACTGTTACGAAAGAATTACACATTGGAAATAAAAAGTAAACAGCAGAGGGAAGGTATAGCTTCACAATAGATCAATGAAATATATCGCACCTTGTTGCAATGGACTGTCGTGTAAAACTGTGGCAGACAGAGATTTACAACCATATTCTTCTGAACCTGCGAAGACACAAACTGGTTTTAGAGCTATAGAATTCTTCCCTTATGGTCAGCTTTTATGTTGAGGCAAAATGAAGCATTCAGTGAATACAGTTTTTCTTGTGTTTACACCTACTACTCCACAAGACCTCTGACCTCATAACAAAATGACCTTCACAGATTGACTGACTCACCTCTCATTAACAACTTTCAATGGTGAGTTCAGTTCAAGGAGGTTAGCTCATACTGTATTAGGTAATGTAGTGACTTCCACTTAAGTTTGACATCTGTCCAGTTAATTATAATACTATAAAATAAGCAAATTCATGGCAATTAAGCATAGAAAATAAATTATCCTGCTGAAATATTTAGTTAATTAATCAGTTAGTTGGTCAACATAAAATGAACAACAAATCAGATGCAGTAGGTTCCAGCTTCTCAAATGTGATCATTTGCTGCTTCTCCATCTAATATCTGACCGTAACTTGATGTTTTTATATTCAGGGGTTGTTGTTATGGACCAAACAATAAACCCTTAGAGAAAAAAACTGGAAGATTAAGATTAAGTTAACTTTACAAGTACACGGGTGCTATGATGGGTTCATCTCTCATACAGCTACTGGAAACTACTGGCAGTTAAATTTCACCAAACAAACTGACCGATACCGGACACTACCGTTCACTCCACAGAAGAATATTCTTGGCCCTGATGTTGGAAGTTTGGAACATCACATAAAGGTACTCTACATTTTGTTCACGTGTAAGTTAAATACATTTTGTTTTATATTCCAAAGCTAACCTGAACGTATGGCTCAAACAGCATGTTATGGAATACAGGTGTATTCAAGTACGCTCACCGTTGCAAATGCCGAGCCAGACTCACGACGCTAATGTTGACTAAATAAATTAAACAGCTGACGAAGCCCACTTTGCCTGGACGTTGACAAACCTTGCTGTTTCGACTCTTTATACAGGTCCTCTTGCCAATTATAGGGGTAGCTAATAGTTGCTAACCATTAGCCTACCCGACCAAACTAAGGAAGCCGAGAAGGGACATTCTTCACATTTTTAATTGCGAAATGTGTTAGTGTCCAAGGGATGATACAATAGTATGCAAACGGTGTTGAGTAAGGTAGGAATCAGTTTAATTTAATTGTTTGTCCGCTGACATTTTGTGGTTCTTACAAAGTCAACGGCCTTTTGATGTTTAATAGGTTTTACTCAACATCTCTTATTACGTTTTAGACATTTACAAATGCATTTTGTCTATCATATCCTCCAAGGAGATGTAGGCCTACAGTAGGCTACTTTTTATTCATCAGTAAACTTCATTTAAAGTGCAGTAAACAGAACATACTAAATTAAATCAATATTTGCTGTGACTATAAAACAGAGCTGTCTCTTCATGTAATCCCAGACTGACTGTGATGTTGAGATCAGGGCTCTGTGGGGGCTGGACCATCTGTTGCACAACTAGAGGCTCATCTTTACAAGATGCAACCCTGGCACTTGCAACATTTCAAGGACACCCCAATAGAATACATGCTGTTCCCAGGGAAGAACACAGATCTCCCAGGTTTGAGGAAGTATTTACTCACGATTACACTTTTTTTATCTTCATTATACTTCATTAGCCTAGAATACCTTTAGTCAAACATGTTATGAAGACTTGTAAGAACAGTAACCCTTATACTGTATGAACAATGGTTCCAGACCTTTTTGGTTTGCGACCCCATAAAACACTGCTATGTTGCATCCCCCTCTTCACAGGTTGCATACGTTTATAGATTTTATACAGCCAGGTCCAGTGGTGGAAAGTACATCTACCAAAGTACATGAATTTGTTAAAAATATTTCTACAGTGTGGTGTTGTTACTTCCATATCAGTTAAAGTACCATATCTGAATACTTCTTCTACCACTGATCAGGTTAACCCGTGAGATTTACTCATCATCAAATCCTAAACTCCAGATTCTCAACCACAGGACAAGTAATTTTTTCAATGACAAAAAGTGCTGAATTATTCACATATCTTTATTAGTTCTGCTGAATTTTAACAAAGGGGTGGTTTTAATCAAGCCAGAACAGTACTAGTAACATAAATGCAAACAATAAAATTGAAACATGTATAAAATTGGTAGCATTTTGTTCTCTCAACAATGCATTACTGTAACTACATTTATCACCTACATCAAAAGGAACATCATTTTTGGACAGGGTTGCTATGATTGCACCATTATGGTAGGCCAATAGGCTATCTACACAGTTAAAAAAAAACACATAAAGGAAAGCTCAAATGGCACATATTTTCTCTGTCAGTTCACCATAATATAATAACAGTAATAAAGATGATAATACTATGTAATACCTTAGAGATAAGTTAATATTCTTGAGCAACATCTTTGTATGCTGGCATAAACAACACATATAAAAGCCATGATATTCACATCTGAATCTACTGTACATCATAACTTGTGTGTAGGACACTACATAGTGCAGTTAGCCTGAATGCTCCCTTTAAAGATGCAGACTCCCCACTTTTATGATTTTTTTTTTTTTTTAAAAACTTCCTTCTCCTCTGCTTTGTCTAAATGAACTATACAGAAGAAAGTAGAATTTTCAAGGATATACAGACTCCCTCAGTTTGAAATTTCAGCCTCACTGCTCTTGCGTCAAGCTTTGATGTACATTTTCCTGTACTTGAAGAAAATCCCTTTGCTCTTAATATATCTTCACTTGCTGTATTGCCACTAGTCCCTCTATCCTCAATCTCATAAGCTGAAGCTTTTCATATGTTTACACACATGCACACACCTGCTTGCGCACATACACTCTCTCATACACACATTTACAATCTATAACTATTATAAGTATTTCTTTCTAGTATATCATACATTCTATAAAATGTTTTTTTTTTTTTGTTTTTTTTAACTTTGGGGATACCAACTGCTTTCTCACATTTCTTGGCTGTGAATGCACAGAGTGAATGACACAATTATCATAATAACCAAATTCAAATTGTGTGCTTCCATTCACATTCTCTTTGCAGCTCAATGAGAAGAAATTTGAGTTGGGTAACGCTGTGAAAGCTCTGTAATGACCTCTAGCGTTCGTTTTTAGTCACAGCAGACACAATCTGCAGTGAAGGTGCACCAGGATCTCCCACATCTTTAAACTTATTCTATATCCAGCTTGGGTTGATTATCTGCTAAACATATCTATTTAATTCAATTTGTAGAAAATATAAACTCTGTTGGTCTTAATGATGTGTTTAAATGGGTCATGTATATTGGACCCTGTGCATGATACGACTTAAAAAATGAACCAAGAATCGGTCTGTGTGACCTTTAATTTCAACATCCGCTGGGATCTAAATGAAATAGTCCCACCATGTGTAATGATGTTGTGTAACTGGTTTGCTGATATTATAATTAAAGCACTGAAAATAATAATCATACTCTTGATATTTTTTTATCATCTATTCCCAGCATTATTTATCCTCTTATACATGCTGGAAAGAATGGAGTAAGGCGCTCTCTGGCCAAAAATGCAAGTTAACATCACACACTCTGACCACTAATTCTACTTTTACATTACCAGTGACACAGACTTACAATGAATAAATACCGCATAATATTCTTGTTGATCATTTCTGACAATATCCCTGATTGTCTTGGTCCTTTTCTAGCATGGGCATTAAATGACCCCTGTATTAGTGCTGTAATCTAAAAAATGTCATTTAACAAGATGTGTTTCTGCCATCCATCAGTATGGCACACTTTTCATGAACACTGATTATGCATGATGTAGTTGTGTGCAACTAGAGAGAGAAAGGCTGCTTAAAAAGTTGAAAAATGACTGAGAGCTTGACTGTGATTCACTTTCCTGTTAAGTTGATCTGTTTGTTACTGATAATGTTGGATTTTACAGTTGGCCTTTGTTGCTGTTTAGTGTCTATAGTTGTTCTGAAAAGTATGTCAGACTGTACTGATTTATTCTATTGTAGACTGAAATGATTTTCTACTGTATGCTCAAGTGGTTTTGTGTGAGAGGCCTTATCACTGTGTGTGTATTAAACTTAGTATTTTGTGACCGTTTCATGGAGCTGTCTCTATATCTCAGTGGACTCTATCCTCTCCAGCCGTGAGGGTCCTGCCCAGGGAGGGGCAAGCTGGTGGAGAGAAGGAGGGCCCTTCTGGTCTTCACAAGGTGGGGACAGGGTGAGGGCAATGGGGGCAGAAATAGAGGGTGGGGGCTGAGGAGACAGAGGTGAGAGGGCTGGTGGTGGAGGTGGAGAACTGGAGGAGGTGGGGGAGGTGGTGGTGGTAGTTGTAATAGTGGTGGTGGTGGAGGTTGTGGTTGGTTTGGCTCCCAACTGGCTCATACGTTTTTCCAAAGCTTGGTTCTTCTGCAGTGTTTCCACATAGCTGAGCTGCAGCTGTGCCTGGTATTTCAAAACCCGTTCCTTCTCGTCCTGCCAGGTGTGTCGTTCCTGGTCAAAGTTGAGGGCCTGACGTTCCCGTTGCTGCCGCTCCAGCCGTAATGCGGCCTGCAGCTGCTCTAGCTGCCTGCGCAGCTCCCCTGCTTCATCCCAGTGACCCTCCCGCTGTGCCTGGTGGGCATCCTGACGCAGTTGTACCTCCTGGCAGAGTTGTGCCTCATGACGTAGCTGGGCCTCTTGACGCATTTGAGCCTCATGGCGAAGCTGGGCCTCCTGACGGATCTGGGCCTCCTGGCGCAGCTGGGCCTCCTGACGGAGCTGCACCTCTTGACGCAGCTGCGCTTCTTGGCGCAGTTGGGCCTCTTGACGGATTTGAGCTTCATGCCGGAGGTGAGCCTCCTGACGAAGCTGGGCCTCCTGACGGAGTTGGGCCTCGGGCCGAATTTGGGCATCCTGACGCATTTGGATGTCCTGCTGCATGTGGGCGTCTTGCCGCTGCTGCACGTCGCGCCATTGAGCTTCTTCACGTTGCTGCCTCTCCTGTCTCTGGGCTTCCTGCCTTTGGGCTTTGGCCTCATCACTCTGCAGACTCAGCAGGGTGTCAGAGGTGGGGGTGAGGGAGTTGGTTGAGGGCTCAGTGGGGTTTCGTGGGCAGTGGACAGCTCCCCATGGTGGTAAAAGTCCTGCAGCAGCTAGGTTAGGGCTCACAACAACTTCTGCTCCTCTGCTCACTTCATTCAGAGCACGCTTTAAACTAAGCACCTCTGCCTCAAATACACCCAGCTTCTCTCTAAGGATGGACACCTGAGGAAAGGAATAGGTATAGGTTATCATGGAAAGTTTATTTCGGTTTTGAATGTAGAAGATGACAACTCACTGTCTGTGTGCGCTGATAAATATGGCATCTGATAATTGCATAAATTGTAAATTTTACTGATCAGAAGAATATTGCTCTTAAACTTGCTGTCTCTTTAGTAATAAAATGTCCAACATATAGTGTCTGTAAGCTGCTTATGGGCTCATACAGTACAAAAGAAAAACTGTTGCAGCTGTAATATATAATGTTGCCCAATCCCCAATTTGTCCTAGTCTCCTTGCCAAGTTTTTGGAATCCCTTCGAAGGATTTCTAGGATTAAATGATCAACAATCTAGATTAAGTGGTAAGCATCCCAATCCTGCAATCTCACTTGCTGTAAATTCTGTTTTGGATTGTAATCAACATTGTATTGTTGTTTGTGTAGACCCCTTCTAAAGCCTTTGATAAAGTCGACCATTCCCTGCAGCTACACAAGATTTTCATCATAGACCTAGAATTAAATAAGCCTTAGATCCTACAGCTTGTGGTACGTTTCCTGCATTTTTGGGTCATGTATGATCACCATTTTTTAAATCTGGTCTTGTTCACCATGAATGATGTTTTGTCCGTAAATACTAATGTACATTTCTACACTGATAACATAGATCAGAAAAGGCAGTTATTGGCATCAAATTTGGCTGGCTGATTACAAAAGCAAATATACTTTATGTATCCTACATGTATATTGCCAAAAGTCAAAAGAATCGTAGTTGTCTGTGTAGATTTGGTGATTTAGAGTGGAATAAAACATAGTGAAACTTATGTTTTCAGACACTTAAAAACGGTGACAGGGTTTTAGTAGAGACACTTAAAGGGGATTTTATGTGCTGTCTATACTGAATTATGGGATACCTTGAAGCCCTACGTTTGGGTTGTAATGCTAATTCAGAAATCTGATGAAGAACCTGACAAATGGTAAATGTTTTTTTTTTTATCATGTTTGGAGACTGTTTTAGAGGATTGTTAACTTCTGTACATTATTCATCTGTTTGTGTTATTTGTAATCCCCAGTCCTGTGTCCTAACTAAAGTGTGATTGACCTACCTCTGACAGAGTCCTCCTCAGCTCTCCCTCACACTTCTCCAGCTCCAGACTCTTGGTGCTATAGGAGTCCTTCAGGCCCAGCATGGCCTCCTCCCGCTCCCTCAGCTGGGCATTGAGCTCCTTCAGCTGGCCTCTCAGGGCCACCATCTCTCCCGCTCGCTGGGTCACTTCAGCCTGACTCTCCCTCAGCTGCTGCTTCAGCAGTGAGATCTCTCCTGCCTTCTGACACACCTGTGACATAAGGAATGAGCAAGTGGGTTACTGGTATTTATTTATTTATTTTTAGTATTTAAGTGTTGTAGTAAATATACTCCCTATCCCACTGCATACAAGTGGGTTGTGTGTACACACAAATGTACAGAAATAGGCAGCTTCACACACACCCTTGTACTCAGTGCTTCACTGTCCAGTCGACCGTGATGCAACCCTGATAACGTTTTACTGAACTAGTTGAGCGCAAGGACTCATATACTCATATCTCACCTCCCACTTAGTCTCCTCCAGACGAGGCAAGATGTCAGCCTGCTCCTTCCTGTAATCCAGACATTTCCTCTCCAGCTCCTCTCTCTGGGCCAACAGTGCAGCCATCTCCTCCTGGAGCCTCCTCTTGTCCTGGGACAGACGGCCGATCTGGGCCTGCAGGGCAGTCTGGGAGCGCTGAGCACGACGCGTAACCTGCAAAAAAAAAAAGGAAACATACAGGTACAGTGTATGTTTTGATGGTATCTATCTATATGTACAATTTATATGTACAGACCCATCTTCTTGTACTTGAAGACATGAGATTCCATAACCCATTAAGTGTTGAATATCTGGGACAGATAAAAGTTAAATGTCTTTCAAACCAGTTCTGAAGCACAAAACATCCCTCTTCACATCCACGTGTGTTTGTCAGCACTGCTTCTTCAAAAAGCACATCATCATACTTGATGCTTTCGGTGTAACATAATTTCAGGAATCTGGCCAATTTTATCACATGATCATAGATTCAAATATTAAAGTGGTCTATCAGCTCTCTCCTGTATTCCTTTGGGCCCAGACTGCTGACAATATATTTTATTTTAATTTTTTTTGGAAATAAAGTAATGCAGAAAAAAGTAAATTTGTGGACCATATTGCTTTACATACCAATAAATACTTTAATACCAATTTAAATACCAAATAGCAATTTCAATAATATTAAATATTAAAATAACACAAGGCTTTTTAATTGTTGTTTGATCACTCAGAGAATGTCACTTTAGACACAGGATACTAACCTCCCAATTTCTTAGAATTTTAAAATGTCTTATAAGAATGAAATCAAACTTTTCAACGTTTTCCGACTTTTTTTCCTGCATCTACCTGTGGTGTATTTAAACCAAAAATCGTTTTTTGACCGATTTCTTCCAAGATTTCACACAGGTTACATTAGGACACAAGTGCAGTGGCACCTTGCTGTTGTTTTGTTGGATGAAAGTATGTAGTGAGTTCACCTGCTGCAGGCGTGAAGCATAGTTCTGTCTGAGCTCGTCCATCTGTCGCTCCCACACACGTTGCTTCTCCTCAAACACCTGAATGATTGCTGCCTCACTTTGGTCCAGGTTTCTGCGCATATGCTGCACCTGGTAGAAAAGAAGAAGCCATTTAAATAGTAAAAGTAGAAGAAATCTAACTTGGATAACTAAATGTTGGACTATCAGTAATTAGCCTTTTGTGGTAAGCAGCCAAAAATACGGCCCAAGGTAAAGGTTTGCCAAGAAGAACTAGCCAACTGTATGAAGGCCTTATGTTTTTTTAGTACCCAGAAATAGTACAGAAAACTTCTTAAAATGTAAAGCATTTATTTCTCAGATATTTAAAGCAAATAAAAATCAAACTCTGATAGGTTTTATTCATCCTATACCACAGCTTTGCTTCACAACAACAGTTTGAAAAGACAAAAAGTGACAACAAAGTGCAACTTGAAGCTCTCTGACTTATACACATTATTTGCTGGTTGAATGCTTAAGAGTACGTTTATCATCCAAAACTGAACAACAAAGTTTGATGATGTTAAAGGGTCTCACAAAAAAATAATTCTCACTTAGCATCTTGTGGTATTTATCCATACAGAGAGTCTGCCACACTGCCCATTTTTTCTTTTACTGGTTTTGTTCAGTTCAGTGGCAAAAATAATTCAACCCCCGGATTTTCATTCACTTTGATGAACAACTCTTGTCAAAACAAAATTATTATGTATTTTCTTTGATTATGCCAGTTTTAAGTACAAAGTTTTACATTTACTTTTATACATTTGGATTTTGGACATTTTTGCACATGAGGTGTAATCCAGACTGCAGATCACGGAGAAGCCACAGAGTGCCACAAAGCTCACTTCCATGTTCCACCTGACACAAGGGCTACAAGGTGGGCAGGTGCATGAAGTAACACGTAACTGCATACTGTGGATGGACGTGCCCCTAGGTACAAAACAGCAGCAAACTCAGCACATTTCTGAGTGGTGTCTGACCTCTTGCTCTTTCTCCCACAAGCGGTCCTCGAGGTCCTGAATGATGTCATCAGAGGAGGGGGAGGGGCGTAGAGGTGCGGGGGCATCGCTCAGATGGCTCAGCCTCTGATAGGACGAGGAGCTCTTTCCCGAGGAGGACCGGCCACTGTCTGAGGCGCTGAGCCCGTTCTGGAGGAAAGGAACCACATCCCAGTACATTAAAGACGATAACAGCAATGTGCATGAAGCACCAGACTGAGTGAGTATGGATGATGACAATACCTGGTAGCCAGGCTTTTCCAGCTTGTCCAGGCCTGCAGCTGCCCCAGCCATGCCCAACCTGTTGATGTGGCTGGTGGAAGCACTGAGAGGCCCCAGGACTGCCGGGGGCCCACAACCAGACCCTGAGCCTGTGTAGGTGGGCAGGCTGGTCAGGGAGTTTCTCCCTGAATCGGACATCCCTCCCTGAACCACTTCATTACCATTTCCCCCGCCCTCACTTCTGCTCACCCTCACTGGGCTGTCCTGGTCCAGGAGCAGGGCCTCTGGGACCTCTCCTGATTCTCCTCCTCCTCCGTCCCTGCCTCTCCTGCCTCCTCTGCTCTCACTGAACCCTTCACTCCTCGCCTCAGGCTTGCCCTCGCTCCCAGCCCCTCCTGCCTGGCCCACCAGGTTCTGCATGGAGTGGAAGCTCTTGGGAACCACCGGCTTGAAGGCAGAGGGACGGACAAGGCCTGAGTTGTTCTGCATCGCCTGCGAAATAGATGGAGGACGGGAGGAAAGAGAGACAGTAAGAGAAAGATACTGCAGTAAAAGTTTCAGTGATAAAACTCAGCATTGTGATGTGTTAAGCATAATAACACATGTTATGATATTTTTGGAACTGCTTGAGATGCATGTGATTTATCTTTTGAGGCACATTAATCCTTGCAAACAGGTATGTGGCAGATGGCATAAATCACATTTTTTAAAGGATTGTTTTTAGATTTTTGCAAGTGTCTCTTAATACAATACTGACTTGTCCATGATCAGTTATTGGTAGCTATGTTCATTCCTCCTACTCATAGTGGCTGGGAAGCAAACCCTCCAGTGTAAGAGACTGGGGTTGACGGTTCTCCCTCTGTGCAAAATTGCATTCTGAAGTTCAGCCAAAGCTGATATGTAACTTCAGCAGTCTGAGATAACCAAATAAAGACAGTATCTTCCAAAGTTATAGTATTTTTAGTAAAAAGTTCCCTCTTGTTGTCACTAGCCGTCCATCACAGCTCAGCAAGGAAACACTGTTCGGGAAAAGGAGGGAATTAGACACAAAAGACTAATTCTGGAAGGTACCAAAATGATTTGGCTAATTCAGACTGTTGAGTCAGCATATCAAATTCCCTCTTTGTTTGGACAGTTTCCTTGCTGAACTGTGATGAGGGATTAGAGGAAATTATAGATTAAAAACACTTAGGATGGTTCGTCTAACCCTGCTGCTACTGTTGAAGCCACACAATAACTTTGGCTGAAACTTAGGAAGCATTTTTCGACAGAATAAGGAATGTGAATTTTTGTCATTTATATGTGAATTGCACTCGGAAGGGATCACCTCAGGGCCAGTATGGAGAACAGGAATTATTACAACAATTCTTTCAACATCCATGTAAGTAGGCCTATTGAATTAAGACAGACTTGAAAGATCAGGACCTACTCTTTAAAAGTTTCAAATGTAAATACATATTCCACCCTGGTGGCTCCCAAACTTCTTTTGCTTGTGACCCCATGACAGTATTTTGGTTTTCACTATTTCCTACTTTCCTACTAATCATTTTGTGACCCCTTAGATTGGATTTACATCCCCATTTCAGGATGGTGATCCCCAGGTTGGGAACCACGGTCCTATATCTTGAGGTACCTGCTCCAGTTTTCCCGACACTGGCAGGATCTTGGGCGGGTTGTGGTTTGGAGGGTTATGGCTGGCTGGATTGTTTTCGCTGTCGGCTCTGGCGGCTGCCATCTCTCTGTGCTGGTGTTGGTTCATGCCAACGCTGTTCTTCTCATTTCCTCCACGGCCCACAATGTTCCCGCAAACATCAAGACCTGCCGCCTGCATCTCCCTCTCTCTCTCTCTCTCCAACCTCTCGTTCTCCAGCCTCTCCCGTTCCCTCTCTCTCTCCCTTTCCCTCTCTCGCTCCCTCTCTCGTTCTATCTTCTCCCTCTCGATTCTCTCTCTTTCCCTCTCCCTGGCTCTCTCCCTCTCCCGCTCCCTCTCTCGCTCCAGCCTCTCCCTCTCCACTCGTTCCCTCTCCCTCTCCCGGTTCCTCTCCCTCTCTCGTTCCCTCTCTAACCTCTCTCGGTCCCAGTCTCGGTCCCGGTCCCTGTCTCTCCCCCTTTCACGCTGCCTCTCCCTCTCCCACTCCCTCTCCCTCCTGCCCGCTCCGTTGCCACACTCCAACTGGTTGTTGTTGGACGGGGCCGCCATGGTACATTCAGTGTTGGTGGAGGAGGCTGTTTCGGTGGGCCGGTCAGTCCCAGTACAGGTCCCAGTCCCGATACTAACACTCCCTCGTTCATCGCTAGAAGCCGTCCCGTCTGATATAGTCGCTGGGGGGCGGGGGAGCCGTTCAGCGCTGCAGCTGCGGTCGGCAGGGCAACGGCGAGAGAGAGGAGGGGCACGGGGCAGGGTGGTCCTCGTGCCCACAGACTTCATGGCAAACTCCTGCTCTCCTGCCACCCCACTGCCAACACTGCCCATAGTGGGGGTCAAAGGTCAGGGATTAGAGGTTAGGAGTCAGGATTGGGGAGGGTCACAGATACATTTGGAAGTAGTGTGGGTCATCACAACCTAATGCAGGTAGTGGGGGCACACACACTAGAGGAACACAGAAAAACGAAAGGAGTTATACAATATTGTAATTGCATAATGGCTAGTTATACAATAATAGCTAATGCAGAATAGATTCCAGCCCACATACAGTGGCAGCGTGGTCCTCCCACCATGATAAAAATGAAAAAGGTCAGATAGATAAAGTCTGGACGACCTAGTGTATAAATAAAGTGTAAAAAATAAACCTGTCCTCCAGTTTAATGATGCCAATAGAAACAAAACGGTGTTACTTTTTGTTTCTGTAGTTAACAGTGAGTTATTTTTGACTATTTTGAGTTTCATTGTGTAAAACCGTGCCGTTATAAGGAATGAAGAGGTCACTCACACCTATGCAGTTTAACTTAAGTACACTGAGTTTTGTTTCCAATAGCATTTTTAGAACTGGAGGAGTTTACTTGTTTGAATTTTTTTTTGTGGGCACAAATAAAGAACCACCTGCATATAACATGCCTGATACAATACAAAACTACAGCCTTGCAACAAATAATAAATACATATGGGAATAAAACATTGTTATTACAGAGAACTATTTTGTGATTCATATATGATATGACATTACATATGTTTGGGGTCTATAGACTTCCGCCGCCTAACTCTTATCAACAAACTGTAATAATGCTCTAATAAGAGAGATCCAGATAGACTTGTTTGGGATTTGGGAGGGTTAGCACTCTGTAAACACCAATCACAGATACATACATACATATATATATATGAAAAACCATAGTCTCTGAGAGCCCAAACAGAGGTAATGTGTCATTTTCTGTAATAGTTCAATATCAGCTTTATAAACTATTCTCTTAAAACTTTGAGATGTCAGGTGATAAGACAAGCGCTAACCATGCTTTGAGAGCTGTTTAACATATTAGTGTTATTAGTCTATGGTAAATTTTGAAGCTGTAGTCATTGGTGGTGTGTGTGGTTGCTTTACAAAATAACTGGATCAAAAGAAATATCTATTGCAGGGCTGCTGTATCAGTTTGCATGAGGCTGCAGTGCACGAGTATTCCTGCTAATGTGCCCATCCTCTGAGTTACACTCAGTTGCCAGTTTATCAGGTACACCTGGCTAAGATTAAGGAAATATAACACAAAAGCCTTGCAATAAATCTTACCTTCTTAACAGTTACAATATTCTTTTTTTTTTTAGATTTTTTTTTAGAGTTGATTTATTTATGTTAATTTTTGAGGATGTAGTTTTTGTGCTGTTGTGTTGTGTTATACTCAAGGCCAGGAGCTGTCTATGAGTCAGTTATTTTATGCTAATTTGATGAACTGCAATTTAGTTTGATAATCTACACCACTAAACACAATAAAAACTGAAATGGTAAATGCCTAATGGTTCTTGCATTAGAGGTTCTTTCCTACACAGGGACCCTATATCAAAATCTACTACAGCATCTTTACTATTTACTATACTCTCAGTTTTTATTATGTTCCCTGGAGCACATGCACAAGTAAATCTGTGTTTAATCAAATAATCACAGGCTAACTGACAGTTGAGATATACTGGTTGGTTTCTGGGGCACTGTGGGCTCAATAGGGGCCCACAGCTCATTTTCTCCCACAGCCCCCTAGCAGGTTTATCTGACCCTGGTTATACAGAATAGTTGTAATATTTAGGCTACCCTTATTGTTTGTAATTACAGTATGGACAAAATATTAGAACCACCTCCCAGGATAAAGGAATACAATTCAACAGCACCATAACAAAACACGCTCCAAAAAGTTGAATCAACACTTTTCAAAAATAGTTTCATCTTTAGCTTGGTGTACCTAATAAACTGCAGTCTGTCATTGTGTTACTTATGGTCTGAATTATAGTGATTATAAATTACTCCCCTTTTTGCTGGGGACCCCCAGGAACCCCCTCAAGGACCCCTGGGGGACCCCACTTTGAGAACCACTGGTCTAGAGGTTTAGGATGCTGACTATATAACCGCTACATCTCCACCTGAACCACTCACTGTCAGAACTGACCACATTAGTTTTATTTAGGTGTTCCTAATAAAGTGGCAACTCTGCTGACTTGCTACACACACACACACACACACACACACACACACACACACACACACACACACACACACACACGTACATATGTATGTGCGAGAATAAGAAGCATGTGTGGTTGCAAAAATAGATATCTAGGCTATGATGTTTACATGGCTATAACACTGAATTACAACGTTAAGTATTTAAGAGCTTGCTCACACGTGAACATACACATCATCAAAATGTTACAGATATAGATGTTATAGATAGATAGATAGATAGATAGATAGATAGATAGATAGATAGATAGATAGATAGACTACGCAGTCATGCCATTGCACCTCCCCTTCTCAGCCCATTTACTAGAGGTTTACTTCCACTCGGGTGAATAGTAGTAGTAGTAAAATACACTGCCTATCTATCTACTGCTCTGCCTCATTTCCCTCCCCTCACGACTCCCTCTCTCTCCCTTTTTCTCTGCATCCCTGGGCGGCAAGGGCGGCTTTAGCAGCATCCGCATCAAGCCCTGAATCGACTGCGCTCCCAAACAATTACTCGCTAGGCCTGAGACAAAAAGAAGAAGAAGAAGAAAAAAAGAACAAAAAAAACAAAAAAACAAAACAAACGCACGACCCTCACTGAATAAGAAATAAATAAAGCTAAATTAAAATGCACAGCGTCATTGACATTGACGACGAATCATGCAGTAGCTTTGATTTACCGATTGTAGCATCCTGGCGATCCATCATCAAAGGCTACTCACTATTTTGCAGCTCGGCGGTTTGTAAGATGGCAGCTTCAGTAAACAATATTGTCACAAGACAGCAACGTCAGTCCTGGTCGGCCGGGCTCTGAATTATCCTGCGATGTTACCGAGGGTCGGTAATATTAGGGATGCTGTCTTCGACCGCTGTCAGCGTCGGATGCTGATGATGGAGTCGGTCGGTTGATACGCGCATCAGCTGAGAGACACACACCCACCTCTGGTCCCGCCCCTCCGGCTGCATGATACAAACGCCCCCTTTTGGCATTCATCCAGTGGTCTCCCTCGGGAAAAGCCTATAGAGTCATATACAGTCCCCCGGATGGATGGATGGATGGATGGATGGATGGATGGATGGATGGATGGATGGATGGATGGATGGATGGATGAGACGTTGAATGGAAATAGTAGTGACGCGAGATGCATCACCAGATTAATGCTTTGTGTTAATAACGCTGTATTTATTTGATTTTATTTATTTGTCTCAATGGTCATTCTCCATTTCACAGTTCATTTGCTGCTTGAGTTTTTCTAGGTATCTCAGTTTGAGTAACAGATCATGACAGACTCACCCATTCTGAAGAAAGAAACATATGATACTTCACTTTGTTTAACCACATGTTTTTTTGCAGCACAACAAGCTCACTGAATTTATCACTATAGGAAGCTGTCATAATAAACATGTTGACAAACAGTTGCCTATAGCCTGTAAACATCTGGTAGACACAGAGTAACAGAGATTCATTCATCGGAGTTGTGTTTCTGAATGTAAAATCCAATATTCACTCTCTTTTTCTAACTCTTCAGCTGCTATAAACTCCAGCACAATATAAACGAAAGTAGTTCAGATCTTATAGAAATCATATTGATAGAGTCTGGGGCTTTTGGTGCCCCTGGGCAGTTGCCCGCTTTGGTTGGTATTCCAGCCTTGGTGAAAACTACATAGCAGCCATGATGTCAACTTAAATGAGCAGCAGTATGGGATTGTACTTCCATTAAATTGGAAGACTTATGAGTAGACAAATAATACTCAAAAACTATGCTGCAAAGGGCGAAATACCCTGATTTTAGTCTCTGATATGGGCCAAGCTTAAAATATTCTGAGGGGACCAGTTTTAGGGTCCCCAGAATGAAGGCCACAACCCACAATGTTGCTACCGGTTTTGGGTCGCCCACAGTGTGATATAAAGAATAACACACACACACAAACTTGCTCAAGATAATTTTTTGAATGAATGAATGAATTGGAATCTTTCTTTTGGCAGAGACATCTTGACTTTTCTGCATTTTAGACATTTCTCCACTTCTGGGCCAAATGTTCTTGCATACTCCACCATCATAATTACACAAAGACACAACACTACTGCAAAACTACAAGTTCACAAGTACGCAACAGCATACCTCTCCTTGAATGTGAAAGAGACACCTCTGTCCTCATCTGGGGAAAACTGGATTTACTTTTCAGTTGATGTTGATTGCCAAAGAGCTTCTCTTATTTTCCTGTTATGCTTTCTTCTGTTTATGTGCTCACTGCTGTTTTGCCTTTCAGCATAAGCATAAAGATATTTGTATTTTTATAGTTGTTAAATCCTCACCTGCTGTCTCTTATCCTGTATGTGCTAGAGCTGAGTTTATTTGTTTTGCTCATCCTTTTCTTTCCTGATCAAGTGGTTAGGAAAATGAACACCAGTGTGCCACCTGCAGGATGGGAGAGGAACCTCCGAGGCACAAAGATACACATGAGGAATAAAATCAAAACTCCAGGGCAGGGTAGCCACCAGAACTTTTAATTTTCTGGTAGAATTCTTACACACATATACTGTAAATCCTACACCGATACAGGTCAGGGTTATGTATATAACTGAGGGACATTACCACAGGCAGTTTAATGGTTCAAGATCCACATTTTTTTTAACTCCTAACATTGATTTCCCTGTTAAGTGACCCAGCAATGCCAATAAGAAAGCATGCAAATGCCAGGACCTTGACTGGAGCAGCTAACAAGTAACAGGAAATTATCTACCTGGTAGAAAAGAGGATGAGTGCCACTCTGACCATGATCACTGCGATTATATTTTTTCTGCATGATCCAATTGGTGATTCAATTCTGAATTTAATTCACAAGTGATCACAATTCCAGAGAATCTGTTTTGGTTTTTCTACTTCACAGACAGTTATACTGTGTTATAGTAATGAATGATAGGGTAGGGTGTATTGTTGTGTGGTATGGTTGTACAAATCCACCAATAAATGTCTTCTTTCAGGCCAATGTAATATTTGAAGCTGAGGCCCTTTTTTGGTACATTTGATTGTTTGTCCATTAGGGGGCAGCAGTGTCTATTTTCTGGCAGCCTGTGGTGGGGAAAGGCGCTGGTTTTATCTCTCGGGTCTCCAGGGGTCCTTTGACTCCTTTTGGCCACTATGAGGTGTAAGGATAAGACCCTGCTGGTCACAGGATAGAGGATTAGTCCATGGCAACTGTGTGCTGAGAAATAACTTAAAGTTTATCTTTGTTGTTGTTTTTATTTTTATTTTCCAGGCAGTAATATTTAAAGAATGTCTCTATTCAGATCGACTGCTTTGTTTTTTTTTGCTAATGCTATTGTAAAGTTTACCATTATAGTCTAAATGCTACTGATAACGTCACATTATTAGGAGATTCCTCTTTACCTTGGAACTACAGTACACATTGTTTCTCAGAACTTACTCCTCTGAGCATGCAGTCCGTGGCTCATTTTCTCCTCCACAAGCTGTTTAAATTGAATATGTCAGTCACAAGAGTATTTTTATTCTTCAGTTAAACACAGTGGCAGTGATGCTCATTCATATATATCAAGTAATGTGTGAAGGGTTTGCATCTCACTCCTACATCTAAACACTAATTCATTCAGAATATCATTCAGAGCCATACTGCACAAGAAAAAAACACTACTGTACATACATGTATATCTGTCTATCTGTGATCATGCCTCAGGGTAGTTTTGAATTTTATAGTGTGTTCTCTCTTGGTACATCATGTGTTTATGTTCTTATCTTTTATTGTCCTTGTGAACAGTGTTGTTGCTGTTTTATATTCTTCTGCTGTCATTGGTTTTCTTTTATGTTACATGTTTTAGCATGCATAGTAACTTATCTTATGAATGTGTGGAGGCTAAAGTGTGCAATATGAATGTTTTATTAAAATACATGAATTATTTGTTATCTATGAATAACAGTTTATAAAGTGCTTGATCTGATTTATACTTAAATGATACGAGTCAAAAAGCTTTTTTTTCTAATATAAAATGTTCTAATAGTTTTAAAAGTACTTTCTTAGAAGCATTTCTCTGAACTTTCTGTTAGATCTCATTTCACTGTGAGGTATAATACGCATAAAATGCATTAGTGTTGCCTGCTCATGTTGTCATCATCCTTGTCACAAGATGACAAAACCAGTGGGCTCTTTTCTTCTCATTTCACTTTAGCTGTAATCCTTCTCTCAGATCCACTCTTTCCACAAATATTCCAGTGACCATCAGTATTTTATTTTATATTTTACCACCACAGCCAAGATGTCAGACATCGACACTACAAACCCAAGGACTCTGGGCCGGGGTATCTGTATCATCACTGGAGCATCTAAAGGGTTTGGACGGGCGCTAGCACATGAAGTAGGTGATCAACTTGTTAAAAAAAAAAAATGTTATAAATAAATAAATAAATAAATGCCTTGTGTTCTTCAAGGTGTGCCACTTGCTGGAGCCTGGCTCTGTCCTCTTGTTGGTGGCTCGCTCTGGGACTTT
Source organism: Seriola dumerili (assembly GCF_002260705.1). NCBI lineage: Eukaryota > Metazoa > Chordata > Actinopteri > Carangiformes > Carangidae > Seriola > Seriola dumerili. Next base: position 4,007,088 of record NW_019174545.1, on the reverse strand, counting down.
GTTGCAGGAGCTGAAGGAAGAGCTACAGAGCTTCACTGACAAACAGTGGCTGGTGGTTCACTGCATTGCAGCCGATCTTAGCACAAGAGAAGGGGTGAATGAAACTGTGAGGGTGGCAAGGCAGGAGGCTGTGAATGAAATTGATAATGTGCTCCTGATTAACAATGCTGGTGAGTCTTGAATGTAATAGTTTAGATCTGCCTGAGTAGCCTGGTTCATGCTGATTTTGCCTGCTGACGAAGTGAAGTCTAGTTTTACCTAACCCCTCTGTCTTTCTCTCTCTCTGCTCCCAGGTTCCTTAGGTCCCATTTCTGGGTTTCAGAGTTTCACTGATCTTGAAAGGGTGAATTCTTATCTGTCCTTCAATATTAGCTCAGCTCTGACACTGACTGCAGGAATCCTGCAGACATTTCCATGCAGACCAGGACTGCGATGGAGCGTGGTGAATGTCTCGTCAATATATGCACTGCAGGCCTTACCATCCTGGGCCCTGTACTGCACTGCAAAAGCAGCCAGGAAGATGATGTTCAGTGTGCTGGCTGAGGAGGAACCAAATGTCAAAGTTCTCAGCTATTCTCCAGGTAAATGAAACTTCATACACTGGCCACAAGCACAGAATTACCACTGTTTTAGTAAAGCCATACTGAGATAAAAACTCAAGGCCCACTTACTTGCCTGTTCTGAAGCTTTCAACTGTATTACACAGTTTTCATCAGCAGATGAAGTTTGCAGAGTTGTCAAGGAACTGTAGATGTTCAAACTTTCCATTTTTCTGAGCACTTTACTTCTCATCCAAGAGGCATGAACTGAAAGGTACATACAGTATAACAAAGCTGAGCTATGTTTGATTTAAAGTGACAATAGACAACTTTTTTCTTTTAATTTATCATTATGAGGTAAATGTTGATTGTACTAGGTAATGGCTATGGAATAATGATGCCATTAGCATTTAGATTTGTTCCCTATGAGCCTTGCTTTCGCTAAACAATTCTGATGCTGCACAAATTTTCACAGTAAAATGAAGACTTGATTTTGTCATGTCCATAAAAGTAGTTTTGTCTGTCTCGTGACTTCCTGTTTTATTTTGAAACCCTAACTCTCCCCTCGTTTCAGTCTACTATGTTTGACCATAGTCTTGCTGCACAGTATTTTGATACTTTGTCTTTTCCTGTGTCTTGAGTTTTTTGGTTTTCCTCGAAAGAGCAATTTTTATTTGTAGACTTTGCTTATATATTCCTCTGTTAGAGCAACTTTCTTTTGCTACTTTATTATTAAAATATTATTTATTTGTACTTTGTCTCTGAGTCGTGCATTTGGGTTCACTTCCTAGTTCAGTTATGACAGATTTATGGCCCAAAGGAAATGCACTAAGGAGGAAAGTTGCTTTCATTTTTAGGTTTTTTACATTTTTGCGTTTTTACATTTTTACATTTTTACGTTTTTACGTTTTTACATTTTTCAAAATGAAAAGAAATATGATCTGTATCTCCACATTTAACCATCTAGTATGCATGTCATATAGAGACAAAAGGCAACGCGTAGTATTTTCCTAACTCTCTCCTTAACTTTCTTGGTTTCCTTCAGGTCCTATGGACACAGACATGCAGGAGGAGATTCAGAGGTCAACAGGCATCAGTCATTGTCTCTTTCCCTGTCAGGAGTCTGCAGCCAAACTAATGAAATTACTTCTGGACAATGACTTCTCTTCAGGGGGACACCTCGACTTCTTTGAAGTGTGATATCAATATAATTTTAACAGGGAACAGGGTACAAAAATGACTGTGCATAGTGAAATATATAGAATACATTAACTTTATGGAAAATTGTTGGCATATGCTGTTGTTGTTTGTTCTCCTGCCCTTACATTGATTATGTGTTTAATGTGTGATCTTGTCTTGTAAATCAATGTCACTCATTTACATTATTGTGTTGTTTTCCCCTAGGAAAATAATTATTTGAATTATTTCTTTCTGTTGTCTTCCTCTCTTCATTGTATACTTTTTTGTTGATCCTTTTTTGTTTGTTATTGATGTAAAACATACTCCTAATTAAATACACATACATAACAAATAACTTTAACCCAATTATTCAGTGATATTGCACAGTGTTATAATATGTATATGAATATAATCCTGTATCTAGAAATGATTATTATTACTTCTGTATGTGGAGAAATCTTTTACCTCGAAAATATGAGGATGTGTGTGTACACATGTATATGGGGGAGTTTTGGTATGTACGTGTGTCTGTGTTCTTCTTTATATCACACTGTGGGGACCCAAACATGGTAGTCACATTGTGGGGTCTGACCCCCATTCAAGGACCCTAAAACTGGTCAACGTCACAGTGGGTATGTCAGTGAGACTGTAATGTTGCTCTGTTATATCATAACGTGTTACAGTTATAGAGAGATGGAGTAAGTTAGAGAAAGCACCAGAACATAGTAGAGGCAGGGAGATAAATCAGCTGTGTTTCTGTCAAACGCCTTGCAGCTGTCCAACGTCACCATACACTCCTGATAGACAGCACCAGCTGAGGGACAAAAATAACCCTCAGGGACCAGGCACCTACCAACTCACAGTCGGGGGTAGTTAACAGGACAAAAAGCTGAAAGTGTGACCACAAATTTAAATAAATAGAGGGATCTAAGAGAACAACAATGAGTTCAGTGGTGTTACTTTTCAAGCAAGGCTGTTGGTTTTATTGACAGATCTGTTCAGAAAGGACATTATATTTCTCAGTGAACTAATGATACAAATCAACACCAACCCATTTTCTGTCTCTCTTGGTACAGTTCAAGAGGTGAATGGCTATTTTAGTGCCTTGGTTTAGGAATGTGCAGTTGTCATTGAAGAACACAGAGGGCACAGATTGGTTGACGAGTTCCTCAACTATCCTATTGCTGTATTTAGCCTCTCTCTGCCACTGAAACACTCCTCTTTTATCCACGCGGCTCACCATCCATTCACCAGCATCTCAGGAACCAGTGCAGCTACCATGGAAAACGTGGCAATATTTGACTCACCTGGAAAGGGGAGGGGTCTGAAGGCGACCAAGGAGTTTTGGGCCGGAGATGTAATTTTTTCGGAGCCCAGTCTTGCAGCTGTTGTGTTTGACAGGTACAGTGAAGAAGCAAGCTGTGGAAGTGGTTGGGTCGTCTGTATATCGTATATCATATATCGTCTGTTTTTGCTCTTCTTCCATCATATTATATTTTGGAAAATGCTGTAGTCTGATTTTACTGATGTTACTTCATCAAGTGGATGTAATTTTACATAGACAACTGTGCCTCCAGTGGAGACAGCTCATCCTCAAGCAAACGCTGAGTGATAATAACCTTATCTGGAACAATCAGAAACAAAAGACTATCTAGAAACTTTGAGATGCATCATTTCACCCCATTTCATTATGACTGTTATTTGTGATCATTTTTGAAATGGACAAAATAACCATCGAATGTGGAAGAGAAATTTGTGACAGAGTATAATTTTCGGCTTGTGTCTCTCCCAGCCACTATTGCCTTCTTTTATTTTTCTTTAGTATCATTGTTTACACTGGTTTTTGAACCATGACCTTTAATAGAAAATATCTTTTGTACAGACGCTGTTATGTGCAAAATTAAAGAAAATTCAGTTGGGATACTTAGTGCTTTAAAATATCTTTAATGCATAAAATAAAAAGAGGTCAGGCTGTCTTTACATCCAACATCCCCATCTATCTCAGAAGTACCCATAATCCTCATAATAATTTCCTTACTGTAGCTTTACAAACAGATAACATTAACTTGTGTAACAAAATAATCTCGATTCAAGTCCCACTTACTAGCTTTTTTGGATTTTGCTGATGAAGACTGTGAGAAGGGAATGTTGAGATTATTTTGTGATGATCTGACCTGAAAGATGATATAGAAAGACTGGACTTTCATGCTCGTCTAGACATTGTCTTTAAACAAAAAGGCCTACATATAAAAAAGAGAATATTAACATAACAGTGGCCAACAGTAAGGTAAAATGATGTGATATATGGATCAAAACATCTTTCCATCTTATGTTTCCTCTTCTTTTCTGCAGTCTAGCGGAGCGTATTTGCCACAGCTGTTTCCGCAGACAAGACAAGCTGCAGAGGTGCGGCCAGTGCAAATTTGCTCATTATTGTGACCGAACCTGCCAGCGTGCCGGCTGGACTGAACACAAGCAAGAATGTAGTGCCATCAAAGCTTATGGCAAAGCACCAAATGAGAACATCCGGTAAGTGTAAGGAAAAAGGAAATAGGGATTAATAGAAAGGTATTGCATGGTACTAGATTTTAGATTTTTCTTTTTTTTTTGTGACAAAACACTGGTAAAGAACCTCCATACTAAGAGAGACTTGTTTTTCCACTATTGGTAATCTACCCTACTAAATCAGGATTTTTGTTGATTTTGTTTTGATCAAGAAAACACAAATGCATAGAGCCACATTTAATCAAGGGAGGAACAATCTTTTTTTTCATCCTGTTAGTGATTAGTGTTCATTTGTGAACTGCATCATTTTCGCCTTTGTGTCACTTTGTGGTTACTTAAACTTGCATAACCATTTCACGTTATGGTCAGTCTCAGTAGTCCTCTAAATTGGTCTCAGGATAACATTGTCTGATTTCATCGTGACCCTCGCAGTCACAAATCTTCTTCTCCATTGTTGATTGTTGTGGTTGTAGTTTGGTGGCTCGCATCATGTGGCGACTTGACAAGGAGGGGAGTGTGGTGTCTGATATTCAGCTGACCACGCTGGAGGAGCTGGAGGACCACATTACTGACATGCAAGAGGATGAGTTAAAGGAGTTCAAAGTGGACATCCACAACTTCCTTGACTACTGGCCCCGCAGCAGCAAACAGCACACAATTGATGTCATCTCACATGTTTTTGGAGTGGTGCGTCTAAATATCTATATCCCATATTTGTTATTTCTATTATGTGGATAGTGTAGGTGTTAAACGTATAAGTTGTGTCCTTGCTTCAATGAACAAGCACTAGAAGATTGTGGGCTGTACATGCCCCTCCTGCCCAAATGAGGCAGTCTAATTTCCCAGAGACCAAAACAAATGTGTTCAGTCAACCTTGTCAGCTCATAAAAACAAATATTTTCTTGTCTGCCACCAGGATATTTTCCATTTTAACGACTGACAAAGCAGCAAATACCAGTGGTAGACTCAAGCATGTTCCTTCATACCTGAGTTTACAGCACAAGTTGTGACACTTAATATTTGAGTCACAGCTGGCCCGCAATGTACCAGGTTGATTGTGAATATAGTCTATTTACATTTACAACACCTTGAGCTGAACAAGATGTCCAGGCTGCTAACAAGAACAAACAGTAGAGTTTGTACACTTTGCAGTGCAGATCATGTGATGTATTTAGCGTCAACTGAGATTGCCTGAAGGTGAATGCCTGGTGAGTATGAAGTAGACGTGTGATATGTGACACGGACAGTTGACACGGACATTAGTTGGCAAGCACTGCCTAATGTGACCTTTAACCAACTCACCAGGGTTAATGAATTGTAGGATCTACTGGCAATTCTGTTCAAATTCAGGCAAAAAAGCAGCCCACATTTCTGGGGTACAATGCATCAATTTACAGTTTACAAAACTTTTTATCTTGTAACAAAGCAAAGCAACATCTGCTTATCGCAGATTTCACATGTCTATGAGTTGTGAGCAGTTCAACCAAAGAGTTGTAGTATATTCCATTTTCATATAGTTTAATATGAATAGGTTCTAGAGACAGAAGAGGTAAAATTATTCAGTATTTGCTCATAAAAAAAAAGCACAGATTATAAACAAATCAGAACGCAGAACAAATCATGATTTCACATCTTCACTATCTTTCTCAGACCCACTGAAGGGTCCCCACCCCCAGGTTAGGAACCATTATCATTTGACCTATTAACACAGATTTGGTTCTAAATGTACACTGTGGAAAATCACTGAATTAAAGACACAGCTGTTGTCTTCAGTCTCTTCTATTTAACCTTCTCTTTGGTGTTTGCCCCTTAATGGTGACACTGAAGTGAACAGACAAAAATATTGAAATATTTGTATTGTATTATTGATAACTTCTCTGTTATTTTTCCTCCCAAACTTAATGTATTCATACATAATTATTCCCCTTTTTCTCCCAGATCAACTGCAACGGCTTCACTGTGAGTGACCAGAGGGGTCTTCAGGCAGTAGGAGTCGGCCTTTTCCCAAATTTGTGTCTGGTGAATCACGACTGCTGGCCAAACTGCACTGTAATTCTCAACCACGGCAAGTAAGTAAAAAGAAAAAAAGAAACGCGTCAGTGAAAAGTGCTTTTCAGTTAAAATGTCTTATTTTTGTATTCAGCTGGAATCAACTCTAACTTGAAAATTCAATTGCAAAATGTTTCTATGTGTGTTTACGTGCTGTTGTGTGTGTGAAAGTGTGCCAGGTTGCCTTTGGTGTAAAACTGCTTCCTGTTTGTCTTTCAGTCAATCGGCTGTGAATACTATGTTTCATTCTCAACGGAGGTGCGTTACCTCAACCTAAACCTTCTTAAGTGTTATTTATTAGAGCACCATTAGACTATGACATTAAACGCTCACCATCAACTCCATCCATTGTAGAAAATAAAAGTCTTTGTCAGTAGTGCCTTGTAGAAAGTACCGTAGGCTTGATGTGACTCAGATTTCACATCAATATGTCAACTTGCTACATGAATGCTCTAACCTTTATTTAGCTCCTTTAGTATAACAAAAGGCTGGTGTGGGTTTTTTTTCTCTGCATATTTCTTCACCCGCTGAAACCTCATTTTTCAACCCCACATATTTATCTGTTTGTCGTGTCCACACAAAGTTTTACTCAAGTGCTGCCAGTTTGTCACTTCGTGTGTTTATCTGTGTGTGACCACACTGTGTGACCGTCCACCATGTGTATACTGTGTCGCTTCTTTCATTCATAACAGCTTTTGTTTCTATTACCTCTTACACCACGCAACACCATGACAAAAACAATATTTTTTAAAAATTGTGTTTCTAAATGTCCTTAATTATTTCATATTTAAGCCTTTTACTAAATTTTTTGCTTCAAAATTTACTAGATGTGGATAGGTTTTGTTCTGAATTTTTTAAATGTGGATTTAGTTTAACATGTTTGCAAAATGTTGAAAGAAGTAAAACAAATCAAATGGGTGAGATGCAAATGAACTAAACAATAAATGATAGAAAGTGATCCACAAGAAATGGAATAAAATATTCTGCTGCTTCATAGTTAATTCGAATACATGTCATTTTTGAAAAGTGGCACATGAGGAATTAATGAAATGAATTTTGGCTTAAATTTGAAATAATGTCTACGTTGTTATTCACTAATCCTAATCCTAATCAATCCCACAACTGGATTGAATGAACTGAAAGCCACATGATGGAACAGGGTTTCACCATCAATCAAAGACTGCCATTCAGCGTGTATTTCCGCATATAACTGTGTATCTCTTCCTCAGGATTGAGCTGCGTTCTTTGGGTAAGATCGCAGAGGGAGAGGAGCTGACAGTCTCATATGTGGACTACATGAATTTGTCAGAGGAGAGACAAAGACTGCTGAAAACTCAATATTTCTTTGACTGCACGTGTGAGCACTGCAAAAACCACACCAAAGATGACTTGAAGATGGCGGGAAGGGAAGTGGACGGAGTCAAGGTTTGTGTTGAATTTTTCTATTGAACTGAGAGAATGAGTTTTATACTCTGCAAAGTCAAAAAGGACCAAACCCTCTCACCATAGCTCATACTGACATGGGTGATAAGCACAGGCGGGAAACATGAGAAGCAGAGCTACTGTGTCTATTCTAAGCAAAGATAACTCCCAATGGAATCAGCTTCTAATCCGGGTGTATGTGCATACATTCACGCATGCATTGGAAAACAGCGAGGTAGAAGAACATGACTGACATAAACTTCATTTACTCAATAACTTCCATTACTTCAAGGCTGAAACTGTATTTGAATGTTCTACTATATACCAGGTATTATTATTGTATCTATTTCATTATATAATTTACATTCCATTTCCAATACCAAACTGATTGCAATTTACCATTTAATACTAGAGTAAATTGGTGCATGACATACCATAAAATGCAGTAATTTAATGACATCTGACTTAATGACTTCTGTCAGCACAATTACCACTCCACTCTTTGTGTGTGTGTGTGTGTGTGTGTGTGTGTGTGTGTGTGTGTGTGTGTGTGTGTGTGTGTGTGTGTGTGTGTGTGTGTGTGTGTGTGTGTGTTTTTCACAGGTTATAAATAGAATCTGTCTGGAGCTATCAGGAAAAAAAAAACTTTAACAAGTTTATTAGTCTTCTTTTAACAATATAAGTCTGACATATTTACCAAAACTGCTGCGACATGCCAGATTTGGCTGTCAAATAATAACCACAATAACAAAGTTTGTCTATTAATTAATCATATGTGGGACTAAATCTTGTTTGTTATTAGTAAAAGGAACATTCAGGCCTTGGACATGGACCCTTGAGTTAGTCAAAGGTCTTCTTAAGATAAAAATAATCAGGCTTTTGCCTTTATGGAACTCAGCAAGGCAAACCTGCGTTGCCTTAAACAGTATGTCCTCCAAAAAATATTTGATGGCGCACATTTCATTTTGTATTTCATTGTCAGTGTGTTAATACTTGAGTCATGCAACAGTGTTTGAATCCCTCATTAAAATTAGGTCAATCTTTCCTATCCATCCTTTTAGCCTTCAGATGAGCAGGTGAAAGAGGCAACAGATTTTTGCTTTGAAATGCTGGAGAAGATGGACAAGGCTCGATTAAACGGTGACTACCATGAGGTATTGTATCAATCAACTACAACCCCAAATAAAAAAAGCAGATTAAGTGGCTGCAGAAAGATTTCTTTTTTAATATCACAACAGAATTCAAGACCAATGCTCTATCCTACTTCCATATTGTTTTTTGTTTTTTTTAAAGATTTTTCTCTTCATGTTGTTACTTTTGTCTTTTCAGGTGGTAAAAATCTGCAGGGAATGCATAGAGAAAACAGAGCCGATTTTAGCTGACACTCACATCTACCTGCTGAGGATGTGGAGCACGTTAAGCGAGGTGCAAGCTTACCTGCAGTACTTTGATGATGCTGCAGAGTACGCCCGCAAAATGGTGGAAGGATACATGTGAGTACAAAGATACTGAGCAGTCTCCTGTGAGCATCTTGCATATCATTTTCCATCCAGTAATAATGATAAACACATGGAACGCTCCAGTGTGAAAAACTGGATAGATACAGAAATAAATCAAACTTCTTCCCTCTGACAGGAAGCTGTACCACCCAAACAACGCTGCTCTCGGTATGGCCGCCATGCGAGCGGGAGTGAACCACTGGCAGGCTGGACTGATAGAGGTCGGACACGGGATGATCTGCAAGGCCTATGCCATTCTCATGGTCACCCACGGCCCAACACATCCCATCACCAAGGACCTGGATGTAAACACCTTATAATCTAAAAATCTGCAGTTGGATGTGTTTACGCTTTTCTTTGGGCTCAGCTAAAAATTGTATTGCTAGGCAAAAAGAGCAGCCAGGTGGTTTATCTTGTGTTGGATACAGTTCAGTGACTGCGATATTAATAATTACCAAAGATAACATAATCAATATTTTTATATTAATGTATCAAAGGTAAATGTGCAAGGGTTCACTCGTAGTGATTAACCTACTGAAAACTATCACCTCAATCTGCAGCTTCCGTCGGCTTTACAAAGCTTTCTAGCGAGTTTCAGCTCATCGTTTAGTCGCCCTGCCACAACTTCACTCTCACTGCTCTCAGTGTTTTCAGACATCGCAGGAAGCTGCTTTCTGCTAAAGGTTCCCACTCAACACTACTTGCGCAGCTAAAAGAACCTCATATTTCTCCTCAGGAGTTCGTAGAGACCCAAAACAGAGCTAGCATGAGAGCAAATACTGGATAGTGGCCAATCTTGACTGCTGTATAAGTGAATATGCAGCTGTTTGCCAACAAGTTCACTTCATAAACTTGCATTTACAGTTTGTTTCCACTGCCCCCCAAGTGATCAGTTTTTCTATGGCTCTGCACATTTAAATGTTACAGCAAAATTTGAGTTATAGTGAGGAATTGGTTCATGGGTGGACATTTTAGGTGCTGATGTTTCCTTCCTGATATCCCCACAGGCGATGCGGATGCAGGCGGAGATGGAGCTGAGGATGTTCAAGCAGAACGAGTACGTTTACCACAGTATGAGAGAGGCAGCGCTGAAGAACAAACCAATGGCCATGATGCATGAACCCAAGTCCGTGGAGGAGGGAATCAAGAACCTCTTCCACCGGAGGAAGTAACCAGCCGACTGCAGTCAAGAAAACCATCCCATTGTTTACCATCAACAACTTTGAGTATTGGTGTGAGAGTAAACAATTAGTCTCATGATCATTTTCTGTATCACTCACTTTTGTAGTTACACTTTTCATTAATAAAATAAAAAAAAAAAAATAGGTGTCACGTATAACTTGTGCTTTTAAATTCATAATGTTGCAGAATAAATAGCCCCAGTAGTATTTTTAAAAACAGGTTTCAGCAGATACACTTCACCCTAAATGACACTGGTTCTTCATGCAAAATGTATCATTGTGTACCAGAACAGGTAGTACATTATGTAATACTTTAACCCCGAGTAAGGCAAAGCTTTGAACAAGACACATCAAAATGTTTATTTTTTTTTTTTATTTTTTTTTAAAAAAAGATCTTTGTCTACATGCAATGAAATAAGAAATCTTGCACTTTTTCCAATATGCTGGCCGAGAGGCAACTACAGACATCCTGTCACACTACAGGTGAATAATAACATCACTAGCAATTTTTAAGTACACTTTCCCCAAGGAAAAGTATTGTACACATTGTTCCCTGTGTACAACCCAAATACTGCAATTGTAAGGAAATGGAAGTGAATATGTAGTGGGGGAAACCCCCCACTACAAATAAAATGGAAAAAATGTAACATTGTAGAAAATATTGCACATTACAGAAAATATTGCACATTACCCTGTCCTGGAGTCAGCCTTATATGAAGCTTGAGAACTACAGCGCTAAAGTTGTTGGTGCTACCAGTGCTTGGCAGGTGATCAAAAACTGACTCAGTTAAATGTTTCTAGCAGACTAAGTCACATTGATCAGCAGGTGCAACCCTGTCCCCCAACACTAGCTCATGAACATTATACCGTTATCTGTAGCAGAGCCCTCCCTTACTGTCCACTGGTAAGTGTCCGGTTAACGCCCCATCACACATCTTGAAGTGAACCTGGCCTTCCCATTTTCAGTCATTCAAACCACATGAGCTAGGTGAAGGTTGCTGAGCAGTTAGTCCACTTTTGTACTTGTTGATTGAGCCCCTTTGAAGCACCTGTTGCTTGTTATCAGTTCAGTGGAGCGCTCACTGACCTTTAGCCACTCTGCAATGCCAAATACTTTACACCATCACTGCAATGCCAGCATGTTAAAGCTGATATGGAGCAGTCTTATGGGTTGTGTTTGCCAGTAGATAAAAAGCCATGTTTTGAAGCCAACTACAAACACTACACTGATTTCCAACAAAATTTAACCTGCCAGCATCCAATTTTAGATATTCAGACCATTAAGTAAAAGAAAAACCATAAGACAGCATTGTCTTTTACATTTTATTATCCCTAGTGCAGACAGTTACATGCGTTTACTCGTCCTCTTGTACACAATGCCACCGAGAGTCATTGTCTGGGGGAGGAAAAAAAAAAAAAGTTAGGAAAAAATGAAATATATATATATTCAAGATGCACTTTAGTGAAATTGTACAGTTTGTCTACTCACATTGACAATTGTGTTCCCATCCACCAGTTCTGTGACAGACTCAATTCCCTTCAGGGAAACCTTGAGCTTATTGCCTTCACGATGGACCACCGCCTACAAGAAATATGACATAAGATTAAAGTCAGCTCAGGACAGTGTTCATCTCAGGCAATTCTGGTTCAAGGGATTTCATAACAGTGAGCCATGTTTAATTGGTGTTTTACATCCCTAAAAAGTTAGCATCCTGGCTTACCTTGACCTTCTCTCCAGTGATGGTTTCCAGCTCAGCCTCCTTTCCGATGGTGAAGCTGTTGACAAGGACCTTTGAGCCAGTTGTGACCGTCACTTTGAAGTTGTCGCCAGTCTCCTCGATCTCAGACATGCTCTTGATATCTTTGCCTTTCTGGATGAGATCATCAGGGAGACCTAAGACAGATGGCAAGTTGATAAGAAACCATTAGACTTTACAAATAAGAGTTTTTGCAGTGAAGTAGTTTTTATTTCCTAAGCTAAAAAGTGAGTTAAATAAGCATTTTTGGTGTTTTATCTTCCCCTACTTTGCTTGCACTTCATAACCAAAAACAACATTAGCAACTACACTAACAGTCATGAAACTTTACTCAAGCAGTACAAATCTTACCAATGGCCTTCATGAAAGGCTCAAAGTTCTCCTGAGTCTCCAGCTGGAACTTCCCAGAGAAAGACATGGTGGCTGACAGTGAAGGTGAAGTAAGAAGTGGTTATCTGCCTGTTTTATACTCTAAAACTCCAGCGCTGCAATCATTAACCACAGGTGTCTCCAATTAAGGCAGCTCCAGCCCCCTTCATCCAGCAGAGCTCACAGAAGATCCACTAGCACCGATAAGGCCAGAGGAGAGATAAAAAGAGGCACAGAGACTAATGTTATGTAACCTTTAATGCAGAGGGGAAATAGTAAAAGTGTGTGTGAGGACACATATTTTGGAGATCTGGCCCGTGCACAGATATGTAATGTAATGATCTTAAAAGTCACACACATTAGCATATTGCATGAAGTATACCCCAACAAGTGCTGACAGGGCATAATGTTTGCTGCTTTCTCTCATACTTCATCCTCCTTCCTTCCCTCAACCCTCAGATTTGGCCTTTTGATTTCAGTTCCTTGTTTTTATCTTGTTTCACTCTGTTTTCCTTTTTCCCCTTTGTCCTTGCTTTAGCCAAGTCTTCCTTCTCTTCTGTTTTTTGTTCCACGTGACTTTTTACAATTTTTTTTTTTTTGCATCTCTTTCATTTATTTATTTATTTATTTTACAAGAAAAATTAAATTAGGTTGCTCTTGTAATGTAGTTAGTTTTTCATGTTACATTGACAGTGCTCCTGTCCTGAAAGCATATTCAAAATGCATTGAATATGCTATTTTATTATAAGGTTTAGAGTATGTGTCATTTTTTAGCAGCTCTTATAAACCCTCCTGGAGTTCACTGTCACTTCTACCGTGTGAACTATACTCCACATTTCATTACAAAGGTACTTTACTCAGGTGATGTCACTTTTCAAGATAAGCTTCCTAAGAAAAATCTGTCACAGAGCCCACCAAGATGTGACAAAATAATTCACTGCAGCACAATATCAATAATCTGTCATCAGTGTTTCAGAGTGTTAACGTGAGTGATCTCTTCAATCTACTGTGTTTACAACTATTTTTTGGGCATTTACCTCTTGCACAGAACAGGAGCTTATGGTTTAACCATGAAGTTCACAAAAGAGATAGATCAAAGGTGACTACTGTCCAAGATAACCACCATAACTGTTGCAACAGTGACATTGTGTCACTAGAGCTGCCACGAAAACACACACACAGTGTCATGTGAGGATCCTTTGGATTCGTGTAGCGGTCTGTTACAAGATTGTGCAAAGCCGAACATCTGAAAGATAAAGATGGCTCTGGGCTTTGTACATTTGGTGATAGTGGAATAGACTCTAACACAGTGACCTGATAAGATTTACGCTGACTTGTTCTTTACTGAATGGAGAAAAGGATTTCGAAGGTTTGAAATTGTCTATGCTGCAGCCATTTTAACAGTAGTATTATGCACAAATTTCAGTTAGGTTGCTCTAAAATAAAGGGAAACATTTGATACTCTCTCAAAACTTTATTTCAACATGCAGATATCTGGATGACCACTGTCAGTATTCATCCCTATTTTCATACATAAAAATATATTGACAAAGGCACTCTACAGAAGTACTCCAGGGGAAACAGCAAAATCAGAGTTATGATGACAAACATAGAAATGCGACAATATGAATAAACACTAGTCCCACTTCAACTATACACTTGCAGAATTTCCCGTGAGACCTTGTTGTTAGAGGCCGCTCATTGGTGGATTCTATGAGGAGAAGTGCGACCAGCCAGATGCAAGAGCCTGAGGATGATGTCACCGGGATCGCTGCCTTCAAATTGTCCAGTTTGGTCGTCTCCTTCCTCCTCGATGAGGCAGGATTGATCTGTTGTACAACTCTCTGTGGTAAAAAAAAAAGAAAAAGGAGGAGTTATAATGTAGATCATGGTCCCCTGCTTTTGCAACCATTCGCTTTACAATATGTTGTTATCAGGTCTGGTGACATGGTACCATGAACTTTTTCAGAGCAAGAGGGCAAATGTAGGAATTCACAATGACTGAAATAGTAGTGCTCAAGAAAAGACACAGTACGTTGCTTGCCTTTGAAAATATGTACAGCTCTAACAGAAATCAATATTCTAATGCTGGAACCATTAGTAAAAGGAGCTGGGATCAAAGCTGACATTCTTGTGCCACAGAATCGTTTAGCTACCGTAAATCAAAGTTTGTAATTGATTAGAAAGATACTTGAAAAACAACATAAATCAACATTATGTGCAGTACATTTGCTCAAGTACTGTAGCCTACTTAAAGGGGCAAAGTGTGAAAATTGGCCAACTGTTGAATTCAAACCCAAACAAATACCCTCACCCGCACATTGAGCTAGCATTAGCTTAATTGTTAGCTAAATCTAAATCTAATAGTTGTAACACGACCTTCTCGCAGTTACTACATTTTCATCCCCACATGTTGGACTGGGGGCAGACTGAATGCTACCGTGACACTATAGCTTTTTCAGGTACAGAGTGGTATTATGTGACAGGATGGGACAGGGCTAGCTTGTTAGCATGCAAACTTTAGTAGATCTCTACAAAACAAGACAAAGACATCTTTGACATAATGTCCAAACTTATATTTCTTCACATTCTGTTGATAATCTTTGATGTTTTAAACTAAAATACTTACATATCGCCCCTTTAAGTATAATTGTGGTATTTGTACTTTGCTTGAGTATTTTAATTTTATGATACTTTCAAATACTACTACTCTACTACATTTCAGAGGGAGATATTGTACTTTTTACTCAAATGCATCTATTTAACAGCTTAGTTACCATTACAGATTCAGATTTTAAAGTCTGTAAGTGTTTAAATTCTGATGAATAATATACAGAAGCCTACTGTATATTAAACTACCCTAGTCAGCCTGGTATCACCAAATGGTGTATAAACACACCGATTTCTCAAGTCATTTGGCATTTTATCACTACGCATTTTTTGCTGTTCACATGTCGACGTATGTCTTTCATGTGTTTACTTAGTTCCTCATACCCCCAACTCTAACCCACACTAAAATAGCAGTAAATGACACACAAAAAGCTTAAAATGCATAGACATGACATGCAAAATGTTCTTAAAGTGGCATGCTATTTACAAACCATCCCATTATATCATGTAGCAATAGTAAAAACTCAACCATGTCAACTGGAACTTTAAAATAGTGTTAAACAGTATTAATGCGTTGCAGTAGTTATTATCCAATGGTACCACTGACAGAGATATGACAGTGTGGTACTGCTATTTCTACTTAAGTAAAAGGATCCAAATACTTTTTGCCTATAGGTACTTCAATTTTTTCCTGACCTGCATCACAGCACAGTCCTGACGCAGCACAGCGTCCACCTTCAGATCCACAGGGTCTCCCTCCTGCCTGACAGGGGGTGAGCAGGTAGTTCTCCTCCACACAGTGAGCTGTTTCTGCGGAGCCCAGCAGGCAGCCGAGGCCCTCCCCGCAGCAGATACTGGGGCCGAAGCAGCGGCCCCTGTCTCCGGGGCCACATGACATGCACTGATGGAGGAATCAAGTGATTATTCTTAGTGTTATTTTCATAATGTGACTACAATTTAACTCAAAGTTAGAGATTGATAAAAGCAGCTCACCTTACGCAGTGGTGCGTCCATGATGGACCTCTTCCCACCGATAGGACAGTTGGAGATGTAACACGCTGAACATACAGAGAGGAGAAAAAGCAGGCACACGGACACAGCAGCTCCAGTCATTTCTGCTGAGAGAGTGAAGGAACAACAGACAGGAGAAAAACAAAAAAAGTATTTAGTACGACTGTTAATCTAAAATCTAATGTTCAGAGAGAAAAATTTACTCACTTGTGGCTTTACAGTCGATAAGTAGTAGACTTGAAGCTCTTGTTTCAGATGCTCCCAGATGATATTCTATCTTGCATGGTGTCAATGTCATGTCTTATATACTTCCACAGCTTCTTTTGAGAGTGACACAGAAACCAAAAAGCCACTTAGAGATTCTTAATGAGTTCGTTTTATTGAAGCTGACCACTGGGCAGGCCGGGTCAAAGGGCCGGGCAGTTCTGTGGCCTGGTTTGCGTTTTGCTATTGAGAATCATTAGAAAAGGGCTGGTGCTGCGTGACCGTGCATGTTCGAGCTGATGATGAAAAGTCAGAGAGGTCAAGAAGAGGATGGGGAGATGAAATTATTCAAAGCATGAGTGGAGGCGAATGTGGTTCAACTTTGATCTTCTTTTATTTGAAAAAGGAGATACATTAAAGATTTTCCTCTTTATGAAGCGTCTTCACCAGGACAGATGGAGGAAAGTGAAAAAAGCTGGCTTCACAGGTCGTGGGGAGAAGTCAATCCCTGAACCTCGGCCTGCTGAGCCGCCATTTTGGCTCAACAGTGCTGTACAGTACACAGAACTTGTAGCAGAGTGGATGTTTGTAAACAAACCGAATGATGACAAAAAGACACACAAACAGGCACACACACCTACAGATTTTCCCTTTCTATTAATAAAATCCTTAATTCCTCACAGGAATTGAAGCAGGCATCGTCCAGGTTCTGAGGTTAATTGGTTTTATGAGCTAATTAACACAGCTAATGATCGGCCATAACTCATAAAAGACAGTTTCACACTTGCAATGATATGAGCTCAATTACTGCAGTTCTCTCCTGATCTACTAAGTGCCACCTCATCTCAATTAAAAAAACGAAGTTCATAAGATCGTCTTTGTTCACCAACTTCTCTGCCAAAAGGGAAGAACAGGACATCAAGACGTGGGCCGACGTTAGCATATTTAGATTTCAAACCCACAGACAGATCATAAAACCTGTCTCCAGTCACCATTTGGATACATAAAGTGGTGTAAACAGGACTGAAGTGTCACTCAAACAATGGGACACTCTTGCCACCTAGTGTCTGTGTTGACACATTTCATCTATTTATGCATGAATTTTTCATTGTCACTGTTTTCATCTGTCATGCTTTTTTGCAGAAGGTGGACAAAATAGCAAGAATATTTATTATGCAACATTGTGCAAGCCATTATAACAACACCACAAACAAGTCACCGGAAATGAACATTTAGAAAGAAGGAAACAATCTGAGTGTTTTTTTTTTCTTTAAAATAAAACAAAAACTTAACATTAAGGGTTTAATAGAGGATGTATTTGTTGCAGGGCTTTTTTGCTAGAATACATTACATACATACAGTAGGTGTTAATGTCATAGCGCACAGCCCCTGTATGACAGCACTCATCAACTGCCTAAAACTTTGTCTTCTGCAATCTAGAAAAGACCTGAAATATCTTTACCCTAAAAGTTTCTAGAGCTGTTCAAAGGTTTAAGATCTTGTCATATCCCATCTAAAAACACAGGAGATTTTATTTTATTTACCTTAAATACAAAATCAATCTCTGTCAATAAACAGAAAAATCTGATCTCGCCGTGTTCTTCCAAAAGCTGTACAAATCCCTATTTCACAGAGAAATGGAGATGTCTATCTAGTGTTTCCTTATTTTTCTGCAGGAAGGCACTAGGCTTGTTGACTTCCTCTCCCCTCCCTTCCTTCCTTCTCTCCGAAGGTACTCATCTGAAAAATGAGAACAAAGTGATTGTTCCTGTTCTCTTTCTTAAGTCACTTCAAATGCTATCCGTGGACGGGTGGCTCATTGTCAGGAGAGTTGCAGTGCGAGCAGGAGGGAGAGAACGCTGGTACAGGTACAACAGCAGCAGCTGCAGCCGCACTTCAGCCACAGCATCACAGAAAACACACTCTGCTACACTCAGCTGGTAAGTTCCACACACACACACACACACACACATATACACACACACAAACACTCCTCGCTGCAGCCTCACACAAACGCACACTTACATGGCACTGACTGGCATACGGGCGAGGAGGGGCTTCAGTTTTAATGGATTGTTTGGAATGCATGGTGTGGCAAAGTATGGGCTGGGGTCCCTGCACAGTGCAACTTATGAGGGAGAGGTGAACGATGATAATATCCAGGGGAACATTTAAAACTGGCTGGAAAGCACTGAAAATTTCAGTATGCATCTGAAATTGTAAGAATCTTGGGAAGAGGTTGAATAACATTCCTCTTGCATACTGCGTGTGGTTTCTGTTTTCTATATGTTACTTATAACAAATTTACATCCAAATAGATGTGTAGCTGTCATGCGTTTATACATTATTTATTGATATGGAGAGATACTCCCTGGGCTTAGACAGTATGTTGCGCTGCTTGTAAGATTTCATATTTCATATTTTACTGTCTGCAAGTATGTGAAGCTGGATGTATACGAGTTGAAATGGATCAGCTGACATGAAATTAATTATGAATTTTCTGCTTTTCTTTAACTTATGTGACTGTAAACTGGATGTCTTTGGGTTTTGGACTCTTGGTCAAACAAAACAAGGCATTTCTTGGTTTTAGGTAATTGTAACAGGCATTTTTTACTATTTGATCTTTTCGTCTAACCATTTTTGATCAAATGATGAAACCATTAATCGAGAAAATGAATGTGTACTATGTGTGATTCATCACACAGAAGAGTAGCTGTTGCATCTGCACCAGCAAACAGGGAGGTAACATGGAACGGACAATAGATAAGAACTTGATGTGGACTAACATGAATCCCATCAGTTTCTCTATGATAAGCAACTATTTACAGGAATAGAGTAGATAAGTACAACATTGCTAAGCACTATTTGAATAGCATGCAGAAGTAAGGCAGTTCCCCTTTGAGTGTCCTATGTGGAGTATCACCATCATTTCATCAATGGCCATCATCTACAGTAAAAGACACACAGGGGAGATATTTAAAGCTCTACAACATCACAGTTTTATGCTTATCAGTAATTTAATCAAACTCAGACACAGACTGCACGCAGAGATTCAGAATAAAGCATCACATAGCTGTGGAGGAGAAAAAGGGGAACTTCTTGGCTATCAGTGCACCAAAAAAAAAAAAAAAAAATGAACAGAGCAGAGAAAAAAAGAGGTGGAGAAGCGAAAAGTGTGCGGGAGGTAGAGGTGAGCATTTCACAGATAACTTCCTAATTTCAGGAGAGGAGGAGATCTGTGTGAAAGGAAGAAGTGAGAGGTTTCAGGTTGAACACTGAAAGGTGTGGGTGTCGACACCATGCTGTTTGTGTGTGCCTGGTTACAATTCCTTCCAAAGAAATCTTCAGAGAAATGGTTTCATGTGTTAAATGGAAACTAGACACAGACTCATTTGATGTACATTTGTCAAGTCATTTCTCAAACGATAAGATTGTCTTTCGTTTTTTACCCTACTACCATTATCTGACAGCTGTCGTTAGTAGTTACTTTACAGATTAAGATTTTACATAAAAAGACATGGTGATTTTATGAAACAGAATTTATTGCTAAAGATTAAATCAGTGATTCCTAAACTTTTTGGCTTGTGACTTCTGTAAAAACAGTGTCCAGCTGGGGCCCTTTGACCACCAAAGAGTCACACATCTCAGGTAGTTTAATTGAAAATAACTGCTCGAAGCCCGAAGAGGTTTTTGCACAAAAAAAAGCAAAGATTCACTCCAAACACACAAAGTGGACATTTTCAGTTTTTTATTCAACACACTCTTCCTCTGTTTCAAAACCTGGTGCCTACATTACCCACAATGCAACCCCAGATTTCAAACTATGTAGTAACAATCTTCAGCAGACGCTGCCTGACATCACTTACCACATTTCATGCTGCTCTCACTGGAGCCGCAAAAAGCTTTCTACAACTTCTCCTTCCCCCATGTGCAGGACTAGTACTCCCTGAGACTTGTAAACAGACTTTGGTGGCGTTTCCCTTTAAGTAAAAGACTTGAACACTTTTCACATTTAAAACATTCTTGTTCTCTTTCCAACGCAGAAAGAAGATGGAAACAGACAGAGTCAGTTTCTCACCAAGAAGAAGTCCTCCTCTCAGGGATGAACTAAGACAGGCATCTCAGCACAGTTTCTACCTGAGCCCACCTCCATTTTATATCAAGCCCCCGAAATTCTCCCCTCCCAGATACAGAAGCATATCGCCCACCAGAGACACCTACAGCGTGTTCAGCCCACCTGCTTTCTTTCCCATGCTGGGCCCTGGTTACACCCAAAAGGAGGGATCCCAAAAACGCAAAAGAACTCCTTTCAAAATGGACGCCCAAGGAGGCGAATCTCCTGACAGAGGAGCGGAGGAGGCAGAAGAAAGCAGCAGTAAGAAGACAGTGGACCTCTCCCACATCCCTTTCTCCCTCCCACCACCACGCCCCATTCCTTCCCTGTCTCCAAAACCCCTCCCTGGTATGATCGAGCTCAACAAACTGCAGCTTCATCACAGATCATCGGGTATGAATCTACCTGTGCAGGTGAAACAGGAGCCTCTCAGTCCTTCCCCTGTTTGGCCTCCCTCTCCTCTACTACTTCACCCTCCGTACTTTCCACCTCTCCACCACAGCCTCCTCCCATACCCCTTCTTCATGCCCGGGCCTGTTATGCACCTCTCCCCTGGTGCTTTCTACCCCAGAGAGGACCTCCGAACCAGTCATCGTACCCGTGACGGAGCTCCTCGAAGTGGGACGGCCAGCGCTGAGAAGCTCGGGCTCAACATCCATGTAGATGAGAGCTATTATGTTGATGTTGGAGGTGACCAGAAACGATGGAAGTGTCGTATGTGTGACAAGTCCTACACTTCCAAGTACAACCTGGTCACGCACATCCTGGGCCACAATGGCATCAAGCCACACGGATGCCACCTGTGTGGGAAGCTTTTCAAGCAGCTGAGTCACCTGCACACACACCTGCTCACCCATCAGGGCATGAGGCCCCACAAGTGCCAGGTGTGCCACAAGGCCTTCACCCAGACCAGCCACCTGAAGAGGCACATGATGCAACACAGTGATGTGAAACCATACAGGTGAATGATTGTGGCAGGTTGTTTTTATGCTCTTTATTGCCTGTTTTTATCCAAAGTTTCCGTCTCATACATACTTTTTCTGCCCCTCCAGCTGCAGTGTGTGCGGTCGAGGTTTTGCTTACCCCAGTGAGCTTCGTGCCCACGAGCTGAAGCATGAAAAAGGCCAGGAAAACGTATGTGTGGAGTGTGGTCTGGACTTCCCCACACTGGCCCAGCTGAAGAGGCACCTGACCGCCCATCGTGGCCCCACCCTGTACAGGTGAGCACAAAAATGGTTCTTCCCTTGGCTGAAATGTCTTAATGATTGTGCTGTTAAAGTCGAAATACCCTTGTGACAAGATTGATACCACTCTCATGTCTGTACTCTAAAGCTATTAGCTTACCATGAAGACTGGAAATGGGGAAACAGCTAGCTGGCTCTATCCAGCGATTACAAAATCTGCCAAACAGCAATTAACGTGTTATCTTATATCTTGTTTGTTTAATCTGTACAAAAACCTGAAGATTAAAAACAACAATTCAACAATCTAACTTAAATTCTAACTTTGTTTTCATACAATTCATTAGATCAAGGATTATCGTGTGCCGGACTATTTCCTGGTCATGAACAGTAACTTCCTGAAGTCTTAGCGTCGCAGTGAGGTTGTCGGGCAGGCAACTTTAAGAAGTTACAGCTCCAGGAAAAGAAATAGCTTGGCACATAACCCCTGTGAAACTGCAATTTGCTGTTGTTACACTTTGGTTTTTGTACAGATGAAACGTATTAATCAGTGAGCTTTAGAGGAGCTGGTGGGTGGATTTGTTACTTTCGAACAGACCCAGGCTAACTGTTTCCACCAGCTTTCAGTCTTTGTGCAAAGCTAATCCAACAGGCTGGTGGCTGTAGCTTGATATTTAAGGGACGGATAAGACAGTGGTATCAATCTTTTCATCTAATTCTGGGTGAGAATAAACGCATTTCCCAAAATTTCAAACTATTGCTTTAACATTTCAGTTCGGCTGTGTAAGGAGGTTATACCTGTTGTTCCTGCAGGTGTGCAGAGTGCCAGAAGACTTTCCAGTACCCGAGTCAGCTTCAGAACCACATGATGAAACACAAAGACATCAGACCGTACATCTGCAGTGAGTGTGGGATGGAGTTCATCCAGTCACACCACCTGAAACAGCACACGCTCACTCACAAAGTAGGTTTAATTAGGAGGACGAAGAGAAAAGACACCACATTTTTCTCTATGCTTTTTTTTTTTTTTTTTTTTTTACAGGGATTGAAAGCAAAAGCATGGATTTTGGCATCAAAGTGCATCAAAGAGTTATAAATTGCTAAAATGCTGTCACATGAAGCCATTTCCATTATTACTTGTTCACATTTTAGATAGTGAGGCTCAGAGAGTTTGGACACCAGCCCAACAGGTTGTTTTGGCAGCTGTCTCAAAGCAATTTCCCCCCCAAATTCTGGGTCCTGATGCGATTTAACATCCAGTTTTCATGTTTTATTTCCCCTTTAGTAACTTTAGGGTTGGAAAAAAACACCTGATTCAACAGTTTGACAATATTATTTGTACATATACTGCATTAGTTTGTCCCAACTGATGCAACTGATTTAACGTTTTCATGCACCATTGCATCAAATGGAAATACTCGAACTGTATTATGCATAATTTTATACACATTTTCCCAAAATTCAGCCTGACGTATTTTATATCTCTCGAAGTTTTACACTTTCCAATACGATTTAGAATAAAATCTTAAATGAAGATCAGTGGAATTTAAGAGGTCAAACAAACCAGCATTTTAAGCAGCAGACGTCTGTTGACCACGTTTCTCACACCACCACTTCCCCACTTTCTCGTTCTTCAGGGTGTGAAAGAGCATAAGTGTCGCATCTGTGGTCGTGAGTTCACCCTGTTGGCCAACATGAAGCGCCATGTCCTCATCCACACCAACATACGGGCCTACCAGTGCCACATGTGCTTCAAGAGTTTCGTCCAAAAACAGACTCTCAAGGCTCACATGATCGTCCACTCGGACATCAAGCCCTATAAATGCAAGGTTGGTCGAACTTAACATGTCAGATGTGACTCTTTGCGTTGTGTTTTGGCCCCCAGTTCCTCCTATGTTCACTGATTAAAGGAACAGTTCAACATTTTGGGAAGATCAATACTGTCTGTGGCTGTAATTAATTTTTCCTAAGAAAAACAACAGTATTGATAATTTTAACAAATGCCCCAAAAAGAAATGTTTGAACCCAAAGCCCAAAGCCCTCCTAGTGGCCATAAGAAGTATGACCAAAGAAGGTCAGGCGATGCTATTATAGAGCAACAAAGTCCACAGAGGGAGGACATTGGAGTGGATAGATGGATCAATAAAACATTGAACTTTAACACACGCTTTTTCTTTTACTAACCATGACCGCAATCGATCCCTAACTTTAACTTGTTATTAATCCTTGTTACTAATCCTTGTTTCAGTGCCTAACTAAAACTAACCAAACCTAACCGTGTTACTTTTCACGAATGATTTGTAAGAATATTGGAGTATTGTTGTCCTGTTGTAAATGGCAGGTACTAAAGACATATATATTTATATGTTTTGTCACTTTGTCAATTTGCACGACTTGTGTAGTAATTATGAAGCTATGGCTAGCACCCAGTAAGCTTAATTTAGCACGAAGACTTGAAACAGGGGGAAACAGATAGCCTTGCTCTGTCCATAGGTGACAGAATCCAAAACCTAAATAACTATTTGTTTAATCCATACAAAAAGTGTCATGCTAAACTAAGCTAACCTGCTGATGACTGTGGCGTCACATTTAGTGTGCACACATGAGAGGCGTATCGATCTTCTCATCTCCCTCTCGCAAGAAAGCATCAAGGCATCAATATTCTATCAATAACCAAATCATATTTATTGATAATCACAGCCAGGGACCAGACTTGTAATATTTAGTGGTAGCTGCTATTAAAGGATTTCCCCACTTTTCTGGAGCGTCTGTTTTGACCTTGGTGTTTGGTATGACGACTAAGACGATGACCAGATAGCAGAGAGGCTTTTGGCAGTGGGAGCCTCCTTGTCCATAGGAAGGATATCGCCGCACAAACCGCCTCTCTAACAATGGCCCCCCAACCTCCCCGGAGAACAGGGCCCGCAAATAGATTTCATCTCGCTTTCTCTGCTGCTGGAGGGAGCTTCCTGTTTTCTCACGGTCCTCTTGGACAGTTTACAGTCCCTCTCTCCTCCTGAAGGAAAGGACCACCCTAATAAAAAAGAATGCAGAGGAAGGACAGCGCAGGAGTTGCCCTTCCCTGTTCTCCTCCTGGCCCTGTCTCGATGTTGCTTCCTCTCTCTCTCTCTCTTTCTGTTTTTCTTGTGTGTGTCAGGGAGTGAGAGAGAGGGGGGAAGACAGAGAGGAAAAAGAGGAAAACAAGGATCGAGGGAGGGTGTGTGTCTGTGCATATCTGAATGCTTGCACATTCATTCATGATTACGTGTCCCTCTGCTGTAGCTCTGCATTCTGAGAAAATAATAGGTGGATGGTGTTGGCTTATTGTTTTTGTATCCTGAAATAGTGTTTACTACGGCCAGTGGTAGAAGGGAACTATATACTAATTACATTTACTCAAGTGCTATACTTACATTAAATGCAATTTTGAGGTAATTGTACTTTGTGTATTACAAATTCCTGTTACTTTTTAGTTGTTCTCCACTGCATTTCAGAGGATTTTTACTCACTTGACTACAAATACGACAGCTGCAGTTACTATTATTTACAGACTAATCTGCTTGTAGTATATAAAGTATTTTAAAATTGGGTCCACCTCATCTAATTACAACAGTTAAAATTCTATATATATTTCAGAATTGCCTGTAGGTGGAGCTTGTTACATTTGCACAGGCTATCTGGTTCTCGAATTTTGATGGTAAGCTACACTAACTGGCTGTTGGCTTACGCTTCAGATTTCATGTACATGCATGAGACTGGTATTGATCCTCTAACACTCGGTGAGAAAGCAAATAAGCATATTTCCCAAAACTGTCGAAATATTCGTTTAAGTGGAGGAATTGAATTGCTTTTTGCAAAAGCTGCAAAAAAATTTATGCCAACCATTTATGCACATACTTGTATTTCTGTAAAAGCTGTGCAAAATTTGTTATATTTCTTATTTGGCTGTTAACAACTTATCTGGCCATACACTTTTCTCTCTTGTCTTTCAGCTTTGTGGAAAGGAGTTCAACAGGATGCATAATCTAATGGGCCACATGCATCTCCACTCAGACAGCAAACCCTTTAAATGCCTCTACTGCCCGAGCAAGTTCACACTGAAGGGAAACCTCACCAGACACATGAAGGTCAAACACGGCGTCATGGACAGAGGGCTGGATGAAAGATGTAAGGGTCTTCAAATCTGCACGTGCAGTCGATGACATTTGCATTTCTGTTGAAAAAGTTGCTTGATGTAATTACTTTTTTCTCTGGTTTCAGTGTTTAGGCAAAGGGGGCGATTCTGCCTGACCACTCAAATGGGCCTCCTGACCCACTTCAGCCAAGAGGAGCCATTTGATCTTTCCCAGAAACCGCCGGGCATGCCCAGCCTCCGTCTTTCCCAGTCCGATGGCGAGAGCGTACCGGGGAGCTCATGTCAGGAGGAGGAGGATGAGGAGAGTTTATACAGAAGGAGCCAGTACAGCCCTGAGGTGGACCAACATGAGCCAGCAGGCGAGGACCAGTACATCCCTGAGCTGGAGGAGAGAGGACAGGGATCTCCTGATGAACTAAGGCCAGGCGAGAAACAGAAACAGACGTACCAGCAAAGTTTAGATGATGAGACATTTGAGAGGGAGTCAGCGGCAGAAGGACAATCTGTAGATCCCACAGGTGCCCAGGTGCACCTCTCACAGTCAGAAACATCCTATGAATCTGATTTAGAGCTAGGCGAGCAGGAGTATCACCATGAAACAGGCCGTAGACAGTTGTATGATTATGACTCTGATTCAGAGCTGGAAGAGTTAGATGAGCCGGAGCAAAACGAAAAACAGTTGGATGGCTTTTATGAGGCAGCTATCGATGTGGCAGAGAGGAACAAGAGCAGTTCGGAGACGGGTGAAATAGTGGGCCACTCGCACACAAGTGAATTTACGTGTCCACAGGATGAAGAAGAAGACAAAGAATGAGGAAAAAAGTAGTGGAAGAATGAGGAGAAGATGCAGGCTTTTGGGGTATGCTGATGTTTTCTTGACAGGAAAATGGACAGGATGTTCAGGAGACACTCCCCTAAGGAAAGAGGAAAGTGTGTAGGTCTCTAAATAAAACTGATTATGGAGGATGTCATATAGTAGCTTAGCACAAAAAAGGAAAGATGAACATATCATGTTTATTAACAGACCAAAAAATAAATATGAAGTTACTGTAATACAAAGCTGTGAAGCATACTGCATGTACAGAACATGTCACACATTGACAAATAGTCACTGACAGAAAGTTAATGTGGATCATTAAGGGTCTTATGAGTATGATTAGCATGTAGCTTTTCTGTAAATAAAATGCAAAGAGATATTTAATATTTTTGTTTTTTACAAATCATTTTGCAATGTTAACTCAAATATGCAATTTTGCTTTAACTTTGACTCATATGATATAAAAATCAACAATTAAGTTTTGCTAAAACCGTCTTCTTTCTTGTTTTTGTTTGTTTGTGGGACATTGCGCTCAAAGTAAAAATCACATTTACTGAGTGTAGTAATGTAGTTTTTGACAGATACAAATATGACAAAGCTTGACGTTGTGTTTTTATGAAATAAACTGTGATTTTGTTTTATTCTTATGTCTAATGTTTAGATTCTTTTTAATCTATATGACTTTGTTTGTTCATTTGTTGGGGTAATGGTTTTGTTTTTATTGTATGGCAGTGTAATGGTGGTCACCTGAATATGATTCTGCTAAATCAAAAATAAAAGTTTGAATGCGTGAACCTGCTGTTTGTGTTTTCAGAACATCCCTGTAACTCTTTTCTTTAAAGAATATAAGCCCAGATATTAATTCTCAGTCCTCACCGTCTGTCGTCTGACACATACTTTTGCAAGCCAGAGATGATTGCTGTGAGTTTCAAAAAGCTTGCCTTTCTCCTCCTGCTTCTCTTTCAAAGCAGAGGAAGAGGAAGAGAAAACACCTCTCCCCTTCTCTCTTTTAGGTTGTGATCAAACAGCAGTGACGGACACAGTGGGTGTCCCAGACAAAGGCTTCATATGCCTCTATGACTCAGAATAAAGCATTGTTTCTGCTCATTGCAGAAGCCCCATTGCAAACAAAAATACTACTGGAATGAAAGAGTGCCAAAAACTGTTTTTCTTGCAGTAAAAAAAAGATACATTATCATATAGTGCATCACGTGACTATGTTAGGTAATTTACAGCATCATTTACTGTTTAATAAAATCGAGCTCACTGGGCTAAGGTATCTCATTATACTTCACTTTACCGTGACAGTTCAGGTAAACAACGAGTCATTTCTTGTCAGCTGAAATGCAGAACAGCAGCTTCTGCATTTCCACCGGTGACGACCACCGTGTCCCAAAGAGCGAAACTGCAAACAGTTTGAGGAAGTTCTCACATCCTCCTCTCCTTTCCTTTCCTCACCTACACGTTTCAATCCCAACCGCTGGCTCAGA
This sequence comes from Seriola dumerili, assembly GCF_002260705.1. Taxonomy (NCBI): domain Eukaryota; kingdom Metazoa; phylum Chordata; class Actinopteri; order Carangiformes; family Carangidae; genus Seriola; species Seriola dumerili. The sequence continues at coordinate 3,979,026 of NW_019174545.1, read as the reverse complement.
GAGGAACCAAAGAGAGTGGATAGTCTGCACCGTTTCTCATCACTGTCTCCTCAGCATCAAGTTGTGCAATCGCTGAAGAATAACAATAATGTGAAATGTAATGATAATGCATAACAGATCACAGCTCAGAGAAGTAGTGAGGGATGGTGTTTCAGAAGGTGATTCTATCACTCCTGTGTGGTTTTAATGAAGTGAAACTTTAGAGACCATGAGAATCCACACAGTGGAACAGGTAAACTGATGTGATGGGAAGACAAACTCTGTGGTAAGAAACAGTTGTTGTTCTGCTTTGCAATGAAAACTACTGCACTAATCACGACCATGAAGAAATGACAAGATAATGTTTCATGAGGAGAAGCACAAATTACAGTTTATGAATCACTGATTTTTAGGCACCACTCTGAGATTACTCACACCACCCAAACTTTGTGATTCACAAGCAAAAAATGCTTCAGGGTACAGTAAGGCTGCAATGAGTGATTATCTCCATTATCATTTAATCTACTGATTATTTTCTTAATTACTTTAGTAATGGTTCAGTTTTATTAACTGTCAGAAAAGAGCAGAAAATGTCCATCAGTTTCTCAGAGTTCAAGGTGATGTATTCATATGTCTTCTTTTGTTTGTCCAAAACCCGAAGATATTCAGTTCACCGTGGTTCACAGAGAGAAAGAGGAAATCTTCCTATTTGAGACTGCAGCACATGTTATAGAATGTTGATAATTTAAGATCATGTTATGGTTGGCTTTAAACAGCAGCAGATAACAGCTGAAATTTATGTTTTGTAGCACTGCACTTTATGTTTTATGGGCATCAATTATTTTATGTTAATCATTTATTTTATTGTATTCATCTTTTAAATGTTCTAATCCCTCTCATTGATTTATTTTATTCGAATTTGGCTGTATAGATCTTCTGAGGTAGTTGATAACCTTTTAGATGTAAATGATATAATTCATTTCATTCACAGATGTTCTTTCTTACCAAAGTCAAAGATACTTTAGCCTTCCAGATCAGCTGACTTAGTGCTGAAATGATTAGCTGATCTATCGATTAATCGATTGACAGGAAATTAATTGACAACTATTTTGATAGGGGATCAATATCAGTTATTTGTTTAACAAAAATCCCCCAAATTTGTTGACTTCAGCAACTCAACCATGAAGATTTGCTCTGTTTCATATCACTACAAATGGAATATCTTTGAGTTTGGGACTGTTCTGGGAAATTGTGATGGACATTTTACACAATTTCTTCACTTTTCATGACAGATTCATTGGTAATGAAAACAATTGTCAGTTACACACCCACACTAACCTGATCCTCTACAGAATAATGCTAGAGAAAGTCTGTGTTGTCAGTTTTAGAGTCTTAAAGATTCTTTAAAAAGATCTACAATTACAGTTAACAAATAGGAGTTATAGCACTGTTTATTATTTTTACATTAAACAAGGGGATGTCAGGTTGTATATTACAGGATGGCACTCATCCTGTTTCATTCCTTCCAAAGCTCTTTGGGCTTTTTTACAGCCTCCTGCACATAATTTCTATGTTATTTGGTTTTAATTTGTGCTAAGAAATGAAACTTAAACTCAAAATGCTGATCAGCATCTACTACTGATGCTCATATACAGAATAATTAACTGGGTGACACTATATGTCACACAGAAGCATGAACACATACATTCATAGGCCATCACCATACACCTGCTCTTATTGCTGAAAGAAGTACCCCACCAAAAACACTTCTCATCATGCAATTTTTCTGTCACATGTCTCTCTGTCTCACTTACCTATTCAGACACCAATGTCCTGTATAACACCATGGAGGTCAAATAAAAAAGGAAGAAGACAATAGATGCCCGTAACTGAGAGACTGAAAACTAATATTTCACGTCACTGAACCACATTCACCTTTTTAGATAAGGGGAATAGTGTGGGAGCAGCTTCGAGATATAGGCCTTTTGATGAAAATTAAGTGTACACTTAGTGTTGCCTCTTACAAGATTAACATTTCATACAATATCAACAAAAGAATACGGTAGGATAGCAAAAAATTCCAACTAATAAAATAGAATATAGCATATTATGCCTGAAAAGAGAGCTGTATCCCCAGTCTGTGTGTTTAGAAATGTTTACTTCCTGTCAGTTCTCTCTAGTGCAGCTCAGGTAAGGGCTTCCTGTTTTGCTGGTCACTGAGAAAAGGAGATGGTGCTAAGATTCTTCCATGTTTTGTTTAACAAAACTGCCCCACCCCAGACTGAACCTGTTACCTCCTTTGACCCAGAGCCAAGGACCTTACTGTAATTATAGTTGAGGGCTGTCCTCCTGAAAAGAGAACAAAAACATTGGCTCACTGACGAAGAGGTGAGAGAGGACAGAACCGGTCAACGGCCCTGCTATTCACATACAAATACATATGTAGACTCAACTTTGCAACAGCTCAGCTCCATATATTTATTGTACTGTCATATTCCTGCCTTATTCTGTTTTAGGTATTGTTTGTAATGTTTTAAACATGACTGGACAAATCTAATGTCTAGACAAGCTTAGAGAAGCAGTCATCCATGATGCTGAGTAACTAACACTGGGAATTTTCATGGCTTTGTATGCAGAGCCACAGGCAAAGTAAATCTCCTGCACTTCCACTTCTGTCTATCTATCTAGTCAGTCTCCCCCTTTAATAAACAGCACCCTCTATTGTCTGTTTTTTGTTAGCCAAGTATGCATGCATACAAAGAATGTGTCTAAGAATAACAATGAAAATAGAGCAAAAGTGAAGTCATAATAAACCATAAATAATGAAAAATGTAATAATGTAAAATTTACAAACAATTGACTATCAATTCTAATAGCATTGGTCCTGCTCAAGTCTTCTGCTCTCTTCCTTAATTAAATTTTTTAACTATTTTTATACATTTTGCCATTTAGCCAATCCATTTGTGTGGGTTTTACTAATGCCAGTCAATCTGACAACAACTTTGTCCAAGAAGAAACAGGAATATAAGATTTAGTATAAAGAATTACCCTTAAAGATTTTACATCAGATTCATCATGTAAGGATTTGTTGGAGATTAAGGTTTAATATAGACTATGATTTTTCACAAACCTGACTTACGTGTGAATATGCAGAGTTTTATAAAAGGGTGCTTCTGTGAAATGTGATTTATTTCATGTGATATTATGCATTGTGGTTTGTGGGTTGGAAGTGAATATTTTCTATATCACTTGTTATTCATTCAAAATTTCACATCCAAAATCCAAATCCAAATCCAACAAAAACTTTTCACCATTACAATAATAATGGCATGCACCCTGAAGAATAACAAAAAGCTGAGAATACTTGTCAATTTATCCGTGTGCATGAATCTGAACTTTAATGATTTGACCTTAATAGACTTAGGCCTGATGGACTTCACTGGCTCCATTGAATTTTATAGGTCTTTGTTGTAAATAAAGGCATTTAAAAGTAACAATTGTAGATTCGGCCTAGGTTTGCGCTTTTCCCACGCTTTCACCACGTAAAGGTGGTTAGAAAAATACTTTTTATATGTACATAAATAAGTAATCAAGTTTCATGATTTCCATCAAATTTACCGAGTCTCACTCTTGGTATGACCCTCTTACGTCAGTTTGAGGGACCGTCAGAAATTTCCGGTACTCCCCCAGTCCGACTACGAAATGGTATCGTCCAAAGATGGCAACCTCCGTGTTGAAGCGATGTGTGACTGCAGCTGCCAAAGTTAACCGTTTATCTCCGTCTCTTTCAGGTAGACACATAACACAACGCAAAACTGAGGTCTTTACACCTTGTCTGCTGTCGTTAAAGTTTCTGAAAATGTTTAACATCTCGTAAACAGCCGACTAGCCCACGTGTGGTACATGTATCCCTATGACCTGATGGACAGTGTTTGTCTTTCTGCAGCTAGAAGATGGTTGCTCTCAGCGGCTTACACCGACACCAAAGTGTGGGAGGCGAGGGAGAAAGATCATCAGAACCTGGGTAAGAACTAAAACCGGCAGTTCAAGCAATAATAACTAGAGTCTCCAAGGTGGACATGATCCAGGGGACCCTACACTCACTGAGCAATTTATTAGCAACACCATACTCATTCTGGATAGGGCCTCCCGTTGCTCTAAAAACAGTCTCAATTCTTCACGACATTGATTAATATGTTGGAAACATTGCTTTGAAATTCTGCTCCATGTTGACATGATCGCATCACATAATTTCTGCAGATTTGTCAGCTCATCTTCATCCCAAAGTTAGATCCGGAGACTGGGGAGGCTACTTAACACTTACACTGAACTCATTGTCATGTTCATGAAACTAGCTTGAGATGACTTTTGCTTTGTGACATGTTGCATTATCATGCTGAAGATGGTAAATTGTGGCCGTAAAGGGAGGCACATGGTCGGCAACAATAATCAGACAGGCTGAGCCTACCGTCCGCATGCCTCAGCAGAAATCCAGATTCATTAGACCAGGCTAAGTTTTTCAGTGTGACTGTCTCTATATAGTCACTGAGTAATAGAGTGGCGACCTGCAAAGGGTAGGATACGCTCTTGCACAGGATAAGTAAGTGCAGAAAATTGATGGAGAGTACAGTTGGACTGTGAGGTACTGAAGGCAGCAAAGGATACACCAGTTATGTTTTCCAAATTCAAGCAGGAGGATGACACATTTCTGTGCTACATAGGATGTTTTTAGTCTTTAAGTATGAATTGTAGAAGATGCAGCCCTTAAATCAGGACTGCTATAATCTCTGTCTGGATATCAAACTTCTTTATTATTTTGGTACAGGTTAAAATGCAAACTAGCAATTACCGAAAGTCGGCACTGAATGACTGGTGAGATACTTAGGTGTGTTTTCTTCTATGATCAGATGTTTCCTGATTTAATTGCCAGTCTTCTCTTGCACTTAAATTAAAGTTCTGATATAATGTATCTTAATATTGTGTGTTTGATATTGTGTTTAGACAAAATTAAAGCTGGTTTTGTTATGTAGAAAAAAGGACTCTCACAATTAAATATGACATGTAGCTGACATATCCACATCCAGAAGTACTGATTGCAGGTTATGTCGTGTCAAAAAAAAAAAGTTGAGCAGTCAAGCATCAAACGTGTGTGTGTGTGTGTGTGTGTGTGTGTGTGTGTGTGCACTTGATCAACACAGGATGGCAGTGTCAGACTGCAGCCTCATGGTGCTCTCATTGGCAAAAGTTCACTAGTGTGGCTATAATGGCTACACACACAACTAACAATTAAATTAAAATCAGTAGTAGGCCTACTAAAATTTTGGAAATGTTTTAAGTGAATCACGACTGATGATGAAGCATTTAATGACAGAAGTGAATAAAGTTTAATTTGTGCTGTTTTCTCCTAGGCAAGTGTGACATACCACATTGAAATACATTCTCAACACTTTGTTTATTACACATCAAACTGTCTAATAGTCTTTTTGGTGTTTTTTTTTTTTTTTAAACTCACAGCTGAACTGGCTAGCACTATGGAGAGGACATATGAGAGGAAGCTCCCAGTTAGCTCTCTGACTGTGTCGCGGGTAGGTTGCATCCAGATTTAAATGGACTCTATTTGATTTTTTTTTTTTTTTTTTTTTTTTTTTTTTTTGTGGTAAACCTGTCACCGTTAAAGCAACAAATACGTTTGAATTTTTTTGGTAGCCGAAACAACGTTTTTGGTAATGGTTTATACGTTCTGTTTGTGTTTCAGTTTGTTGACAACATATCATCTCGGGAGGAAATTGATCAAGCAGAGTACTACCTTTACAAGTAAGAGGAATCACTTTTACTCTTGATACTCTGCATCTGCAGTTCTGTATCAGACATCTGCTGCTTCCTTGGTTTTGGTCCATGGTACCAACTTGCGTGCTTTTCTTGGAATGAATTGTCTGTTTGGTTTGTCTGTTTTGGTTTATGTTCAGTCACATGCTTTTCTTTGTTCGGGGCAACTCCAGACCTTTCCTGTTTACTCCCTCCTCTGGAATCTGCACCCATTCTTGTGATTACAAGATTTAGTATATTTCCCAATCGCACCCTTGTTCGGGACACATCCATTTTCATAATCGAGTGAGAATTAACCGTCTTTCCACTCTGGGGGAAGTTTGTAACAAGTAATCATTAATGGCAGTTCATTCAACTGTTTTTGATGTGTTTGGATTTTTGTATGTCAGTTATTAGTGCTGATTTTTCAGGATGAAGCTGTTAAATTTTCAAACTCTTCTGGTCATTCAGCAGCTAAAATGATTCACTAAAGACTTGTGACATTTAAATCTGATCGCATGTCATCTCTTCTCGTCATCACATCTTTTATATATACATATATATGTATATATATATATATATAATTATTATTTTTATCCCTCCAGGTTTCGTCACAGTCCAAACTGTTGGTACCTGCGAGAATGGACCATGCACAGCTGGATCAGACAGTGTCTAAAGTACGGGGCCAGGGAGAAGGCCCTGTACACGCTTAAAAACAAGGTACACAACACATTATATTCCTTCTGTTATGTACATTAGTCTCATATTCAAAGTCTGCGGAGACGAAGTCTGAGTAGATGCTTCTGATCAGGCCCGACAGCTACAGTTACCTGACAGTGTGAGCGATTATAAATCTAATCTTAACAACCCAGATGCATTTTCAAACTAAAAATCAAATGTAAAAATTTTGTGTTGTTATTTGTGTGTGTGTGTGTGTGTGTGTGTGTGTGTGTGTGTGTGTGTGTGTGTGTGTGTGTGTGTGTGTGTGTGTCTGTGTGTCTGTGTGTGTAGGTTCAGTATGGAATATTCCCAGATGACTTCACCTTCAACCTGCTCATAGATCCTTACATTAAGGATGGAGACTTTAAAAGTAAGACTTTTTTAATCAAAGAATCTGGAAAAAATTTTGTTTGAGACAGACCCTGCAGGTTTCCTAACACATTCCTCTTAACTCTGAATATTGCCAGGAGTGGGAACACTAAAATCAGACTTCAAACATTTCTTTCCTTGTTTGTAAAAGACAGAGGTAAAGGGGAAGCCTGAATATTTTTCTGTAATAACATTAGACAGTAAACAATGTGTCGTTTTTCAACAAGTGAAGGCGCATAGTTGGCATTACAGTGTTTTCAGGTGTGTTGTGACGTCAAAATTACATTTGATAAATGTTGAATCACTGTTTGTTTAGCGCTTATACACTGAATCGCTTCAGTACTGAAGAGACACAGATCCAATGTTGTTTCATTACTTTGAAGGAACGGGCAGTATTCAAAAGAAATTTTATTTTTAACAAATCCTACGAAAAGACCAAAACCAACAATGAATTGATCCTACTGACAACTAAAACCTGACATCTCTCATTCCTCTGTGGCAAAGCGCTCCATTGTTGTCCATAAACTATTAAAAACACATCAGTGAGCCACTTCGTTGCACTGGGCGACATGTTCCTTTATTACGATGAATGTGGGCACTGGAGTTTATTTTGAGTCAGTCCTACAGACACTACTGCTGCTGTAAATACTCACTAGTAAGTGTTAAACCACAGCTGAAAATAGTCCCCAACAAATGTACTGTTATTTTTTCCTGATTTAGAAAACTACAGTACTCATCTGTTTTAGGCAAGAATTGAGCCTTTTATTTTTGTGCATGAAGAAAATGTGGAAATGGTGTAAATTTGAAGAAGAAAAAAAGAACAAAATATGGTAAAGTTTTTAGGCTTGGCTGGGGCAGAGAAGTGGATGTACTGTGTCAAAAAAGAAACAGACTTGGTGAATGAAGCATGTAACTTAAACATCCACTGAGGCTTCCACTCACATAACAGTAAATGAAAACATCAGATCTGTGTTGAGTGATGAGGAGACTGTATCGTTGCTCCAATTGATATATGAAACAAACAATGCCATATTTCCATCATGTTTTCCACGTCTCATTGCGCCCTCCTCTTTTGTTGTAGTTTAATGATGCCTGACTGGACAATTAGCTCCACCACCTGTTTATCTCAATGAGCTAACTCCCAGTGTTTACTCAACAGTAATGAATGAAAAAGTGCATTCATTTAGCATTTCATTTTGCCAATACTCTCAATAATTGTTGGTGCAGATTGTTTTAGAAGTAAGTAAGGATATTATTTTACATAGGAAGACTTGGAAAAGCATTCAGTGCAGTAGCCTTACAAAAAGAAAGCCAATTATAACATACATTGACACTGACTGCTTATATTGGCTGTGCATGGGGGGATTTTGTTCACTATAAAAATATGTCATTTGTGACGTTTTTGTTATACAGGTGCGTGCTCTGTGGTTGAAGAGGTGATGCTTCAGGAAGCCTTCAACCTTCCCTCCACACAGATCCTGTCTCTGTACGCTCTGGGCAGTTACCTGGCAACCAGACCACAACTCATTGTGAGTGAAAAAGCAGCCGCAGAAACATGGGAGGTGTTATGAAAACAAATGATACCAGTATGTTCTTACCCTTGGAAATACAGCACATTACCTTGTGCTCTACAGTGAAGTCAGTTTCCTGATGCTCTGAGTGATTTATGAGGGTTTGATTCAAAACTGCTACTCATTTGTTTTGGAAAAGTGGCTGCCTGAAACTCATTAGCGTGTTTCCAGTTTGGTTCCAAATGAAATACCTACACTTGTTTCTCGTTGTGTTCAGGTGTCAGAGGAGCGGGCTTTGGGGGCATCGCTGCTCATCTGTGGACTGAAGCAAGACGACATTGTTGGCCTCAGTGCTCAGCTACTTGGCAATGCTCTCCTCGGTGTGTACTTCACCCCCACACACACTATATTGTTTTTATTTATTTATTTATTCACTGTGATTGTCTCGTTTATTCTCCTCTTCCTTTCCATGTAGGCAAGGTGGAGATTTCAAACGGCATACATGCCGTGTTCAAAGGGATGCCTCTCTTCTGGGGTCATGGATATCTGGACCGAGCGCTGGCTGTCATCGAGAGAGTGGCTGCTGCTTCTGGTGACATCAAGCTGTCCAAAGACACCGTAAGGACTTAAAAATTCAAGTGTGTGTGTGTGTGCGTGTGATTATTATTTAAACATTTTTTTTGTTTGAAGGACGACATGACCTTTTGACAGACAAATGTGCATTTAAGTGACTTTGCAGTCGACGGTGTGGTCCTCATTTTTAGGGGCCAGGTATGGGCACAGTCCTAACTCTTTCAATAACAAAACCCATGACTGGCTTGCCATAGTATCTACTGCTGGGAATACTGATCCAATATCAATATCATAAAAAATAAATTTCCCTATCAGTCACATTAATTAAGTCACAGCTGGCTCTGCTTTAGATGTGACACTAATCCCTGGCTCCGATGCAGCGTGCTATACTGCTTTAGATTATGTGGCGCAATATCTTATATAACAGAAAACATGAAAACATAGTGGCTTTGAGGAAGGTGGAAGGCATGTTTTTCTCTCTTTTCATTAATATGAATAGGTTTTCAGTTTCACCCTTCGTGCTAAGCTTAGTTAAACATGTCTTGCACCTACAGTATATCTGTCTTGAATGCACAGAGATGACATTTTTCAATCTTGTAATGATTTAATTCTGACCACACACAAGCTATTATTTGGTCAGCACATTTAATTGTCATTTTTTACTACTACTGCTACTATTACTTATTTGATTTTGGTAAACCTTATCGATTGATAGACATAATTGATTCACAATTTGAGCGTGCAGTTAGAATAAATCACAGGCATAGTCCACACGACACCTAATGAGTGACGGCGTGCATGACATACCATACAGGCAGAAGAGAACAATACAGCAACAATCAGTGCACTACAAAATACAGCATCGACCCGCAGTGTTCATACTAGTACAGGATATGCAAATACACTCAACAAACACACTGCACAACAACAGCATCACTCCCTGCACTAATTTGGTCTTTTGTTATCGGTCCTCTCCGCAGACTGTTGGTTTGACGTCAAACAAAGTGTGAGGTTATTGCTGTGAGATTAATTTGGATTAAACTTTCTTACAAACAGCCTTCTGTGTTTACAATGAAATTGCTGCCTAGTCTCAAACGGCGATTATGGTTCTGCAAGACAGCATTACACACACAGAAGAGACAGGCTGTTGTTACTTCCCAGGTGGGGTGTATGACACAGACAGTGTTCATCTGCTGAGATGGAACACACGTGCTGTCATATTGTTGTTATTTTTACATATATGCACGCACACACGGTCGGGTGAAGCACCTCTGATCCGGCCTGCGCTGTCCAGTTCAATAGTTCAGCTTTGTCCACGTCTAATGAGATTTTGAAGAGCCTGGAGCACCGAGGATGTCACTGCAACAGGAACGAAATGGCCTGTGTGTCAGCCAGCGGCACAGCAATAATGTAGACAGAGCAGATAACACCGTAGGACGGAGAGGAAATATTACATCTCAAGTAAAGGTGCTGGTGACGGCTGCCTCAGGTTACAGTTGATCTTACCTCTTCCTAAGATTAAGAGGTGAGTTGTCAAGTAAGGTGGTCAGCCTCTTTCATCATTGCTACCTGTCCTGTAATCATTCAAATAAGGAACTGCATCTTCTTAAAAAGTAGATAAAATATTAAACCTCCACTTGGGTAATTTAATTAACAACAAACAAAGACTTTTCAGGCACTAATGGCTATTTCACAACCCAAACTGCACTTTATATTGAATGTTCAAACTATATTATATATATATCAAACTATATTTCTGCATTCTGAACATGAATTTTCGTTTGTTTTCAGCTGGACTACATGAATGACTTGCTACAGGAACTGTCTTCCACGTCAGACTCTGACACTTCTGGAGAGGAGTCAGGAGGTGAGGAGGAGGAGGACAAGAAAGAAGACAGTGTAGATGAAAATGATCGGGCCGAGCAGGCCAAGCTACCTCAGTATGCCAGCAGATTCAAGGTGGGTGTTTGTCGCTCGCTGCAGGTGTGTTTTTGTTTGTAGCAGCAACTGAATTTACATTAGTTTTCCTAGTCGGGGCGAGACGGTAAACATGTGATAAACAGCGTTTCCTGTCACGACTGGGGTTGTAATTCTGATTAAAGCAGTGCTCATGCCCGTGAGCTGTGCTTTCTGCTGGTTCTCCATGATTATAATGACGCACTGATTTAGCAGACAGGGTGCAGCCTTTACACTGACATGGTTTTGTCTGGGATTGTTTTGTCTGTTTTCAAATGCAGAGGGACATTTTTCTTTTCTTTTTTTTTTTTTTTTTTTATAAAATGGCTATGTGACGATTTGACTGAGAGATAGTTTCATGTAAATGAGCTTAAATAAATGAGCTTAAGGGAGCTGCCATAGACTTTTCACCACACTACCATCTACACCAAAGTTGCCCTGTTGAGTTTTCCTTTTAAATAAAGTTTACATTCATTGTCACTCACCAACATGTATTTTGTACATTCTGGATATCTAACAAATGTGTGTTTAATTGGTGTGTTTATCATGAAATTGTGACATTATGTGTTCAGTGTGAAATAACTGGCTGGATTGGCTTGGTGGATCACATCATAAGAGCATTTACAAGAGTGAATAAACCGGTGATCGTAACAGTCATAAACTCCATAGAGACCCTTCAAAGTGTGACTAGTTTTACTGATCAAGTTTGTGTCTTTTAATATATGATACCAGGCGATCAGTGTGGTCTGTTGCTTGTCTACTACTGTTATATTAAAAAAAAATGTACACTCTTTGCACATTTAATGGATTCGTTTAAATGTTGATAATTAGACTCATTTGGGGATTTAGGAATGTTTTCAGAGAAGCTCGAGCATTTGAAATGTAATGAATAGAGCTTACTGGTTCAGAGGGTTTCACCCAAGTAATGTAAATGAAGTGATGAGGTCACTGTTTGGCGCCTTCAACTTTTTCTTGTTTCCCTGCCTCCCCAGGAACTGAGAAGCCAGCTGGAGTCTCAGGGTAAGGTGGAGTCTGCCTCCTTCCAGGATTTAGTGACAGTTCTTGCTCGGCAGAACCTGGCTGCTGCGGAGAAACCGGACCTGGAGCAGTACGAGAGTCGCGTGCAGGCCTGGGAGGCTGAGAGGAGGCAGCTGATCCAGAGAGAGAAAGAGATGAAGGAGAAGGCAGAGCAGGAGAAACAGGAGAGGTTAGCTGCCAACGCTGCAGCTCAGGCGTAAAGACAGTGAGGATGGAGCTGAATCAAGATCAATGAACTGTCCTTTGAGTATGAACATTAAAATTGTGTATACTTAGGACATAATAAGAGTTTTGTGTCTCTAAAATTGTGAAATGTCAACATTAGATCTCATCATGTCACTAGTTAATATTGTATATTACCAATTATTGTGTGTTTATTTTATAAGTATTGCTCTGTTTTTATAGAATTGAACTGGGCTAATATAAGTTTAATGTCACAATAAGATTGATTCATTTGTATCAGAAAAACTGTCTCACATTAATTGTTTTTCTGTTGTGGACTATGGGATGATATCATAATTGGAACATATGCACACATCAATTGTTAGGCCCCGTGGTCGAGTGACCTCATGTAAGCAAAAAGAAGGGAAAGCTGGGAAAAGATCTTACCATCACATCCTCCCACTCCTTTTCCTCTCGGCCTGCAGTCGTCTAGGTCTGTCTGTCTGTCTGTCTGTCTGTCTGTCTGTCTGTCTGTCTGTCTGTCTGTCCGTCCGTCCGTCCGTCCGTCCGTCCGTCCGTCCGTCCTTGTGCATGTATGTGTTTGTGTGTGTGTGTCTGTCAAAAGCATCTTTGAAAGATTTCTCACAGGGGGAAATGAAAGGGGTATTGCATAGAAGAATGCAAGAATTATTTTCTGATAGCCAATCTAGAAAAAAAACAACTTCTGTTCACCGAAAGGAATGCATTTGTGTCCAGAAACCTTTCCTTTGACAATGGAAAATATAAATCCTGATGTACAGATCCAGGTAACTGTTCACATAGACACAAACTGCACTTTAGGGTTTGCTAAAAAGTTAAAATATCAACAAGAGAGTGCAACATCAGCTAATCCATGAACTTCAGTTATTACTAAAAACAGCGAAAGTTAACTGGAAAATTTAATAAAGCCTAGGTTGTTTAGAATCTGCAGAAAGATAAGATAATAGATCTTTGGAGAAGAAAATGCAGTTGTTGTAGAGCACATAATGCATTCATTCCACATTATGTTGAAGCTATTCAGTATTCAGAGCATGATCTTGGGAAACAGCCTGGTATGCAGTCCAGGATGAATGAGCGGCACAAAATGCTGAAACAAGAACCATTGTGATCCAGAGGCACCACTCTGACTGTTATTCTGAGAGCAGCTCTTTTTTTTTTAAATTTACCTTGGAAACAGCAGTCGATAAAACACTCAATTCAGGATCAGGGATACTTTATATGCTTGGAAGCAGTTTTTTGTAAATTCAAACTTAGCCTAGTTATAACATAAGTGTTCAGTAAGTGGATATTTACACAATACTGAATTAAAATAAGTTCCACTCACAAGAAAGTTTTTACATAGAGATTTATTGTAACTAAATATTCACACACAGTAACTTACATCTGGATGTAGCAAACTGTTAGCTTGCTAAATGTTTGCTTGCTAATGGAGTGAAGAGTAAAAGAAGTAATCGTAGACACTTCGGACCTGGCCTGAAATGCTGTTTACGAGGCTAATTATGTAAACTATAATATGTTAAAATAAATTGTATTTCAGGAATCAACATAACACGCATAAAATAACAACTAACATCTAACAACATCAGATAATGTTAGCTTTATTAGTGTAATCAAAGATTTCTACTTATTCTAATTAATGAATGCTATTAACTCTAAAATACAATACAAATATGTTCATAAAACCTGAATAATATCAGCATATAGGACATCTCTTAGTCAGAAAAAGCTTTCAGAAAAAGGCCAAATTTGGAATATCCAAACGGAACGTTTACATCATCCGTATCAAATTCTGAATATTGTCACATTCAACGCACTTGCTTTTTTTTCTTTGCTTTGTCAAACTCTAGAAATGTCAAATCTTCAAGTGACTGTCCTCACCGGCTCATTGTAACATGTCAGGAAAGGTGCATGTTTCTTGCTGCAAGTTTCCCTTCCACTATGACTTTATAGACCTTTTTCACAGCAGACATTTTGTCACAGCAGGAATAGCACAGACTGAATTTTTAAAACAAATTTTGTTAAAAAAAAATCTCCTGCTGTGACTCGAGGAAGTTGACCTCTGCATTTAGCCGATATGACTAGTGAATACATGCACACACAGGAGCAGTGGGCAGCCACCGTGCAGTACTCAGGGAGCCTTTGAGCAGGTTAGATGCCTTGCTCAAGGGCTCTACAGCCATGGATGTTGAGGGAGGGGAAAGAGCTGTTCATTCACTCCCCCCTGCCCTCATTTCTTCCTGCAGGTCCAGGGATCGTCGACCTTTCAGTCGTTGAAAGACAAAGCAAGTATTACTCTATATTTCTCTTATTGTCAGGCCCATGTCAAATCCCCTTAAAAAAACAAAAATGTATACTTCAACTTGGACTTCCCCAGACTGTTCCAAGGTTATTCACTCCTATACTGAAGACACACATTTCTAAAAATGGGCCTTGAATATATACTTTCATTTTTTTGATAAGGGCTAAATAATTTCCCAAAAACATCTGGTCACTGTATAGTTTTTAGAAAACAGTAATCAAACACCTGTAAATAGTATATTTGTATTTGGGGATTTTCACTCACCACTCACTGTCAGCGTCTCGTCCTTAAGCTCAATTTAAAATCACTGGCTTGAAAGCAACAGGAGTGTTTACAGTTCTTGCTGTTGTCGGAGGTTTTCGTCCATCACTTTGCTGTGCCAGTATTAGTATAGACAGGTGGGCTAACAATGCTGATGAAGTCCGTCCGGTGAGGTGTGATGAGGATAAAAAAAGTCAGGAAGTTTGACATCCACATCACTGGTTATCTGATGCCCAGAGCCTTTTAAGTGTTTTAAAAGATCTGTGTGTGTTTTCATGGAGGGGAGGAGGAGTAGGGTGGCTGCAGGGTGTCATGGGTTATTTGAGAGATGCAAATATTACAGAATCTGAAAGAGAAATGGGACTGCATTAGACATTATCGGTGCCTGGATACAGAACATACAGAACACCTGCTACTGTACAAACCAGGAAACCTTAATGGTAGAATAAATACTCAAGGAGAACTTGTAACAAAGCCAGCACAACCTCATCTAACCTTTTAAGTTTAGAATCTACTATCTACTCTGAACAGTATGTTCAGTTTTTATTTTCCCATGGCTTCAGTTATTCCTTATCATGTAAATACAAACCATGTTATGTTTTTTCTAATGTTATTTCTGATTCATAAGTGTGATTTATATCTGAGATGGGAGAACACAGAGTGTCTGTGTCCTGCTCTATGGAGCAGATTACAGGATAAGATGCTGCTGGTTGTGTTTCTCTTGGCCAGCCTGCCCACAGCAGCAGAGTCTCCAGAGAAAAATGTTTATTAATCTTTCATTATTCATCAAGGTCAGCTGCTTCATATCTAACATTTTAAGGAGATAAGTGAAAACAAATAATGTTTAATTTGTCTGTCTGTTTGTTTTGAGGATATGCGTGGCTTTTAATGCATTCTGACACTGGTGTACTGCTCACATATTAAACTAATAAATTAGGCAGATGTGCAGTGGTAATTAGAAATATGATTTATTTGCTGTCTGATATATTTGCCTGTTATTTTTTCATCATTAGCTGGTCAACAAATACCCTTTTCAAACTGTTAAAAATGTTTGCATTCAGTACTGCAGAAACATTCAGTAACAAATGTTCAGTACAATACATTTGCTACCAAATACCAACAAATTGTTTAGAAGACAGCTTATTAAATGAATCTTATTTCAAGGTTGATTAAAAACTCACCATCTCAGTGAATAATAGTTAGGATGAAGTTGTGATTATAACTTTTTTTTTGTCAATACCAATTCTCTCTATTTGTTGTATATCAACGTGGCTTTAGGTGATTTCCCCTTACCATATTGTGTAGTTGGTTGTGTTTACGACAAATACTCTTCGCCTCTTTGTAGCTCCGAAAGTAGAGGGTTGAAGGTGGGGGTGACAAGCCTGCCGTCATAGAGAAGGGCAAGAATGAATGGTAAAAACGGGGATGACAGCTCACACATTCGGATAACCTTTCCTTAAAGGAATGTGTATAGTGATGTATTACATTTGAAAACTGACAGACATAATTGTTTGTTGAAAGAGAGTTTGAGAGAGAATTTCACACCCTCCACACACCTGGCCAATTTCACCTGAATGTCAGTTTAAGGAAGTTACAGAAACTGTTAGATGCAGACCTTACCCCCTACTGATCCTCATGGTGAAAAGGTGTGTGTGTGTGTGTGTGTCTGTTCAGCCATTTCACAAACACTTTGGCTGAAGCGATATAAAGGGATAATTGTTTGACCCTTTATCATATTTAATATATTGTTTCTTATTGTTTGTGATATTTTTGACATAATGAGCATTTGGTCTTGACACTTGCTATGATGTGAAATCTGCAGTTGAGTCTGTGACTGGATTGCACCATATGGTGCAAACACTCTGATGACGCCCCATTTCAGTCCTCCTCCTTCTCTACAAATTACTACTGCTCTCCTGCCCATAGAAAGTTTGATATCCAGCTGTCCACATTACAGAATGTGCACTGTATAACAGCTGGCTCTTGTTCAAACGTGGCCCTGCTAGTAATTACTGTATTTGATGCTCTGATACTGATAAGCATTTCCAGTATGTCTCTCAACCTCTGACATCTCAGTGCCATAACACTTTATCTATGAAGCTTTGTGAAAGAGTATTGACCCAAAACTGAGCTGATGTGGGTAAAACGTCTGAGTGTTTAGGGATGATGTAACTGTCTGGCAAGACGTATCACAGCTGTCCCACTGGCCTGGTGCTATAGCTCCGCTCATGACACTGAAAAGCAAATTAGAATGAATTACTATAGGTGACTACCCATCACTGCTATGTCACAATCAAATATGTTTTCATAACCACCACCTACACTTTGTAATACAGCCTGCAATTTACAGATAGCTGATAAAATGCAGAAGAGAAGATTTTCTGTCAGTGGTTATGTAGCTCCGGAGAGGATCTAAATTACAGGAGGACCAACAAGTTCGCTGAAAAAAGTAAGCAATTTGGGCTGTGATTATTACCCACACAAAAATTACCCACATATACCATCCACAGTGGATTGAAATCACTGACCCGGGCATGTAATATTAAAATCGCCCCACCTGGCTTCGAGAAATAAAGCCTGTCTGAATGGAGCGATTTCCACAAGAGTAAAAGTAGAAAAGATAAAATGGCTGAAAGGTAATTTAACAGTTTCTTATAATGTGGTATCAGCAACAGGCTAGCCTTGAACAGCTAGTATAATGGCTAGCTTGGTTAGCAGTAAATCAATCGCACTTTAACATTAAATCACAGCAAGTAGCATTCACAAAACTGCTACAATAAAAGCATACCTATGCTCCAACAAGGTTATTTGTTACAGTGTCACTGTAGATTTAAAAAGATGTTACTCAGAATGTAAGAAAAAAAAAAACAACAAAAAAAAACTTTTGTATCCTTTCTTATTGACATAAACAGTACATCAGTAATCTGAATTGTGCTGTTTTTCTATTCAGTTACACAGCAGGAGTTCACAAACAGTAGGCTACATCCAAAAATAATTCATAAACTGAGTAGTTGGAATATAAAGCTGAATATAAAATAAAGAATATAAAGCTGATTAAAAAAGATGTGGGTTGGGTTTTACTCATTTGTTTTGGTTCAGCCCTTTGGCAGCAGGTTCACATCATTTTCCTTATTTTATGCATCATCAGCAAAGTAGCATCCTGCATGTTTTTTTTCCATTGTGGTTTAATGGGCAGCTGGGGTTGTGTGGTCATGTGAAGATTAGCAGTAAACGTCTCAAATGTTGCTTTGAATTTCTCTCTTTGTTAATGATTACTACCATAATGTCCAGAAGCAATGAAAGGAACTGGTGCAGGAACTTGCAGTGATGTAGAACTCTTTTTCTAAGGAATCAGAATTGTTTGGCTGGATTAACACTTTTAAAACAACTTCCTATAATGTTGCTGTTTGATCATTGCTATGATATGATATGATATGAGTAACACTCTCTTTACAACTAAATTGTCCTGCTAGAAGGCCACGAAATTGATTGTGTAAAGTTTAATGTTTATGGATTTAAGTGCATCAGAGTGTTCCTTTTCATTTTGATTTGACTGAGCTTTTGTACTGTGGCAAACTTTGCAGGCCTACAGCCTCAAGCTAAAACACAATCCTCTTAGTTTGATGTGTGCCAGATGAAGACTGTCAATAAGAGAAATGTTGACATTAGATGCATGTTTTATCTTCAGATCACTCAAGGTTACATTTACAGTGGCTGTGTACTGCAAATCTATATCGTCAAGGGGTTAGAGATAAGTTATGGTTAAACTGGATGACTTAATCGACTGTCCAAACAAATTTATGACACGGTTTGATCGGGTGCCTGCTGCGAATGATCTCAAAAGGCAGACAAACTGTTTCTGTTTTCGTGTTGGCATCACATGTCAACCTCAGTGCCAGTTCAAACAGTTTACATCTGATTCTCAGCACTGCAGCTTTGTTATGTTGAGTGCGATCGCATACGGATGTTATCTGCAAATCTACCAAACCCCAGAATAAACACATCCAAACTCTCTATAAACTTTACATTAAAAAACAAGCTGCAGGCAGAGTATCTTCGAGAAAAACAACCCGTCCACCTGGGCTTATTTTCAGAGATGTTGTGAATCCCAGGCTAAAGCAGAGAGAGATGACTCAAGATGAGACTGATGGTGGTTAGTTTCGTATAAAGTAACTGTATACTGCTCTGTTTTAAAGTACTAGCTTAGTGCTTAAAACTGGAATGTAGGCAAAAATGTTATATATGGATTGAGGGTCAAGGCTTATGAAAATAAATGAGGCCACTCACCACTATTTCATTTGCTTTACAGCTGACCATTTTCTGAGGCATGCCAACATTATTTTTGCTTTGGCCTTTTTAAATTTTTATATGGGATTTTTGCACCCTTCCAGGTAGCCAGTGCTTTTCATTTATTTCTCAATAAATATGAAAAACAGCTTGCGATTGAAAGTTCATGCTTGACTATGACAAACAGGCCAACTCTACTTTTAAATGATCAGTTCGACATTTTGGGAAATATTCCCTTTATTCCCAGAGTGAGAGCACCATTAATAATACTCTTAGTAAATGTGTAGCTGGGGTCGGCAGCTTATCTTAGCATAAAGACCGGACCAGTAGCTTCCTGAAGTCTCCACTCCCAGCCAAGATTTAGATTTTTGTACTGATTAAACAAACAAGATTTAACATGTTTTACTTTAGTGATCTTTAGAGGTGCAGGTAGGTGGATTTTATTACCTTTGGCCAGAGCCGGGCCAGCAGTTTCCAACTGCATCCAGTCAGTCAGTCTAAGCTGCTGCTGTCTGTAGCTTCACATTCACAGTACACACATAAGTGATATAATTCTCCTCATATACGGCACATCTTAGCAAGAAAGTAAATAAGTGTTATTTCCAAAAATGTTGAACTATTACTTTAAGCAAATATGGATAAAAAGTCTTTAAAGAGCTCAGAAAAATGGAAATTTGAATATGTACAATTACATAAAAAGTGGGCAAACTCTATCTGCTGATGATGACCATGTCTATTTTGTCAGTTTGAGACACCCAATCACCCAAGTTTAAAAAATCTATATGTATCCAAGTCATTCCATTGCCAGAAGTGTTAACTGTCCATTTTGCCAGCTGTGAAATGTATGGGTGTGTAAAAGCCGCGCATATGTGCACACATTCTGCAGAACTACACCTGGAATGCAGACTGTTTCCTTTGACCCATCCCACACCCTACCAAATGTGTCTGTACCTGTCCACAGTGATCAGACATCGTACTTTAATCTACAGGGAGCTGTTGTTTTTCTAAACAAAAAGGACTGTGGCAAACCATAATCTCAGGTGATAAATCACAGGCTCAACCCTAGCATTAAGACAAAACACAGATGCATTGTTGCAAGGGAAATCATTCAGAGTTATACATACCGTGGCAAATACAGTGGGCCACACACCTGTACTTGCATTTCTAGTTTTTCTTCCTTGGTGTAATTTTGCCTTTTGTTCTTAGAAACAAAGTTAAATCCCTGCCAACTACCACAGGAGAAAAAGTAAGGAGTGTTTTCCACCAATTGGCAGTATTTTGAGGATATAGGAGTCTATAGAGGCCACAAAACCTTTCCATGACACAATGTAGTAATTCTAGGAATTAAATCCCTGGAAGACATAGTGTGTTTTGGAAGTATTTTTTTTCTTTGCACAACAAAACAAAACAAACATACGAACAGAAAAGACCCACTCAGTTATGCGATTGTCTATCAGCAGAACATAAGCTCCAGTCGTATTTACAGGAAAATGGATTCTTTCAGCGGTGCTGGTGGTCATTACCCTGAGTTTGCAGGGCAGCCACACTGCAGGTTATCTGACTTCAACAAACAAATCCAGGAAAAGCACATTCATGAGAAGCCTAATCTGTCAAATCTACTTACAGCGCATTCTGCATGTCTCAAAACCAGACACACACGTACAGGAATACGCAACAGGAGGCTGAAATCATATTTTCTGTGCGCACAGGGTGGCATATACACACACATAAACACATTACATAACAGCTATGTTTATCAAAGAGTTGACATGTTAAGGACAATGATAATATATATAGTCTACTTATGAATGGCATACTTAAGAAAGAATATTATTTTTTCAAGGCTCCCATATTCGCAGAGGGTTTCTCCTCGTTCTCTGTTTAAATAAATGCCAGAAATTAGCAACAAAGAAAACAACAAGAGTGTTTTCCAAGAGCACAGGGTCAGTCTAGTGGGATGACGTCCGGCAGCGGGGCTCAAGGTCTTGATTCCTCAGAGTTCAACATGTTCTGTGAGAGCGGTCGTCAGGCTAGCTGAGGGGGGTTGACAGTGTGTGTCTGTAGGTTTGTACTTATGCAGATCTGTATACATTCAAGACTGTTCTTATTCAACTGATTCAAATCTTGAAAACCCTACAGCTTAGTCAACAAGCCCATGCTGCCTTTTCACAACTGATGCAGCTGACAGTTAGCTCAGAGTTAAGTTTACCATGCAATAGACAAACAGGCTCCAGCCACAAGTCTGCCCCGCCCACTGCTGACATCATCAGTACAGCTAAGCCCCGCCCACTCGAGCATCGTGGTGACAGCTGGTCTGTTTGCCAAAGGTCATGGAAATCATAAGGAAAACAAACTTTTTAGTAACTCGAGAATCATTTAGTGTTTTTCTGAAAACTTGAACTCACCCAAAAGAGGAAAATTTGTTTTTGCAATTTATCAGAACAAAAAAAAAAAAAAAAAAAAGATTTCGGGAAGATGCAAAACAATAAAAAACATGAATCAAGTGCAACCCACCTCACATTTCACTTTGCATGTGATAAAATTGCCACTTTTTGGTCATTTTAATGCCAGTGTGCAGGCTTATTACAGAAAGCTGGGTGAATTAAACAAACAGATTACTGCGCTCAAAGATGGTGCCCACTCACTTGAATGAAAATTGCTAGCCTCGAAACAGTACTAAACAAAATTCATTGTAGAAAACTAGCCAGGCTACCAAAAACTGACGCCTCTGTCTTTGTCCGTCAAGAGTTCATCAAGAGTCTCAAGAGTTATATAGAGTCATGATAAATCACAGTTTGCACAAGATTTCCTCCTCGTTCACCCACTGAATGTCTGCCCAGCAGCGGTGTGCTGCCACTTGTGGTTGGAGGCTATATTGCAACATGTTGGTGTTGGCTCATTGGCTGCTCCAGTACAGAAATGCAGCTTTAAAGTTTCAAATCCAGTCCTGTCTTAAGTAGGTCGGTCAATTCTCACTGGAGACAAAACAAAGTCAAGTCGCTACAGTTCTGTAACGGATGCAGACCTAGTGCTTCTTAGTGTTTTTTCACTCTTTTTTTTTCTTTTTTTTTTAACTTTCCCCTTCCTGCTTTTTCTTTTGGCTACTCCCATGTTTTTATTAATGGATTTCTCCCTCTTCCTCTTAATCACTCACACACTTACACACAATTTAAAACATCTATCCATCAACTCCGCCACTATTCTCATTTTCCTTGCCGGCTCAGTTGTTTTTGAACCAGCTTTATAAGACTCCAGTTGAAAACCCGGATCTAAAACATTTGTTTTACGTCTGTGAAAACAAAAATCAAAATGTCACTAATTATCAGACATGTTTTACGATTAATTTGTGATAAATGCAAACCCTGTTAATTCTCAGTTGTGTTTAGTCATCAGAATCAAACATGAAAATAGATCACTGTTAAAAACTGCTTTAAAAACTCATAAATCTAAATGGTGCTTGTCTATATCGATCATAAATAAAATACATTTCCAATAAGGCTTCCATTCAGGTTCATCTGTAGTGTCTCAAATGAATGTAACAGCTCACAAGTGGGAGAAATCACCTTCTTTCTTTTTATTCTTTTGAAGAAATCAAGCCTGGACGTTTCGGACAGAGAAAAATCTGATTCCAGATATTTATAAAGTGAATAATCACACGTTTTGTTTTGCAGTTTAAGTCACCAGACCTGCCATCATGTCAGGGACACTGATGTCGTCACTGTCCCTCAGCAGGACGCAATGTTTGTTTGCTACAGTGGAAGTGGTGGGCACAAATTATGTTTTGCTGTAGTCATTAGCATGTCTTAATTTGTTAGAGGACTGAATTTTAATGGCTTGATAAAAAATGTTCTTATAACAACATGATCAAAGAAACAGTCACTTTAACCTTGTAATGAAACACAACAACAATAAGAAATGCTTATCATTTTTCCAGAGAGGATCTATTTTTACTGAGAGTATTTGACTTTTTGTCGGCAGGATACCTGACAGTTTTATAAATGCATGAGATTTAGTGGACCAGTCAGCATGAACTCCGGGAACAATTGATTTGTTTGTGGCAGGCCATTTGACATTTTGTTGATCCTTATCAATAGTTGGATCTTTTTTCATTATATCATTTTATATACACTTGTGGATTTAAAGTCTTTTACTGTGTTGTTTTACTGAAAAACATTATTAAAGTCATTAGAATAATGTATTTAGTATATCTCACATCTCCTCAAATGTGCCTTTTTTCTTAAATGAACAATGGAAGTGAAACTTTTTACACCAGTCTTTAAAATTACAGGAATATTTGGTTCTAACAATGAACTTATTCTGCATGTTGTAGCTGAAACTGATTCTAATTTCCTGCAGATAGGAGCCTCCACTCATTTAGTAAAATGTAAGTTTAAGTTAAATATTATTTTTTACTTTCAGGTAACTTTGAAAGCACAAAATTACATTAAAGTTTTTGAGGTATGACTTCATTTAATAACAATAATAATAAACTATATGTCAATTTTGTACAGCATTTGCAGTGAGTTTAGGTTGACCCCTGTGTGATGATGTTACACAATAATGTCCAACAGCTGATGAGGGTTGTGAAGTGAAATGAAGGGGAGGGACTGAACCCTGCAGAAAGCTTGAGGGCAGAGCTTCATTTCAATGAAGTCAGTGGTGTCTGTTGGTTGCTTTCATCTGTCTGTCCTAGTGAGTGAAATCTGCTTCTGTCTTGTACAGCTAGCGGAAGATCTGATAGCAAACACCACTAACCACAGCAGAACCATACAGAGGATGAGGTGGGGGAGCTGAACGCTCTGTGGAAGTTGTTTTTTTAAGATAAGGTGGAAGCTGCTTTTTTTTCTGACTTCGACAATGTTGCTCAGGCTTCTTTCAAGTGCAAGTAAGTTTCATGCTTTGGACTGGAAATACTGGCGTTGAGAAAAGTTGTTTCACTCGTCTTGAACTGCGCTTGAAAGGCTTAACAATGAATAATCAATCGATGACAGGGAGGACGATGGTCCCGACCATCCCGTCCATCATGTTCATTTTCGGCGTGGTTGGGAATCTCATCGCCATCGTGGTTCTTTGTAAATCTCGCAAAGAACAGAAAGAAACCACGTTTTACACGCTGGTTTGTGGACTGGCAGTCACGGACCTCCTGGGCACGCTGCTGGCCAGTCCGGTCACCATCGCCATTTATGTGAAGGGATCGTGGCCCGGGGAGGACCCCCTGTGCCAGTACTTTGGATTCACCATGCTTTTCTTCTCTCTGGCAGGACTCAGCATCATCTGTGCCATGTCCGTGGAGAGATACATCGCTATAAACCATGCCTACTTCTACAATGACTATGTGGACCAAAAACTGGCGGGTTTGACCCTCCTAGCGATCTACATCTCCAACGCGCTTTTCTGCGCCCTGCCGATTATGGGCTTTGGACAGGTCAAGAAACAATATCCGCAAACCTGGTGTTTTTTAGAGTGGAGGAGCAACAAGACCAGCGATGCAGCCTACACCTACATGTATGCAGGTTTCAGCTCTCTGCTTATTCTCGCCACCGTAATTTGTAACGTGCTGGTGTGTGGGGCTTTGATCCGAATGCACCGGCGCTTCGTGCGCAGGATGTCGCTGGGAACCGATCTGGGGCGCAGCGTGGACCCGCGGAGGAGAGGACGCAGCTTTGGGCGTCTAGCCGGTGCAGAGATTCAGATGGTTATCCTGCTTATAGGCACGTCGGCAGTGGTGCTCATCTGCTCCATCCCACTTGTTGTAAGTTCACTTTTCATTGCTCCCTGTGGGGTTAAATCTAACCATTACGCACGTTTTACGCAGGACTCTCTTACACACAAATGGAGTTTTGTTTTGTTTATAGAACAATTTACTCACGTAATTTGATCCAAAAGTTAAACATATTTCTTTTGTTCTTAATAACTGCTCCCATGTTTTTATCAGTGGCTCTGTCACTCTCAAACACACACATAGGCACATCCAAAGCTGCACACTTACATACAATGTAAAACATTTATCCATGTACTCAGCCACTATTCTAATTGTCCTTGCAGGCTCAGGTGTTTTTGAACCAGCTTTATAAGACTCCAGTTGAGCTCAAGTTGGACAAAAACCCGGATCTAAGAGCAATACGCTTTGCTTCCTTCAACCCTATTCTGGACCCCTGGATCTACATCCTGCTGCGCAAGGCTGTTCTCCTCAAGCTCATCGAGAAAATCAAGTGCCTATTTTGTAAAATGGGAGCCAGGAGGCAACAGAGACAGGGAAACTTCCACTGTATAGATGCTCATCAGCTCTCCTCGGTCATCTCCAACCGGGACTCTCTGCGAGATGTCACCAGCAGCTCCCAGACCTTCCTCTACCTGCCGGAGGGAAGTGAGGTGTACACTGGAAGCTGTCACAAAGTAGACAGATTCTCTGGTTCACGACCGTCATCAGTCGGACACTCGCAAACTTCTTATTTGTTTGAGCAGGGCAGCGTTGAAGGTCAGACCAGAAAAGGGACAAATGCAATCAGGGACCTTTCAGCCTTGCCCTGCCCAAAAGATCCAGCACTTCAGGTGTCGTTGAGCACCGAGTCAGGGGAGGAGAAATGCATCTGAACTAATGAGGAGAGAGTTCTCAGATCGCTCTGAGGTAGATCGTCTACTGAATTATTTCTCCTTAAGTGAACTTTTAACCCCCTGAAAAATGGTGGTAGGCACATAAAAATAATTAATGGTTCAACGTGTGAAGTTGGGCACACACAGTGAGAAAGAAACAGAAACTTGAAGTGCTCTGAGCTTTATCATCTTGTGTCTTCTTTGTTTCAGCACCCAGCTACCTCAGTGATGACTATCTCTAACCGTGCAAGCAGATTTTTATCATTTTAGCCCTAGAGAGTAGTTATCAAAAGAGATGACCCACTTCTTCATGACTCATGTGTGAGTGATGGGAAAGCTACACTTTCTGATTTCAACTACTTTGCTCAATCATTGTGGAAACCTTTACTGTAAAGTATATGAGACCAGCGATTTAGAATAATTGAGTCACAAACTTGTGGTCAATATTGTAAATGAAAACTGTATTGAATGTGATCCTTATGAGTAATCACTGGCACGTGTTGCTGCCATTGTAGGGATCGATTTGTTTAACAAACTCTATTGTACAGTGCTTTTTGAAGGACGTATTGTGTTAGTTCTATGACTAATGTACAGTGCAGTATTATTATGTGGTGAACACCAACGATTTTGTTCCTCAGCCCTGGAGTTACACACAAATTTGTCATCTCAAATTAGAAAGACTTTGGTTTCCATCTTACAATGAGGGTACAAAGATCCCTGTGCCGTAGATATTAACACCAAACTATTTAAATCTGAATGTTGAGGAGTTTTTCCGCAGCTACAGAGAATGTGGTGTAAATTAGTGGACAGATGTTGCTTGATGTATTAAGATGAGGTTATTTGAACACAGCTGTCAGCTTTAGAAAAAACAGTGTTCGAAATTATCAATGTTGTGTAAAATATTGTTTGTAATAAAATTACTCTTCTCCAGGAGAAGGTCCTAGTTAATAAATCGCAACTCTGAAGGGGTTATCCAAAAGAAGTATCTCTGCACAGTGATTAAATTGTCATGTAGTTTGATTGGTATTTACGTTCATGAATCACTATCTTCCAGCACAAACATCCAAATAACCAGAATTCAGATAATCAACCACTGCAACCTGCAACCAACAATTACTCTGCTGAGTATATTCTCACTTAATCTTAATTCACTGTTTAGTCAAAACATTAGAAAACTGAAAAAAAACAAAACATCACAGCTTCCAGGAACCCAGGGCGATGTCTTCAAAGTGTCTGTTTTGTCCGATCAACTGTCCAAATGCCTAAATATTCTGTTTAGAATGGAAATCAGAGATAACTCACATATTGGAAGCTGGTACCAGCAAATGTTTGGCATTTAGTTTGAAAGACTAACACTGACCAAATATCCATTGACTTCAGCTCTTCTATCAATTAGACCAAAATCTTAATTCCACATCTCTAAATTTAGATATTCAAGTTTGTAAAAGAGCTGTTACTTTGTCAGTCAAGGACTGGTGATTCACATAGAACAGTTTCTTTTATCCTATTCTGTGTTTAGTTGCATTTTCCTCCCCTTTTTAATGTGATGTAATTTCAGTCAAATGACACCTTCTGCTCCTGTCTTACCGCCATATAATCGACTGAACATTTAACTCCTGTTTGTTTGAGCTTTCCCGCTCAAATGAGCTTTATGTCTGTGGTTTGAAGCTTTGAAGCGCACAGTCTGCCTCCTTTTCCATGTTATTACGTTGACTCCAGATTGTTGCTTAATGTCACAGATTATGTTCTGCCTTTCTTGTCTCCCTTGCTGTTGATTTTATTATTTATTATTATTTTATTATGCACTTTGTTTTATTTTTTGTTCATATTGGTATGTTGAATGAAGCGTGTGGGCACATAGTTCAGCATGTTTTTGTTTTGTGTCACTTTTCTTATGTGCAAACATGACTTAGTGTGCACCAAAACTGAGCAGAAATAACTGAGAACTTCTGTGTGTTCAGGAATACGATTGTGTACAATTTACAAGGCAGCTGTAAATTAACACCCACACTATCATTTCAGGGCAAACATGGCCTTTGGCGTGTCACCATATGTTGTCAACATAAAGCGGAAGTTGATTATATGAGCAGAAAGTTTCTCATAGTCACCCCCCACCGCCACCCCCACACCCCCACCCCCGCCCCCGCTAAGGCTTGGTGAGATCATCTCATGACCCCATTAGCACAGACAAATGGCCCCTGAGAAGAGCAGGCTGCCACTTTTCCAAAGTTTATGGCCAAATTTTTGTAAGCAAAAAAATAAATAAATAAATGCTGGATCTTGCTAATGTGTCAAATAGCTAGTGCCAGACACACCTATACAGAGAAAAACAGAGAGTGTTAGTCTGATGGAAAAAAAAAACACCCACGGTCTCAGGAAGTAGACCTGGCTGAGAGAGCTTCTCTCCTGTAACAATAAACACAATCTAAGGTTCCAATTCGTAGCAATTAAACTTAAACAAGCAATGCAGTGGCTAAGGCAAACATGTTACAGAGATGCCTAAGAGACTAAGAGTGTCAGAGGATCCTCCAGACTCTGGGAACAACACGCATGAATTGAATTAGACTGTGCAAAATAGGATCACACAACAGTGAGACACAACAACAAGCCTTCCACTTTGCAGCAATTTGATCCTCTTTGCTCTCACCAGAGTCTGCCTCACCTAATTAAATGTATAAATGGACAACCAATGAGGCTGATATTTACCATCTGTGTGAACAGGTGTACATTCACATCCCATACAAACAAGCTGCATACAATAGCCTTACTGGCCTCAGGCAGGTTTAAACCAAATCTGCACCAAATTTCAAGAGTAAAGGAGGATATCATTTTTGGATTTATTAGGGTTGGAGGTGGTGACGGATGATCCTGATGTACAACTTGACACGGATGTCGTTACACACCCGTGGAGCTGCTTTACATCAGCAGGGTCCTTCAGTGACGCCTCTGCACTCTGTCACCTCCGTGCTCATTGATAAACTGCAGAAAACACCCGCTTGCTCCACCATGTCTGCTGTCACCCCCAGTTGAAAAGGACACAAAACAATCCCAGTCTGGAATTAAGCCAGAGTCAAAGCAGAACTGATGCAGCAACTGGTAAATGTCTTACAGTGGTACAAGAGCACGAGTTTCTTCCCTTGAGTGATGGAAAAGAAACAGGAGTGAAATGTAATCCAGACAGAAAATATGATCCGCTATGGTGTGTCAGGAGCAGTTTCTCTCACATTAGTGAGAAGAGCATCCTTTTTTAACATATACTCAGAACAGTGAGTCCTTGTTCGGGGCTAAAGCTGAATACTTAAAGGATCTTATCTAGCCATGCAGATAGTATTGGGATATTTGTTTCCATTCCAGACAGTTTTGATTGGGGGCTAGGTTCAAAACGAGTTCCAATGAAGAATGTTCACAGTGAGATTATCCAAAGCAACATCAACACTCTTTCTGGAAAGAAAGAAATTATTTTTTAAATGTTTTTTTGTTTTTTTCTTTTGCTACATGCACCGCACCCCAAATCTTATTCACTCCCATTGTGTCAAAAGGACACTTCACTGAGTTTACACAAGGATCAGTTCACTTGTCATGGGGCATAACACTCAGTCAATGAAAACAGTTGAGTGTTTTTTGTAGTTCTATGGGAGCTTTCTTAAGTATGTTATCAGGGTTGTCTTGGCTCGGGCCTGAGACTTAAAGTATTTTACAATAATCCTACATTACAAACTGAGGGTGTGGAATTCGAAAGAGATACCGGAGGCGTTTATCAGGCAGGGATCGTCTACCAAATTGCGTCTTGTTTCAGAGTTCTCTTAATTTTTCCCAAAGCCAGCGTTATGTGACTCACAGTTGGAGCACCTCTACAGCTTTGTTCGGCATGAAACTCTTCCAGTAGAAACACCAGTTCAAAATTTTATCAACTACATTTGAAAATATCAGTTTTTTTTATAAGAACGTTGAAGGTAAAATCTTGTATACGTATAATTTTCATGGGAAAAGTTAACTATGAACTTAATTATTATTAAGCAAAACTGAGGGTAATGTAGAAAGAGAAAATTGAAATGAGAATACAGAATGGGGAAAAAAGTTTTAAGTTGCTTGAATGTTCCTTCTCTCAGAGCAGATATCTCAGCAACTGGACAGACCAAAGTTATTTGCATGCATAGATACCACTAAGGCCGTTATTTTCTGAAATGATCTTTTAACTCCAGCTGTTTGAAAATGCAGAGCTCCCAGTTGTTGTCATGTCTTACTATTTCCTGTATAGTTTGATTTTAAAATAATATTCTTTATTTTATTTCACCTCTATTCATCCATGTAAGTCCCACACAGATCAGAAACCTTTTCTGCAAAGAGTCAAAGTTTCAGACAAAACAATACAAAACCCATTAAACAACACTAAAAAGGGATGACAGTACTAGTATAAAGAAATGTAGATTTTCTTTTTTGGTAAAATTTTGGCTTTATCCGAAATGTAAGTACAACTTTACTAACATTGTAGCCATGGGTTCAGTCTGGTTGTAAACAGCAATGTGAACAGCTCCAGGGTTGGAATTAGTCACCCTCCTGACTCTGTTAAATCCCATACAAATATACAGTATATGTAGAGCGACTTATTTCAAAGGTTTTAAAGCAGAATTATGTACACCAGCAAGTTCCCATGAAATTGGCAGCTAATTGGTAACTTTGATCTCCACTGTTATATAATACCCATGGAAAAAGGAAAAACTTAACCACATGTGATGACCTATCAGACAACGCGCCAGTCAGACACTGAAATACAGATTTTTCAAATAAACATTGTGTACATCCTTTAAAGTATCTTTGCTTTTAAGTGGGAAGTGAAAAAGTTGAAAGTCTTTAACAAAATAAAAGCCTCATTAGCTCTCTGAGCTCTGAGTAGGAGATAAAGAGAAAAAAATCTTTTTATCAGATATGTAAATCATATCTGATGAATTTTCTTTCTGGGAAGTGTTCAAGGTGGACAGAAGAGTGGCCAAAAGCAATTAAAGCATTATAGCATCTGTTAATGGTGCAGATATGTGTGTGTCATTACATGTGTGAGTGGGTGTTTTCACAAGGGTCACATTTAGCGAAGCATTTTCCACTGCACATTTCTGCGGGTTTAGAGTTCACTGAGTCAGTAATAGCCATAAATTTCCAATTCATATCAGTCTCAGACCTCCCAAGAAAATTTTCATCGCTTGAATAAACTACATGTTGCTGAGGAAATAAGCTGCACGGGGTCCAGATGAAGATGAAATCGATGAGTCATCTGGCAGTTGCCGTGCACCACCCATGCTCTGAGTTAGAATCTAACCAGTGAAATCAGTTGTATGTCTTCCTCAAGACATAAAAAAGAAACCACACATACAATCACACAAAACTATGATAAAAGAAAAGGATGCCTGCACTGAACACCTACAGCCTTAAAAATCTGACCTCACCAACACCTGTCAAGCTTTCCGCTCTTGAACGGCACAAATGCACCCTGCAGTGAAAACTGTGTCAGATTTACCATTTCAATTTGAAAAAGTGTGTCCTTTATTTCCAACCCTGTCCTCTAGAAATTACATTCATATACAACTAATTTACAACAGCAAATATGTTTTGAAGGAAACTCAATGACTGGATTATGTTTTCTATTAACATGATGAGGATATGTTGTGAACGTATTTGGTAGGTCGTAAATATGTTGATACTGAATGCACTCAATCTGTAAAATGTTCAAAGACATCTTATTTGTTTCCCACCAAAATATCTAATCTTGCACCACAATATACGGACTAGAAATATGACTCTTTTTTCACATCACTTAGTTAAAGTTAGTGAAACATGATGATCTGATTTAATCTAGAAACAGTTAACTGTGACTTCAGACACAATGTGTTTATTAACATTAAACAGAAACCACATTCTATCCCTAATTTTAACCAAAGTACCTAACCACAAAGGGGACTGTGGATGCAAACCCCTGTCTGGCCCCTGGTGTGACAGTCGTGACCTTTGTACTCCAATCCACCTCAACCACCTGAACTCCTGGCAACTCCGCTGTAAAGCTCAGGGAAATGGCTGTGCGTTTTATTTGACTCATGCATTTGCCAAAACAACCAGTTATCCAACTTTTTGAAGTATTTTCTCTATAAAAAGAAATACTGTTTGAAAACACTCCCCATAAAACAGAGTAAAGTCTTCAAGGATGAAGACTAACTTGTTGTGTGTCTGGTTAACCCCACCTCCGTTTAAGAGCAGCTCACAACAGCTGCCCTAGCTATATGTGCTAAAACTTTACCTTGGAAGTAACATTCAGTTGGTGACTTAGATAATCTCTGTAGCTGAATATGTGAACAACTGCAGGTCGGATTAGAGCAGATAAATAATTAATAATGGACACTATCCTCCAAACTGTTTAAATGCTAAGGAGAGGTCCAAAGCTTGATACACCTGCAGTGCCTAGATATGGTTGTTAAGCTGTTACAGGACAATTGCTGTTCAAGGGAGGGGTTTAACGGATGATGCAGTCAATACTGTAAAATCCGATAAAGAAATTAGGTGATCCTTTGACACACAGCTGCAGTCTATTCTATCTGAGTAGAAGAAAGCAGGAAAAGGCATTTACCAAGCTCTGTTTTGAATCCAGTAATAGCCACCACAGCACGGCAATCCTGATAGGTAAGGTAAGATAACTGAGTTCATCTGTACTGCAAGAGAGATGTAACATATAGTGTAGTAACTGAATGGGCCTACATTGGGCACGGGCCCAAGGGCCCAAAGAATCAGGAGCCCACCTGAGTTTCACCTGCAAAATGTCAGTGACAGAGACACATAATGGCTACAAAGAGAAACAAAGCAACTACAAAGAAACAGACAACAACCACAAAAAACCCACAAAACACCCACAAAGAGATGTACAACGACTACAGAGAGAGACAAAATGATAACAGAATAAGGCAAAACAACCACAAAGACAGACAATGCAACTACAAAGAGACGTAAAACAACTACCAAGGGACACAAACCGACCGCAGAGACAAATAGTGCATCTCTGTTAACCTGGTTATCTTGCTTTTACAGGAGAAGTTGGGGGCCTTTCACATGTCTGTGGCCTGGGCCCCACTGTCTCATAGTCCGTCCATGCCCAGATGGGCTTCATGAAGAATATATAGTAGCAAGAACAGACCATAGCTATTATAGAGTCATTTCCTCGTTTTGTTTTTTTCTGGAAAGCTGGTGGGATTTTCATTGGCTGATATCAATGTGTTTTAGACTCAATTTAGGAGGGGAGTTCTTTATGTGGGGAAACTTTGTGACATACAGCAGTTCTTAAATTAAAATGCAAACAAAAAAACAAAAAGAAATAGAAAAAAAAAGGTTTACAGGTTTACAGGTTTCTGCAGAGGTGGGCTGTGGGTTGCTTGGACATTATATTGGACACAGACTCACATAGCCAGATCTATCTCCACAGTGCTGTATCAGCAATGGAGAATATTGGACATAACATCAGTATTTCCAAAATCTGGCTATGGCCCTGGTTTAAAAAAAAAAAAAGTGCAAGTCTCTTCAAGCTGAGAGAGATGGCCAATATACACTCCAGTGGAAATCACAGTGATGAGTCCAAAAGTCATCACCTGTTAAAAATCTCACAGTACTATGCTAGAAAACATGTAGTGAAGCATGCTTTTAAATAATACCACCATCATCCAGTACAGACTTGTTGACTGAACTAATCTGAACAAGAAAAACATTTCTTTGTGTCTGTACTGAAAGTTTATTTTTTGATGCCGAAAAAATAATTAAAAAAGATAATTACTTCACAAATACATTTACTTCCTTAATGTCACGACAGCCACCACGTCAGACAGACATGGTTTGAAAAGTTGTTCTGATTTGAGCACAAAATGTGATAGTAAACACTTTAACCACACAGTTTCGGGTCCACAGAGAGGTGCTCCGACAGAAAGTCACGTGCCCACACATACTGGAAGCCAAGCAGCTTTTCCCAGCTTGCACCGCTGTCTGTGCCAATTCTGCTCCTCGCTCAGTGATTCTTGGAGCTCTCAGCATATTTTTTTTCACAGCTGCCTATCCTAAGTATGTTTCTCCTTCAATTCTCAAATAATCATTATCCCCTGCGATCACCTATTACACGCTGAGTAGAATTTCTCCTCATTGTTTCTCCGCACCATTAATCATATATTTCAAAACAGGTTAATTTGAGCACAGAGCTATTCCAGATACTGAAGGCTGAGCTGCTCGTTTGCTCAGGAGTCAGATTACTGTGTCTAACTCTGAGGTTTTCTAACAAATGTTGTTCTGAAACAATGTTGATGGCTTTAATGTTGCTGATATCCTGATTTATTTCAAGATCTCAGCACTTCATAACTCAAAACCAGTTGCTCTGTGGGCCACCATTAACACTGTAATGTATCAGACCACTCCGTTACTGTATGAGTACAACAATTGATTATGAATCATAGGGTTTTTAAAAGCACATGCTACACTAAAAATATAATCAGTGGATAAGAAATTGACCAAGTTTGGGTAAGTTTAAAAAGAACTAAAGAAAATGGAACAGTTTACAACCATGCCATGTTTTAGTTCAGTTAAATAACTCAATAGAGAATAAAAAAATAACACTGGGTCAAAAAGCCCATTGTTACTCCTACAGGGTGGTTTTATTCACTGTGTAAAGTTAAAACATTATTGCTTTGGTGCAATAATATGTAAGCGTCTTAGGACAAAGTGATTCATCCACAGAATTTGCCACAACTTTAATGATGACTCCATGCAAATGCACTTTCAGCATGTCTACTGCTGCTTCTGCAAAGATCATTTTTCATGTCTATCTTGTCAGTTGTGCTTCTGAGCCAATGTCTTGCATGGGAATCTCTGGTGAAAGGTACAGTATTACCAGGAAAAATATGATTTAGTGGAGGGGTCATTTAGGCTACCAAGATAAAACAACAAGCAGCAGGCCATAAATCTGCTACTTTATGTCAACCTAAAATGGTTTATGAAATAACTGACTTCAAAGGGGCAAGAAATTAGTGGGAACATTGTGTCACCGGGTATTTAATGAGCAAACTATTCTCAAAACAGTGACTAATATGCATGCTATTAATCTTAATAAATGTGTATTGTGTGTATTTTTGCATGTTTCTATATGTGTGTGTGTGTGTGTGTGTGTGTGTGTGTGTGTGTGTGTGTGTGTGTGTGTGTGTGTGTGTGTGTGTGTGTTTAAAGAGTTATTGGCTGTACAGCTCAGGTTTCGTCCAAGTTGTGATTTTTGAGTTCAGATCCTTGCACCTCACCAAAGGCAGTGAGACGCTGTCCTCATTTCCACTGCCCGGACCAGGGCCACTAATTGTCGGTGGCGTGGATCAACATGAACGTAAGTGTTTTACCAGCGACTGGGAACAGAGAACAAGTGCGCTTACTCGCACACACATACACACACTCACACACACACACACTATATCAGATGTCGCCTCTGAGTGCACTTTCAGCAGGCAAAAAAGTCCCAAAAGACGTCACAACGTGAAGGAGAGCAGATGTGGAGCAAAGGCATCTATTGTGGATCTGTTTCTGTTGCACATATTCTTTTGCAGCCACCACCCCACATGTATTTTCCAAACAATTTCCCTATAATGGAAAATGGAATGGAGTGAACTGTTTTTGTTACCTGTCCAATTTATCACCGTTTACTGTAGACTAGTCCCAGTTCCACATAATATCCTGGTACAAGCTGAAACAGGCTTTGCAAGATAAACTGATTGACTCATGTGCACTGGGCTTGGCCATTTTAATCTGCAAAGGTACCAATTATCTCCCAGGAATGAAATAACAGCAACACGTCCAAAAATAGATCAGCCCGAATATGTTATGTCAGATCAAAATGCTTCTTCTTTTCTTTCTTTGTTTATGTTTTGTTCAGTGTGGAGCAGGAATGCTGTGAAAAGGGCGTCTTGCCAACAAGATGCTGATCAATAATTGGTAACTGAAGGTAATCGATTGGTTTTAATAGCTCTGAAATATGCTCCTTTCCACTGTTTCTTATTTATTAAATTACTTCAGCATCCCTTTTGGTGATAATTATGTCTTTATTTCCCTGGCATTTGTCCAGCCTAGTTTTACAACCTTAACCGTCTTTTCCAGCAATTAAAGGGTGTGCCATGTGATGTATTATCCACCCATTTGGTTGAGAAAGACCATGTGTTTCACTTAACTTATGAAGTCTGCTGCATCATCTTTTCTCTGACATCCCCCTTTTCCTGACACTCACCACCGGAGGATACACCATGGAAATCTACGATAGCATGGACAGCTAGGACCAAATGTATTCTTAGAGAAAATTAAAAAAAATCTAAATCCTTGTTGTGTCGTCTGGTTCTGAAACACTGCAATACGCTGGATCGAGGGCTTCTTGCCTTGAGAAAGTAATCTGCTTGAAGGGCCCATATTGTTCTCTTTAATTTAACTAGAAAGCAAGAGGAAGTTCACACCGAAGGTTGGAAGATAGTGGCAAAATCAAAGTTTACAAAAGCTTATGTACGTAACTCTGTGCCAAGCTTCAAAGCCTGTCATATTTACCTCCGATGCTGACAAGTTCTTTTTATTTAACCTGGTCAAGCCATGAACTTTGCATCACAACGTGTACCACGCTCGGAACAGGAAAAAGCATATTGCGATGTGATACTTTAATGTTTTGGATTCAGGGCTGCTTTTAGCAACTCTTTGCACTGCTACTTTCTATGCGAAGGAGTTGTATAGAGGAAACTGTAGGAACCAAAATTGGAAGAGAAGGTTAAAGGATAATTCCAGTTTATTTCAACCTGGTGTATTTCCCATATATCTGGCTGTTGTGAATCTATGGGTTGTTCTAACTCTGCACTCTCCACCTCCATTTCATAGCTTCAGGGAACCGAGGGCTCACCTAATACAATGTATATTGGGGCAAGCTGTGGCAGGCAAGCAGCCTCCTTCAACTTTCCAAATAAACATAAATTTTAGATGATTTCATTTCAAACGCTTGTCTTCGGGTCAGACTGAAAGTAAATACAGAACGTGTTTACCGTTTAACTGTTCCAGCTGGCTATTCTCTGTGTTGACTTTTGGACAGAGTAAAAGTCTTGCGCTACTTGCCCCACTATACTTTGTTTTGGGCAAGTCCTCTCGTTTCCCTGAATCTCTACAACAGAGGTGGTGAATGCAAAGTTAGCACGGCCCAAGGATTAGCCCCACATTAGCAACATTTATAGGAAAATACACCAGGTTGAAATTCCCCAGAATTATCCCTGATCTAAATGTTAATAAAATTGTCAAAAGGTCAAATTCAGGCTACACTTGCTTAGTATTAACACCATACTCAGTTGTTATTAAAAATGATGTTGGATGGGAGCAGGAGAAATTCTGCTTAGTATTGATAAGATATTTTATCTCTGCTTTGTGAAATAAATCTGTAATGATAAAAACCTTTCATCTCCTGGCCTCTGCCTTGATTCCATTGGTTTGCTTTCCTGGTCAGTGTTAATACAGCTTGCTAAATATGTTTCACTAAGTGGACATGTTTGTACTTTTATTTGCCACAGAATACACTTTGTTTTCCATATTGGACAGAATACAATTTCCTGGATGCAAAGCAAACAGATATGGTGCAGAAACCAAAAGTATCAACTGGAATTTTAATCACAGGATACTGT
Organism: Seriola dumerili; assembly: GCF_002260705.1. Taxonomy (NCBI): domain Eukaryota; kingdom Metazoa; phylum Chordata; class Actinopteri; order Carangiformes; family Carangidae; genus Seriola; species Seriola dumerili. The sequence continues at coordinate 3,941,743 of NW_019174545.1, read as the reverse complement.
CAAAAAAAAAAGAAGTCCCCATGAAGCAATGATACCATGCCTGTGTAATGTTTTATCTTCTTTCCAGTACACAGGGACAGTGATTATTGTTATTGATGTGAGGCCAAGTTGGAGGACAGACAACTTCTGGCCAAGATAACGGTGGGTGGAACGATCCCTAAAGTATCAATACTGATACAAAGTCTTGTTTTGAGTATTGATACTGACAAAAAAAAAAGGATCCATCACATGTTAAATCACATTTTGAGCACATGAACACACTTAGTGCTGTAATATTTGCACCTCTGCTGCTGTTGTGAGTATGTGTGCAGTGAAGACTTCTTTGGTTCAGAGAATTCACGTTTTTTTACAACAAAAAAATGTCATGTGTTTTAAAATGCATGTTAATCTGTAATTAAGAGAGAACTGTAAAAAGAAATGCTTAATGTTTGTCAAATTATTTGCTGGTAATCAAAGTATATCCAGTAGTAGCCTATTCATAATAAGTCATAAATCATTACATATTTCTCTACCTATATATGATGGTACATTAGCAGCTTTTAACAATAAGAAGTATCAACATCGGTATTGATTACTGTCAAAATAGCACCTTTAACTTGGGTTCTTACAGTGGGTCACACTCCCTTCTCATTATGTCACCTGTTGGCCACAGAAATAAAACTATGAGCACAAGTACTGACCTTTCTGGGTTGCATAACCACCACAAAAAACGAGTTACTGTGAGAAGAGACAAACCACCTTGCCCCTATCAAATAAATCAGTGTTTAGGTTTCTCCACGATCTGATCCCCTTGTCATAACATAATTTGACCACAGTCGTGGACTCTGAGGTTCTTGGCCGAGCAACATGACAGTGACCGTGCTCATCACGTATCCTGCTGTGACAATCCATTTCCTCTTCATTTCCTTCTGTGCATCCTGCATGAACTGTCAGACCCTCCACTGTGTTTGTTTTGGGAGTCTTTACAGAGTGTCTTCTGTGTCACGGAGTCGCAGCTATGTTATCACGAAGTTCCTTCTGGACGGCATAGAAAATAAACATTTGTAGCTTTGGGAAACCAATTAAGCTTATAATCCAAAGGCTATGGAATGATCTGAAGTCAGCATCACATGCATAAAACACTTCAGATTCCCACTTTTTCACTCCTTACTGTTTATATCTGTACAATAAATAAATAAACCAACAGAAAAATCTTGAAATAAACTGAGGTCAAAATCCTATTATTATTTATGCTAATGCAGAGTTTCAATTGGTCTTAATACTGTGAAATAGCATTCATATCCAACACGCAGCATCTCAAGACTCACCTACAGACAATTTCATTTTTTTAAGGGTGCCCATTTATTAGGATGGTTTCTTAGGCCCATGAAATTAACTGAAACTGAAAAATGAATGAAAAGTGAATGTGAAGTCATAATGAAACTCTAATCCATATTCTGTCTACGGTCATACGGGCAAAATGAAACAAAATAAAAAATATGCTGAGATAAAACAGACTTATCTATGTGATCTTGCTTTTCTTTTTGCATACCCTTGCTCATTGTTCGCTGCAGTAAGTGAGGGTAGTTACAGTGAACAAGTGGTATAGCTCATGGATGGATGGATGATTGATTTCTACATCAGTTTCTTTGTTCTAGCTCCACCCACAGCACTTTTTCCATAATTGCTCACCCCAGTTTTCTTAAATATGTTGTTTTTGTATCTGTTTACCTGAGCTTGTAAAGCCTATCATTTTATGGCACAACAATAAATGTCTGATGACAACAGTGTTAAGTTGCCTCTCTTTTTAGGTTGAACAGAAACCTTTTAACTTGTTGATTGTTTTAAATGTTTAAAATGTGGGTTATAAAATTGAAAAAACATTGTATTTATGAGAGGTGCCCCACAAGTTAAGTTATAATTGTGTTTATTATGATTATTGGGTGATGTATTTTTTTTAACGGGTCAAAAAATTCCTATTTATTTTCAAAAACTCTCCTCTGAGAAGTTTCCCAGAAAGAAAGAACCTTATACAACAGTTAGTTCCGACCAAGTAATTTTATTGAACGAGAGGCATTCCATGAATGCTAATATAGAGTACAACAGCACTGGGACTTATAACTACATGTATCACTCCGCTTCACAGGCGTTCTATTAACCATTAACCAGCATTACATTAGCGGTCGTTATCTATCTTCGATTGCAAAAACCTTTGCAAAGATGAAAATATTTCCAGAAATAACATTTAAATTAAAATGATGTATAGTCGTCAGAAGAGGAAGAAGGGAAGAAGCTTAGATAATTCGGCGTACTCCTGAGGTAACGTGTATACAAAGTAGCAAGCTAGTGTGAACTGTGCAGGTCAGGAAAATGTTTTTGTGTTGCTTAGCAACAGTCCCGTACCAGTCCAGTTGCGGAACTTTGTGTTGGCGTTGACAAATAAATGATGAAATAAAAAAACAAATCATAATCTGTTGTTTCTTATTTAACCCATATGGCACTCGTAGAACTGTTGTATAAAAGCAATGTCACACTCGAGGTCGCCGTCTAGTAGCCTATGATATTGCTTAAATATTGTTAAGTGTTAATTACAGGTTTAAAAAAAACGAGTGATCAGTTGGTACACTCCCAGTTGTTTCTAAATGCTAAGCTCAACCGTGAGACTTAAATTCAGAGGACAACGGGTGAGCTAAACATGTAAAATGTGAAATGGAACCACAAACAGGTATACAATTCAGCACAAAAAAATTGAATAGAGTCATTTTATTAATTTAAATTCTTCTGTATGTCAATAATAAACTCAACACAACTAACCAAATTAACTAAAATAACAAGCTCAGAAATGTATCTCTAGTTTTCCTGTAATTAAAACCAGGCTACATGGTTCTTTCTAGGAAACTTTCAAGAAAATTATTAGGAAATAACAGAGCTGTAAAAATAAAGTTGTTACTGATTACTGTTATATTATGTGTCTGGGCAGTCTGGTCAATAATGTGCCCAAATTCAGTCCAGTCAGTGCTGATGGGATTGCCTAAATCGTAGAAAAGAATTGAGTAGCGCCAAAAAACAGTAACTTTCAAAACAGCCACATAATGTACACAGAATCAGCAAGACAAGTCAAGTAAATTTACAACAGAAGTTATCTCAAGGCCCTTTTCAAATAGAGCAGGTCAATAGGCAGACTAAGAACATTTTGGTATTGGCTTCTTATTTAAAACTTATAGATGATTCTGTTGAACCATCAAAGAAAGGACTGATATCATTTGAGAGGTTATCTATGGCCTTAACTCCGGTTTGTTCCAGTGAACAACGCAGCACCGATAATGGGTTTGACCGATGACACGAACTTTGGGATTCAATGCCTTTGAATCTATGTTCAAAGAAACTACAGATAAATGCTGTGTCTGAAGTCACAGTATCTGGCCCCTATGGAGATGTTCACCCGTGACTGCCTATCTGCTCCTTTGTAGTCTAAAATGCTTCCTTTACTTTCGATGAATCTGAAAGAAAATGGAAGTTGCTGATTTACTGCAGGCAGCTTGTTTAGGTTGTCAGGACAAACATCTTGAAAGCCGTGATGGAACTCCTTTTTCCTGTATTCATCACTGATATGCATCTTACAAACATGTCAGTCTCCTTGCCTAACAGTCACATCTACAAGACAGGTTGCAGAGGAGGGCAGCGGGTATCAGTTGTACTCTCTTTTAAAAAAGATTACTATCCCCCATAATGATTTAGGGCTCATTGCTTTGCTCAGTCTAACAGTTTCTGTCAAGTTACATAACAACTGTTTCTTTCTATTGATTTGGTGATCCATTTTAACCTACTCTTTGGAATCCAAACACATCTGCAAAAACAGTTAAAGGGTCACTTTCTTGTGTACATGGTGAATGCATAATGGAAAACCAACAACTAATGGGTTTTTTTTTTAGGCAAATAAATAAGTGGAATTTGACCCACACGTGGACCCAAAACTGAGGTACCACACTCTTGACCAAATTCTGCAAAAACACTTGAACATTTTTTGGGTAGTAAATAAGACTGTAATCATAAATTACAACATAACCCCAGGAATAAAAATAAATGTTTGGCCACACTGACCAGGCGCAAACATTAACAGTTAAATGTCCCAAATCAGAGTAGAGTGCTAAGATTGAAGTGCCCCAGTTTGGATGAACATTGCAGAGAGAGAAAGAGGGGGAGGAAGGGGGAGGGAAACAGAAGGAGGAAGATGAGGACAAGGAAGAGGAAGAGCATCCAGGGATCCATTGTGGCTGAATACTTCATGCCAGGCAAAATGTCTACAGTACAGCCAAAGGAAACATTGCAGAAAGTGGAGACAAAAACACTTGGCCAGACAGAAAATGAATACAGGATGAAGCCTTTTTTTATTGCTTTGTTTTATTATTATTGTTGTGCAGAAGACAGTCGTCACAATCATACATATCACATCATTACATCATGACATCATCATTTCTAAGTAGATTCAGTATCTTGACATTGTATTTGTATTTTGTGTTTGTTTTGTATGCGTTCTGTATTTTACACTCAGTATGTCGGAAAGTGTACATAGAAAATGAAATGAAGAAGCCACTGGGTTTTTAATGTAATGTTCACACTTTATGTATGTAAAAAGCTTTACATAATGCATTGAGCATGCTTAAATATAGACAGCATTTGTTTTTTCGCTGTTTTTTTTTTAAATTTTGCATTTAAAGTGCTTAGAGTATATGAAAGGGTTTCCATCAAATGTGTAACAACTGAGGAAATTTGGGCTTTTTGGAAAATCCATGAAAAAGGGATAAAACTGTCATAACCTGACTGATGCAACCAGTGCTCATCCTCTCCTGAGTAAATGTAATGGTGCAAACAACAATTCACTTTGAATCCAAATCCAAATGAAGGTGTCTCCCTCTGCTGGCTGCGATAAGAATCACAAAAAAAACAAAAACCAGCAGACAATTTCTCTCATTTGCCCAGCACAAAATGTTACATTTACTGCCAGTAAAGGCTTCAGAAGGCCTGGGCCTTTTCACCATAAAATATAAATGAAAATATACAAATAATAATATAAAAAATTATATATTATAAAAAATATATATATATATTTTTTTTTAACAACAAAAAATATATATATATTTTTTTTTTAAAATAATAATAAAGCAGAATGAACCTACAATGGAACACGCTGTTACAGACGAACAATTAATTGGATATATGTATGTACATGTATGTATATACATGCATAACTTGTATGTATGTATATGCATGATAGTATGCATATGGGCAAGCGCTTAGTACCAGTATAAGTGCAGGTGAAGAATTCAGTTTTAGTCTAGGCGGCTTTTCATAGATTGATATTACTAGAAACGTATGCTTAAAATATAAAATATAATCATGGTTTCCCGTATTCTGATATTTAGGTTATTGCCTATTTTACATTCTGGCCAGTAGGTGTCGCACTGTTCACATGAAACATCAAGAAATCATTCTTCTTCTTCTTCTTCTTCTTCTTCTTCCTCTAGGTGCATTACCTGCGGCGTTCCTGCTTTTTGTTTTCTGTATTTAAAGTCACGTTGGCGCGTTGTCAGCCCCAATGCCCGTATGTGCTCAGTCCTTAAACCAAAGTCTGCTTAAACACAGACGCCCTGCATCAGGTTCCTCCCTGCACGGCCCGTTTCCTGTTCATCTGATTTCTGAAACTGTGGCAAGTATGAAAAGTTTCTGCGTGTGTTTGTTCCCCAGTTTACTTTTCTTATAAAGTTATTCAGATAACTCTGGCAAAGACTAGGTCTCACTGAAGTGCGGTCTGACTGGTTGCTGAGTCCAACAACCCACAACCAAGGCTGACGTACACTACACGTGCTGGACGTGCTAGCACTAGAAGTGGCCATAATTGTTAATTTCCTGCTATTTTCCCCATGCCAGCCTTTCCATTAGATGCACAAAATCCATAAACGTGAATGATCAAAGTTCACAAGCAGCAGCAAAAGTCCATAAACTGTTGCAGTAAGTGAATTTAGCATCAAATAATAATCACAACTTTCATAAACATATAATTAATTTATTTGAAAGCAGTGTTGACTAAATGAAAGATTTAAATGTCACATATGTTAGTCCTGTGGCCAAGAACAATTATCTTTCCTAAAGCTAGACATCAGAGAGAATCCATGGATAAACACAAGGGGCACGGACTTTGTGAAGTATCAACAGTTTTTTATTATTGATTAAAATATAAATTAAATGTCAAGTGACATGAAAACGTGGAATGCAGGAATTGCATGAATCTTTTTAATTGAACACCGACCCCACCCCACCCTCCTCACCACACACACAAACACACACAAACACACACACACACACACACACATACATAAGAGATTATATTAAAAAATTGAGAGCAAATCATGAACTAATACAACAGAAAAACATACCCTGGAGTCATAGACTTGGTTGCAAATGTCATTCTAAAAAAGTCAAAGGCTTACTTTCATCAGTCAGGCCACTGAAGTTATGTGTATGTATATGTTGTGCCACTACATTATCTCACTAACCCAATAATCTCCAGTAGCTGTGAAATGTACTTGGATGTAAAGCTTAAGATTTGAAACACTCATTTGGGTGTAAGAAATTGCACAAACAGTGTCAGTGCTCTCCCTTTGCTTCCTAACTTTAGTGGTGAGTGCTGCATGTTCACAAATATTCACCAATCTGTTCTAGGGCACAGGAATAAGAAATGTCAATTCTTAAAAAGGGTTGGATTCTCCTTTAAATGCACAATCCATGATCCATATAGTGTTCCATCCTCAAAGCATCTGGTGCAGGAAACTAACAACAAAATTTTAATTGTTAAAGTCATTATAGAAGCCATTTGGGGACTTTATTAAGATGATCGTGTAAACTTGAAAATGAAAATGCAACTAACAACTAAATCAAAAATCAGTACATCAATACATTCTCACTCTAAATATATAATTGTGAGGACAAACCTAAAAGATTAGATATACTACTTAACAACAAAATAAACATGACTTTAGGAAAATATAATGAAATAAACTCACTCAACCCACTCAGGAATAAAAGTTTGTTCTCGGTATTCTACCAGAAAATATGCCACAAAATAATCTTCTTGTCTGCGTTTGTAGGTGTCTCATATGTTTATTTGATTGAATGAAATCAAGTTAAGAACAAACAGGAATGAAATTGGACAGAGGAAACCTAAGGAGTATTTACATTTATCATCCATTTGGGTTCTGTGCATCTGCAGGGTCAGGCCAGCTGTGTTTACATGTTTGTTTTTATTCGGTTCATTATCACTCAGTCACTGGCACAAAGCAGCATCTAATAAAGTGCCGCTTTTAGGTAGATAGCTGTAAGCAGTTTAAAAGGAGGATAACCACAATGCCAATTTGGAATTTTCTAGAAGCTCTCCAGTCCTAAGAAGGGTTACCTCCTCTGCTCAGGTGACAAGAAGCAGATTATCATTTTTAATGAGGTCAGAGCATCTGCTGCTGTTGTAGGTCAGGATAACCAGCAGTGAGGGGCTTCCCCAGCTGCCTGCCAAACAGCAGTCTGTGAGCTCTGACTCGGACCTGTCCAGCCAGCAGGTCACTCATACGCAGTCACGGGTCAGTTTAATCAAGTTTCACCGGAACAGGCAGGAATTGGTTACGGTTACAAGGTAGTAAATAAATTAAAGATGCCTACAAAAAAGAAAAAAACAACACAGAGAGCAGAGGAGGAAACCAAAGATGTAGATGACGAGGACTCGGAGGATCAGAAACCAAAGCCCAAGAAGAAAAGTAGAAAGGTGAGTGAGTCAGACAATGAAAGACTGAGGAAGAAGAAGTTTAGAGACAGTGATGAAGAAGGATACAATTCTGACACATCAGGGCCTGATGTGAGGAGAAGCAAGACAAAAGGAAGAGATAAAGAAAAGGTCAAGAATAAGAGGAAGAAAGCCAAAGAGGAGAGCGGGGATGAATTGAGCAGTGAGTCGCAGAATACAGATAATGAAGGTAACGACAATGACTCCAAGAGTAAAAAGAGAGGGGGGAAACTCCCTGATGTGATTGAGACCACTAAGAAAGGCTCAAAGAAATCCTCAGTCAAAGACAAGATGGGTTCAAAGGATAAAAAATCCAAAGATGAAGACAAAAAATCCAAGAAGGACTCAGAGAAAGAGGATGAACCTGCAGCTGGGGATGAAGAGGAGGGGAAAAAGAAAAAGAAAGAAAAGAAGAAAAAAGGTTCGGTGAAGGGGGACAGTGATGAAGACACCAAGAAGACAAAAGGCAAGAAGAAGAAGGTTGAAAATTACGTTGAAATCTATGAGAGTGAGCTCCGCAACTACCAGCCAGAAAAAGTGGAGAACTACGAGGACGAGTACCACAAAAAGAAAGGTAATTGCAAAGTTTTTACCTCAACCTGTGAAATATATAAAAGTCATGCTATGGAAGTGATTATTAAAATAC